>NW_024097483.1:0-308278 GCF_016545835.1 Crotalus tigris | reverse complement strand
AAAAAGATTGTTCTGGGAAGCAAGCTTTGTGATGCATCACCCATTCCCAATAGACATACTCATTTCATACAAGGTAGGAAATTTCCCATAAAGGTGAAGTTCTCATTCCTTGAGTCATTGGTTCATTACATTTAACACTGTTTGGCAAGGACACATTTTCAGCATGAAGTCGTCCTGCAGAAAATCAAACCTAGGGAAGGTTGGCTGGGGTTGCTAAGCAACAGTTTTGACATTGGTCAGGTATATTGAAAAAAAGAAGAAATCTCGATATTCAGAAGAGCTGAGCTCTTTCCAAGAATAAAATACCATTTCCTAGAAGTGATATTTTTTCCATAATAAGCCCCATTACATGCTTAGTCCTTATAGATTTCACAATGAATTGAAAGCATACTGTTCTATAAACATCACTGAGTTATGTATTTAGATGAATTAATTTAGCTAATTTAGTGTAACTATAACAACTATTCCATGCTAAAGCTGAAGTATAGTTTTTCATGGATTTACATCAATAGCCCATCCTGTGGTTTTCTCTACTGCTGATTTAACTTGTGTCCCAACTTTGCTAATATTAAAAAAAAATGTATTTGTCTTAGTAGGTTCTTTTGAATAATCTAACCTATTTCTTTGCATCTACCATACTTACAATTAATGAAGCCTTTATAACACCTGCTGCACTTCATCTTATGGCTGTTAAATTTTACTGGAAGAACTTTTTACATTATCCTTCCCCTGCCCTGCTCATGTTTGCTTAAAACCAGCCTGAAAAAAGAATCCCAAGGAACTTAAAAATATGTTTGTTTTCTTTCTAGAGATGTCATGCGAAATGATATTCTGTTCTATTTAAGAAAAAAAACCTGTAATTAAGGATGGGCATAAATTTGGTAAGATTTACATTTGAATGGAAATATATTTAATTTTTCATCTTTGCACTGATTTATACATTTAAACTCAGGTACTATTCACAGCTCTCACAGTTTTCCAATTGAAAAGCACATTATAGTCTGCACAAATATGCACATATTAAAGAAAATAAAGAAAATGTACTAAGCTAGTGAAAATTGCAAAAATGGGGTGCCTTATCTATAAATTACAACCAAAAATACATATGCTTAAAGAAATGCAGATGTTTAAAGAGCTGTTTTCTACAAATATTTTATTTTGAAGTGTTCAACCTCATTCAAGAATGTGATGAACCACACTTATAAATATAAAAATAAGAAACTGAAAAAAATTCCATAATTGGCAGATTTACTGATCATGATTTTATTTTGCTCAACACAGGTAATCCAGATGCTCGTGGGAATTCATTTGGGCCTCTGAATAGTATTGAATAAATTTCCAGAGTTTCTACTGAAAACAATGGGAGAAATTACAGTATCAGTAAGTTGATTAATCAGTGATGGGCTTTGTGTTGTGAATATTTTACAATATTTGTTGTCCGGAATAAATTTTTTGCACTATAGCAGTCAATAAGCAGATGCTATTAGATGGCATCAGCTACCACATCAATTAGCATTTTGAAAGTTGTTGATAAGCAATAATGGGCCTGTAGTTGCCTGGTCCTTGCCTTTTTTTATTGGATTTTTTATTATCAGGTAGATTTTCTCTTCGGTTTCACTTTCTTGCAGTACAGATAGTCCTTACTTACAACAGTTCATTTAGTGACCCTTCAAAGTTACAATGGCACTGAAAAAATTGACTTATGACTATTTTTCACATTTATGACTGTTGCAGCATCCCCCTGGTCATGTGATCAAAATTTTGGTGCTTGGCAACTGACTCCTATTTATGATGGTTGCAGTGTCCTAGGGTCATGTGGTCACTTTTTATGACCTTCTGACCAGGAAACTTAATGGGGAAGCATGATTCACTTAACAGCTGTGTTGCTAACTTAACAACTAGAGTGATTCATTTGACAACTGTGGCAAGAAAGATAATAAAATGGGCCAAACCTCACTTCACAAATGTCTCAGTTAGCCATATAAATTTTGGGGTCAATTGTGGTTGTAAGTCGAGGACTGCTTCCATGTTGTTAAATTACTTGGCAATGAATTGGGTGCAGACTGCTCAGATGTTTCAAGCAAAAACCATGCAGTTTGTCTTTGCATGGTGATAATCAGTTCTTGATTTTTGTTCCACTGCTCTCTACCATTTCTGCTGTTATTACAAGTTCTTTCATTTCAGCTTCTTTTTTTATTCCTGTCCGTTCTCCTTTATCTAAGATGCATTCTTCTTGTACTTTTTTGTGTTGTCCATAGCTGTGCCAGAACTGCACTGTTTCTTCTTGGTCAGGTGCTTACTGGTTCATTGCAGTCTCTCCATTGATGAGTTGGTAGAAATGTTTCTTGTTTGACTGAAATTGGAGATTCTGCCTATAGTGTGCAATTTGCGGTTTGTTTCTGCTGATCTTGATTATAGCTGTTATTTGCTGCTTTATTATTTCTAGTGCTTCCTTAATATTCCTTGTTTCTAGATGATCTAGGTGATATTTCTTGATCAGGTGTTTTTTGTGCTTCAGCTTCTCATCTTTCATCTATTTCATCTATTGTAGCTTCTTTGCATCTGATTTTACATGCTGATCTTATTTTCCAGTTTGACCTTCCATTTTGATAATGCACTTTTCCCCCTATTTGTTGACTTTGCATCCCAGGTATTCCATTATAGCAGCAGCTATACTATATATTAATTTGTTTGCTTCTTATAGTGATCTGGTGCCTTTATATTTATATATTTATATTTGATATTACAGTATTTGCAACCTTTAATACTTGTGCTAGCTGATTCTTTAGATACTTCTCAATGCAGACAGCCTTATTCTGTTGTTTTTGAGCTATTCTAGATGGTCAGTTATATTTTGTTTCTATTCCTCTTTTTGTTTAATTAGAAGTCTTTGTTTTTTCCAAGAAAAACGCAGAGAAAATAGTGCCTAGTTTAGGAATTAAAACAACCCAATAACTATGCTGGCTTCTTCTACTGCTGACTTCCCCTGGCTTGTCTCTACAGTCTGAGTTACTTCTGGCAAAGCTTTGATTTCTTTATCCTGGATAGATCTTTGCAGTTTTTCCAGTTCTGCTTCTACAGTATATATATTTTGCATTATAAATCAGCATTGATCTGCTAGTCTCTGTTCTCTTATTTCTGATTCTGGATGTTGTTCTTTCCAGAACTGATGCATTCTTTTCAAGTATCCTCTTTCCCAATTCAAATTTGTAATATCTGATCATTGTTTAAATGTTTTCGTCATATTGTTGTGGCAGGTGAACAACATTCCTTCCAGTAACCCTGTAGCTGCTAGTCCTGGTTCCTCAGACAACAGTCCTGAATTCTACAGCCTATTTGTCACCAGATATCCAGATACTGTACTTAGTATCTAGAACAGTCCTTGTCAGTGTGATAGATGACTGATCTGGTTTAGGCTTCTATAAGTTACATATCCCCATATTGTTTACTGGATATGCACTGTTTGTCTGGCTCTTCTCATGAAACCTTTCCAGTAAGGTTGAACTTCTGCATAGCTCTGATCCTTTTTGGAGAATGCAACCCCCCACAACTACATCATGGTAGTGCCTCCCTGGGTGATGATGGTGGTGAGGTTGATTATATACACATAAATGAAAAATTACATTTGCCAGTTGACCTTCTTATGCATCAGGATCTTCCCAAGAACCTAGGATGTAATAATGTGTTGATATAGTATATGTGCAGATATTATTATTATTATTATTATTATTATTATTATTATTATTATTAGTAGTAGTAGTAGTAGTAGTATTTTCCCAGGCTGAAAACTAATAAGCTTGCATCTCTACTGATGTAACTTAAAGGGAGAGAAGAACCCATTAATTTGCAGTAAATGATTTTAGATAATAACTTCTGGGGATTTCAGTGAGACAATGGAACATTAAGATTATATGTGAGCAGGTGCTGCCTAGGAAACCGTTTCAGCCTGGTGTGCTGAACAGATTGTGTGGGACAAAAGATGCTTATGGGGTTACTAACATTGCCATTCTGTTTTGATTTTTAGCTCCAGAGACCTTGGCTGCAATAATGGTGCTGTTCAACAGCTCAGTGACAGGGGTGGACCATATCAAACAGATCTGCACCTTAAGGCATCGCAAATAATTCCAGGGAAATTACACACTTCATTACACTTAAGCGCACAGAGACAAGCAATAATGAAACTCTAATATGAGGCCGCCATCGGGTACAGATTATTGACATATAAAGAAAATCAGGGAAAAACTTAGGGGGGAAAAGGGGAATTGGTGACAGGTTTAGTCTTTTGGTGAAGAGAAGGAGGGAGGAAGAGAGGGAGGGAGGGAGGGAGGGAGGGAGAGAGAGAGAGAGAGAGAGAGAGAGAGGGAGAGAGAGAGGAGAAGAATGGAATCTAATAAAATATGCATGGTGGGAAAATGCAAATGCAATTGTAGTAGAAACCCCTGCCAAAGGAGAGGTTCTACCTCTCTGGTAAAATGTATGTTTTCCTGTAGAAAATGCCTGATATAAGGCAGGTCCCTGGGTTCCTAATGGGCCATATCATGCAGCAGAAGAACATACCCAACAGCTACAATGGTGTTGTTAAATCAAAATAAACACAGTATTATCCAGAGATCTTTCCAAAGACTCTTAAAACAGCATGACCACATTTCCATTTTAATTTTCAAAGTTTCACTTCTGTGTTAAATATGTTTTCTTCCAATCCCTGAGGTGTATGTGGTGCTACCCTCTTTCCTGAGGCCTATTCTTCCTCAGCAATCAGTCCAATGGCTGGCTGGTCCTTGCAAATTTTATGTAAGGCAAATGTAAACAATGCAAAAAGTTGGTTTTTCTGGCCTCACCTGCCAGTGGAAAAACGGCTAACAGGAGGAGACACATTTTGACAGATGATTAGATGTCAAAACCTGATGGGGCTTGTGGTTCTGTCCAATAAATCAGGTGCTACATTAGGGCATAAAGCACCAGATCTGTGAAGGGAGAGTGGACTCTGCTGTCTCACTTGTCTAAGGTGACACAATTGGTGAGCGATACATGGAATTGGAAGACTGGTGGTTTACAGTGCTGCAATCCACTTACACATTTCTAAGTGCATTTTACACACACACACATACACACACTTAAAATGACATGGATCCAGGGTAGCTGAGGAGACCTCTTACTCCAATGGAACTAGCCCAGAGGTAGGCAACCTTGGCTCTTTTATGACTCGTGGACTTCAACCCCCAGAATTCCTGAGCCAGCCATGCTGAGGAGAAAGAGAGAAGTTTCCAAGCTGAGCCATGCTGGCTCAGGAATTCTGAGAGTCATAAAAGAGCCAAGGTTGCCTACCCCTGAACTAGCCCACCCCACTTACTCCAGTGGAAGAAGCCTGCTGCAGATGCTGTCTGTTAAGGAATTCCAGGATTAAGAAGAAGAGCCTTTTCCACTGTGGCCCCAGCCTGTGGAACACTCTATCACTAGAAGTGAGAACTGGTCCCACCTTTTTACACACACACACACACACACACACACACACACACACACACACACACACAATCTTTGTAAGCCATCCAGAGTCATCTTATCAGAGAGATGGGCAGCATATAAATTTAGCAAATCACCAAACACATAAAAATAAATAAATGGCAACTGTATTTTTTAAAAATTTCAAACTTGCAGCACAAGGGTTAGAGAAGGATAAAGGGTAAAGTTAACGGGTTACCAAATTGCACATTAGTTCCATTTTGCTTAAAAGTATGGGCTGAAAGGTTCCTCAAATCACAGTATAATTGTATCTATCAAGCTGAGCATTAGATTGGTTCCTTATTGATATATGCATCCTGCTGTATTCTGTGATATGGGTAGGGTGTTGGTAGTTTTATATGTGTATAACTTTATCCATTTTCTTTAACTATAATAAGCATCCATCTGTAATGAAATGGACTCACCTTTTTGATTAAAACTCTACAGGAAAAAAAGATCTTGCTCCCATCCTTAATTTCATATAAAGAGATTATGCTTCAAAGAATTCTATTTTCACTGTGGCTGGCAAAGATGCATGTTTTCTAATTACTCCAAGCCTGTTTTTAACTTTAAAACAAACAAAATGAAATAAAATGCAATCTTCAGGCAACCTTACTTGGCTGATGGGTACAATAGTCCTTGTGCCCCACTGTTTTTTAAATTTCCCATTCTTAAAGAAATATACAGAGAATAAATGAATAAAATAATTGGACTTCTCCATCACAGCTTGGCTAATAAGGTGCTTTTTATAACCTTGATATCTGTGTTTCATGGATATTTCCTGATTGGTCTAAGCCTTGTACTGACTTAAAAAGGAAAGGAAATATAAGTGGTTTTTCACTTTTTTATCCATTAGTCTCAAATAACCAATGCTATCCAGGGAGAAGCTGGCCCTCATTTCCTTTAACATCTGGATCCAGTCCTCAGCCACAGAATAAGATTCCTGCAAGCTTCCAAGGCTTCTACATGAGGTTGCAGGTGATATGAAATAAATACTGCCCTGTTTAGCTCTCAATGGATTGAGGTGATCTCTAAGCCTTTGAGAAAGCAGCAGGTATAATCACCTGCAGAACGTTTTCAGTTTTAACAAGCCTATTCATTTCTGATGATGCAATAATACATACCTTCAGTGTATGCAATAATACATACCTGATGCAATAATACATACCTTCAGTGTATGCAATAATACATACCTTCAGTGTTTCTGATGCAATAATACATACCTGATGCAATAATACATACCTTCAGTGTTTCTCAACCTTGACAATTTTAAGGCATGAGGACTTCAACTCCCAGAATTCCACAGCCAACAATGCTGGCTGTGGAATTCTGGGAGTTGAAGTCCACATGCCTTAAAATTGTCAAGGTTGAGAAACACTGTTTTAGATCAAGTTAGCTAGAAAAAAAAACCCAAGAGACGGCTCTACACATGGACATCACCAGACGGTCAACATAGAAATCAGATTGACTATGTGCTCTGCAGCCAAAAATGGAAAAGCTCTATACAGACAGTAAAAACAAGACCAGGAGCCAACTGTGGCTCAGATCATGAACTTCTCGTTGCAAAATTTAGGCTTAAATTGAAAAAAGTAGGGAAAAGCACTAGGCCACTCAGGTATGAACTAAATCATATTCCTGATGAATATACAGTAGAGGTGACAAATAGATTTAAGGAATTAGATCTGATAGACAGAGTGCCTGAAGAACTATGGATGGAAGTTCGCAACAGTGTACAAGAGGTAGCAACTAAAACCATCCCAAAGAAAAAGAAATGCAAGAAAGCAAAACGGCTGTCTGAGGAAGCTTTGCAAATAGCTGAGGAAAGAAGGGAAGCGAAAGGCAAAGGAGAAAGAGAAAGATACACCCAACTGAATGCAGAATTCCAGAGAGTAGCTAGAAGAGATAAGAATGCCTTCTTAAATGAACAGTGCAAAGAAATAGAAGAAAACAACAGAATAGGTAGGACCAGAGATCTCTTCAAGAAAATTGGAGATATGAAGGGAACGTTTCATGCAAAGATGGGCATGATAAAGGACCAAAATGGCAGGGACCTAACAGAGGCAGAAGAGATTAAGAAGAGATGGCAAAACCACACAGAAGAAATATACAAGAATGAGCTTAACATCCCAGATAACCACAATGAGATGGTCACTGACCTCGAACCAGACATCCTAGAATGTGAAGTGAAATGGGCCTTAGAAAATCTGAGCAACAACAAAGCTAGTGGAGGTGACAGTATTCCAGCTGAGCTATTCAAAATCTTAAAAGACGATGCAGTAAAAGTGCTACACTCAATTTGCCAGCAAATTTGGAAAACTCAACAGTGGCCACAGGATTGGAAAAGGTCAGTTTACATTCCAATTCCAAAGAAAGGCAATGTCAAAGAATGTTCAAACTATCGCACCATTGCACTCATTTCACATGCTAGTAAAGTTATGCTTAAAATCCTACAAGCTAGACTCCAGCAGTATGTGGATCGAGAACTACCAGAAGTACAGGCAGGATTTTGAAGAGGCAGAGGAACTAGAGATCAAATTGCCAACATACGCTGGATCATGGAGAAAGCTAGGGAGTTCCAGAAAAACATCTACTTCTGCTTCATTGACTATGCAAAAGCCTTTGATTGTGTGGATCACAACAAATTGTGGCAAGTTCTTAAAGAGATGGGAGTACCAGACCATCTCATTTGTCTCTTGAGAAACCTATATGCGGGTCAAGAAGCAACAGTGAGAACTGGACACGGAACCACTGATTGGTTCAAAATTGGAAAAGGAGTCCGGCAAGGCTGTATACTGTCGCCCTGCCTATTTAACTTATATGCAGAGCACATCATGAGAAAGGCAGGGCTAGATGAATCAAAAGTTGGAATTAAGATTGCCGGAGAAATATCAACAACCTAAGATATGCAGATGATACCACTCTAATGGCAGAAAGTGAAGAGGAACTAAAGAGCCTCTTGATGTGGGTGAAGAAGGAGAGTGCAAAAGTTGGCTTGAAACTCAATATTAAGAAAACCAAAATCATGGCATCCAGCCGTCTCAATTCCCGGCAAATAGATGGGAAAGAAATGGAGGTAGGGACAGATTTTATTTTTCTGGGCTCCAAAATCACCTCAGATGGGGACTGCAGCCAAGAAATCAAAAGATGCTTGCTCCTGGGGAGGAAAGCTATAGCAAATCTAGACAGCATACTAAAAAGCAGAGACATCACCCTGCCAACAAAAGTACGTATAGTCCAGGCCATGGTTTTCCCAGTTGCAATGTATGGCTGTGAAAGTTGGACCATAAGAAAGGCTGAGCACAAAGAATTGAGGCCTTTGAACTATGGTGCTGGAGAAGACTCCTGCGAGTCCCTTGGACTGCAAGGCGTTCAAACCGGTCAGTCCTAGAAGAGATCAACCCCGACTGCTTTTTAGAAGGCCAGATCCTGAAGTTGAAACTCAAATACTTTGGCCACCTAATGAGAAGGAAGGACTCACTGGAGAAGGGCCTAATGCTGGGAAAGATTGAGGGCAATAGAAGAAGGGGACGACAGAGAATGAGATGGCTAGATAGAGTCACTGAAGCAGTAGGTGTGAACTTAAATGGACTCCAGAAGATGGTAAAGGACAGGAAGACCTGGAGGAACATTGTTCATGGGGTTGCGATGGGTCGGACACGACTTCGCAATTCACAACAACAACAAGCTAGAAAAAGGATACGGCCAAATGCTATTTCCCAAAGAAGAAATAGCTGTAAGTTACTTTTGTGGACCTGAAATTTGCACATCATTTAAACCAAAGGCTGTTCACTCCAGTTTCAAGTGCATCTCTGTGAGGGCAGATAAGAGATCTGGCCTTAGAAGTGGGTAGCTCTTGACGTAGCAGCAAAAAAACTTGTGCTATGCATTGTCAAGAAATGTCCATCAGACAGAAAACTGCAACTGCAGGGAATGGGTGTTGTCACTAGCAATAATAGTAATAGCACTTAGACTTATCTATTATTTTACAATGCTTTACAGTCTCTCTAAGTAATTTAAAGAGACAGCATATTGCCCCCAACAATCTGGGTCCTCATTTTACCGACCTTGAAAGGATAGAAACCTGAGTTGAACTTGAGTCCCACCAGGATTAAAGTCCAGACTGTGGGCAGAGTTAGCCTGTAATACTGCATTCTAACCACTGCACCACCAGGGCCCCTGGTTTAGTCAAGGGCACTATCTTAGAAGCTGGGAGACTGAGAGATCTAATCCTGCTTTAGGCAGAAAGTATCAACTATCCCAACTTGGTCAATTAGAAAAGAAAGACTCTCAAATCCGTTGTTAGCAAAAGTACGCTTTACTAAAGTCAAGTAGTTACAAAGAAGCAAAGCCGGATCTGAGAGTTTTGTGCCCAAGCCATGTGGTTCCCTTTTCCCTTGCTTCCACCTTCCCCCTTGGTTATCTCTAAGTCTCCAATTGGATTCAAACAAATTGTTTGGGTAACAGTCCCTGGCTTCATGGGCTGGATGTGTTGAAACTGCTGGCAGCTCTCATGGGATGGCATGATGAATAGTTTCAGTTCCTCTCATGATACCCCCCCCTTTATCCCATCTCACAGTTCTTTGCCCCATTGCATATGGCGGACTGGCAACAAGCAAAGCATGGCATAGCGGGATGGCAGTTCTGACAGAAAGCCAGTTGGGAGACTGTCATTCTCTCTCAGCCCTAGAAAGAAGGCAGTGGCAACTGACTTCTAAAATGTGGCCAGAAAAAACTGGAGAGACTTGTCTAGGCAGTTGTCAGGAGTCAAGATTGACAAAGGTTAACAAAAAAAAAGCACAACTTAAACTTTGTATACTATGAAAAGAACAATTTTTCCATCTTTTCACCGTTCCTTTAAACATCCTTTACAGTGGTCAGAAGATTAATTACTATTTACAGATGTGTTCTGAATACAACTTCATTTAAGGTGCTGTAATACAGAAATGACCTTGGAGGGTTCAAGTAAATAGTCTACTTTATCACATATCGCTAAAACCACTATATTACAAGAAAGCTGGATGAACATGCCCAGCAATTTAATAGAAACCCATGGGAATGGTTGCACTTCCCACTTTGTAGTGAATTGCAAATTTAATTTAAAATTTTGTAGTGAAGCCCTGAAACCGTTTTCTATTATTTTGTAGAGCAGAAACATATGAATCAGCCAAGATCCAGTTTAAACATCTGGTTTCTTTTGAATGGGAAGTTTGATTTAAAGATTTAATCTGATCTGGAATAAAAAGTATGTGTATGATGGACAAAAATCCCCTAAATTACCAAACTAATGAAAAGCATCTGATTTAATTCAATATAACAAGGCCCCTTAATAATTTGATGCAAAGCTTCTGTTTAACGAGATAGTTTAATTGAGTCACCAATGAACTGAAGCTCTGAATGGAAAGTTTCAACAGATCTAGTATTTAATCCCTGAAAAGGAAAACCTTATGATCTCTAAGCCTATAGGGTATTGTAGATGTCCAATTTTCTTTGGAAAAGGAAGTGCGTCATTGGAAGCTTCTTCTGTTGGAGAAAACGAAGCTCTTTCACCTTTGCTATTCCATCATTGGACTTTTAATGGCAAAAATATCTGGATTTATGATACAAAGTGAAATTGAGAGACCTGCCTTTTCCTTGTGTGTCTGTGTGGGCTCAACACAGCTATTTCCCTGTCTATTTGCTGTCAATGATTTCCCTACTCCATTCCCATGATTTTCATCACTTGGTTTTCCCACTAGGGCATTTATTTTATCTGAGCTACCTTTAGTATTATATAAATGGAAAGGCAAGATATAAACTCAGCAAATAAATAGTTCAATCTACACAAACCCATACTTCCTCAGACTTAAATCCTTTTTATTAAGACCTCTCTCTTTTTGCAGGTTTTTTTTTTTTATCAGAGTCCAAGGTGGTACGAATAAATGTAAACTGGACTGAAAAGCTATGGAGAACCATGGCTACTTCATTTTTATAGTTAATTTCGGAACTTCTTCATCGTAAAGCAGAGTTCAGGGAGAAAATTCAGGTTTTCAACTGAAATAAACAACGTAGGTGAGAAGACCGTAATGTTGCATGATCTACATTCCACCATTTTTAAAAACTCAAGATGCCTAAACATAAAATATGAGAAAAATAAAGTTGTGTGCATTATGAACTAAAAGGGCATAATTAATCTATCATTCCAAAACAAACTAAGCTCAATAACAATTAAAACTGCAAGATATAAAAAGGATCCAATCTGGTTCAGTCACCAGGACCAGAGGTTTAGTTTTCCAAGCTTTTGGACTTGTGCTGGAGCCCATCCTCAGGGAACTTCTCTCACACCAGAATATGTGTGGATGGGTTCCAGCACGAGTCCAAAACTTGGAAGACTAAACCTCAGGTCCCGGTAACTGACCCAGATAGGATTCTGCAACATTATCCTGGGACATATATATTTGTGTGTGTGTGTGTGTGTGTGTGTGTGTGTGTGTGTCTGTGTTATAGTGTATATATCTTTTTATCTCTATATCATTAAAGCACTATTTCAGAAGTCGCTGAACCCTCAATCCCTATTATATGAACTGGCAGACTTGAACACTGAGTGCTATCTAACAAAATGAAATTCAATGGTGAAAAAAGCAAGATTCTACATTTAGGCAAGAAAAACCAAATGCACAGGTACAGTATAGGGGGTACCTAGCTCAATAGTAGTAACTGTGAGAGGGACCTCGGAATCCTAGTGGACAATCACCTAAATATGAGCCAGCAGTGTGCTGCAGTTGCCAAAAAGGCCAACACAGTGCTGGGCTACATTAACAGAGGGATAGAATCAAGATCAC
Source organism: Crotalus tigris (assembly GCF_016545835.1). Taxonomy (NCBI): domain Eukaryota; kingdom Metazoa; phylum Chordata; class Lepidosauria; order Squamata; family Viperidae; genus Crotalus; species Crotalus tigris. Next base: position 295,961 of record NW_024097483.1, on the reverse strand, counting down.
ATGAAGTATTAATACCACTTTAAATGCCTTGGTAAGGCCATACTTGGAATACTGGTCACCATGATGCAAAAAAGAGGTTGAGACTCTAGAAAGAGTATAGAGAAGAGCAACAAAGATGATTAGGGGACTGGAGGCTAAAGCATATAAGGAATGGTTGCTGGAATTGGGTATGTCTAGTTTAATGAAGAGAAGGACGAGGGGGGACATGATAGCAGTGCTCCAATATCTCAGGGGCTGCCACAAAGAAGAGGGAGTCAAGCTATTCTCCAAAGTCCTGAAGGCAGGATAAGAAGCAATGGATGGAAACTAATCAAGGAGAGAAACAACCTAGAACTAAGGAGAAACTTCCTGACAGTTAGAATAATTAACCAGTGGAACAACCTGCCTCCAGAAGTGGTGAATGCTCCAACACTGGAAGTTTTTAAGAAGAGACTGGACAGCCATTTGTCCGAAATGGCATAGGGTTTCCTTCCTGAGCAGGGGGTTCGACTAGATGATCTTCAAGGTCCCTTCCAACTTTATGATGATGATTATGATGAAGATACTTGTAGTCATTTTAAGAGATGCATGCGGAAATAAAATTGCATATCTGTCTTTTCCCCTAAAAAAATCAGGAATTAATATGTACTATGGATTAGTACCGTTCCACAACATCTTGCACACCTAGATTGAGTAAAATAGTCAATACTATATTAATCCGAAGACACCAAATGAGAAAACAAAAACAAACCAGGATGATTGCATTTTTCATGTCTCCAACTATTGTGTGTACATATGTCAAAGCCCTTCACATTTTGAGTGTTTCCCTGAGTATTTTATATGGAGTTTGGTACCTCATTGTTGGCAAATTTCCTGTCCAATTAGGAAAGATTCCCCAGCTGGAAGCCAACGCTCAGTTGTAGGTTGTAAGATTTTAGATAGTGGATCCCTAATGAATAGAGCAGAATTATGATATAATCACTACAAATAACTACATTTTGGATGATAATTACACAAGGCTATCAGGATATATGTTGACAAACAATTACACTAAAAACCTGGTTATATTCCCCTAAAGTTCTTGAAGTTCAGATTGATATCTATGATAATATTTATAGTGTTTCCCACTTTGTTTCAGTTACAGTTCACATATAATTGCTATGATATTTCTCAGTTTACTCAAGTTCAAGGGATAATAGCATGCAAACCAAAACAGAATCTCAGCTTTCAAAGAGGAGCACACAGAAGAACAGTCCAGAATCAGTCCAAAGTTCAAAGATCCAGGTCAGAGTTGCCAGCCAGTGCAAATGTCAGAGGTCCAAGGATTCTTACACGAACGGGGACAAGAGCCTGAGATCAATAGATCCTTCCAGTAAAGGTAAGATAGGTCAGAGTGACTCCTTAAATCAGGCTGCAGCCAGCTGTCACCAATCAAAAACTTTGCTCCCTTGTTTGGCAAGAAGCCCAGCTGTAGTGCTGTTTGTTCTACTGATGGGTACTGGGCAGAGTGGTCTGAAGTCATCAAAATAATATGACTGCTTCAACACTTTCTTGTGTTTGATCAACTTAGGTGATTCTTGGCTTTGTATCTTTTGAGTCTAACATTCCCCAAATTCTATTGTGGCCTCTTTGTCAACCAATATCTGAATCTTGGACTGGATTCACCATAACTTAGGATATACTAGTTGCACTGTGATTTATAATTTTTTAAAAAACAAGCTTTTTGGGGGAGGAATTCTGCTATGTATTAACAAGAAATTGTCTTCTTTCCCCTCTGTTTTTTAGCAAACAATGCTTCTATTAATGGGTCCATTATAAAAGAAATGCACATTAATTATATTTTCTGCTAGTTTATTTTCTGTGGTGCAAATATTCATGAAGATGTGACTGGAAAATGACATGTTAAATAAAAATAATGTTTGCAAATGTGAAATGTTGATTTTAGGGCATATTTCTCCATAATTCTTTATTAAAACCCTATTACCGAAAGATTTGGAAACATGGAGTGCATCTTGCTTCTTTAAAGATTAGGAACTTCTGTGATTAAAAATCCAGCACTTTTATGCCACATGGAGCCTGAACAAAACAGAAAAGTGCAAAAAAGGCCCAAAGTATTTATTTTGAGAAAGATAAAGTTTTAAACTATAATCAAGTTGTAAAAAGGAGATGTACTGCAACAATAATTTAAAGTAATAGCTAAGATGTCACTTAAGCAATCTGCAACCTAATATTTCACTGCTGTGTTTGCAAGATTACCTTGTGAATCGTCAGGAGCCATAACTCAAAAAAATATCCTGATTTACATTTGCTTGAGTCCTAAAGGCATCAAAGGACACATTGGGGAAATAGATATCCTGACAATCTTACTGTAATGATAAAGTAAAGGGACACATTTTTCCTTCTATTGGATAAAATTCCACATTCTATAATGTGACCTTGGAACTGCTGGTGTTGACCTGAAGGGGGCACTCACTTCAGGAGATGATTGGTGGGGTAAGAAGACATCATTCCTATGCAGTCTGTCTCTTAGTTTTGGTTTTTATATAGTTTTTAATTTTTTTATTTGCACAGTTTAAATATGTTTATATATTTTAATTATTTTTCTATTTGTTTTATAATCTATAAGCCACTTGGATTCATCTTATAGGAGAAATGGATGGATGGATGGATGGATGGATGGATGGATGGATGGATGAAAGAGAGAGAGAGAGAGAGAGAGAGAGAGAGAGAGAGAGAGAGAGAAAGGAAGGAAGAAAGAAAGAAAGAAAGAAAGAAAGAAAGAAAGAAAGAAAGAAAGAAAGAAAGAAAGAAGGAAGGAAAGAAAGGGATGATGAGGGAACTGCTAACAGTGTTAGGGAGGTAGGATGCAGACCAGGTGCCCCTATATCAGATAGTCCCAGTTAGCATTGATTAAGTAAGCGGGTCCTGGTTAGTAAGGAGAAAACAAAAATCAACCAACCTTGACAGGGCAAGCTACTGTATAAAAATAGAGAGCAAATTCTATTTCCTTTGAGCACTGAAGATGCTACCTTGTTGAGTAATGAAACCTCTGAGAATAACCAAGCTCAGAGAACACCAGTTAGCATTTAGAGCACTTGAGATTGTACAGGAAGGTATTAAGATAAATATGTGGTTGAAAGTTGAGCTGATGTCAGGCCCCAAAGCAAGAAAGACATATGGGATTCTTCCAAGTTGAGTTCTTTATTGTTTTCACATCCATAGACAGAATCTTGCCAGATTGAAGACTCTACTATCTGCATCTACCATGCACTCTGTGAACTATTAGGGAGGGTCTGTCTTCACCCTCTTTCTCTCACACATAAGATCTGGTCTGAGTTGCATCTTATTGCTCCAGAATGCTCTCCTCTCTCCTGGAAATCCATCTTCTCACTGCTTACCATCATATCTGCACAACCTTAGAGAGAGAGAGGCTGAATTTATAACCTCTGTCAAAATCACGGGAAGTTCTTTTTTTCTTATTCCCCTTTCTTTCATATTTTGTTTCTTTTATAACACATTGTTTTATCTTGTCAAAATTTCTTCAATAAGATTATATTTATGAAGAAAAAGAAAGCTGAGCTGAGACAGAAAAAGTTGCCCTTGTTTGTAGTGGGTTTTTTTTTTATCCTGCCTATTATGCTTATATTACTTTTGGATCAGTTTCTACACTTTACCATGGTGCTTTGCTATTTTTGTATTAGAACGCAATAGCATGTGGTATTGTGGAATATAAAGTATGCCAGAGAATTGGTTGAAATATTTTATAAATTACAGATAGAAATAGCTTTATTTCAACATTTCCCTGCATCGTTTTTTCCATAAGGAAGGGAGAAGAATGTTGATGATTTGATATCACTTCCTTTAAAGAGACAACAGCTACTTCAAAGGAGATAATTAGATGTGTGCAAATCTATTGTTCCAGAAATAGAATATTCCAGACAACTCCAGAAGGTTCCATTGGACCATGGTTTGCTAAGTAAGATAAACTAGCTCAAACTAACACAATATTTTGGGCATAATGGAGCATCTGAAGTACAGGTAAGTCTCAACTTCCCATAATTTGTTTAGTGAACATTCAGCGTTACAATGGCACTGAAAAAAAGTGACTTAGGATTGTGTTTCATACTTACAACTGTTTCAGCATCCCCATGGTCATGTGATCAAAATTCAGACACTTGGTAATTGATTCATATTTATAATGGTCACAATGTCCCAAGATTAGGTAATCAGCTTTTGAGACCCCCTGACAAGCAAAGTCAATGGGGAAGCCACATTCACTTTACAACCTTGTTACTAACTTAACAACGTCAGTGATTCACTTTGAACTGTGGCAAGAAAGGTGGTAAAATGGGGCAAAACTCATTTAACAACTGTTTTGCTTGGCAGCCAAAATTTAGAGCTCAATTGGGATCATAAGTTGAGGATCACCTGTAGTGTGCTTGAGATGTGCTTAATTAACCAGTCAATTTCTCTAATATTAAGTCCCAGCCTAGATGTTCAACACAAGCAAAGTTATGACCAATGTACCTTAAGGGAACCAAACTGAGGAAGGATGTGGCTAAGCATTGTGGTCCTAACCACAACTTTTTAAGCTTTTGAAGTTAGACCTGACCTTAATATCTTGAAAAACAAAGGAAATCATTCTCTAATACCTGATTGGCTACTTGCAATAGGCCTCCTGATCTCCCTCTTCATCTTTTTAAACCCTGTAAAGATAAATATGAACTTTTTAGTATTCAAGGAAGATAAAAACTCCAGGTCATATTTGGAAGTGAAGTCTTTTGAGGGGTTGACCTCACTTATTTTTTTTCCCTTTTTGCAAGGCTGTTGCTAAAGTTCTGTTTGCTTTACTTTTCATCACTGTGATGAGTTATGCCCATTGTGCCATTAGTCACAAGCCAGTCACCATTTTATAGGGGTGCCATCCATTAGATGAAACCCTACTTGATAAAAGAAATAAACCTGCTCAAGGAATAGATTTACTGCATGCCAGAGCTATGAATTAAGAGCTCTCCTAACTCTCCCCTGTGTTCTATTTTTCCTTGCCATTTAGCACATCTCTTAAAAACAAACAAGAAATATCACCTCTCTTTCCCCCCTCCCTCCCTTGCAAGCAAATTGAATCTAAAATAAAAATGGGACGTACAGATTAAAGGTGCTGAAGTAACTTTCTTTCTCGATCCCCCTTAGCTGTTTGCCTACAAATTTCAGGCTTCTTGATGGTGTGTGACATTCAGGCTATTCTCTTTCTTTTCCATTTCTCACTGCAATATGATATATTATATAGAAGCATTTCATTTCTGGCCACTTTGCCTCAAAGATTCTTCCATCTGATCTGTTTTGCCAAACTGATAAAGGAAGAAATGCTTTATCCCTGTCTCTTTTGGAATGTTTTGCAGTCTTCCACATGGATGTATTGTTTGTTCCAGCATAAACTTAACATGGTTCCATTTTTCAATGTCTCAAATGGTTTTGTTTCCCTGGAAAAGAAACTTTGATTTTTCTACCCAGAAAAACCTGCCGTAGGTTTGTTTGATTCTGATGGTTTTTTTTGGTTGGTTGGTTTGCCTTCTTTCTGGAATTCATGAAAAAAAGTAGCATTCATTCATTCAATCATTCATTCATTCATTGATTCTGGGTAGCTTTGTTAATTCATTGCTAATTACTATTTTGCACACAAAATTTCTGTTACCTCAAACTGTTGGATCACAATGTGTTGAACCAATATGTCTTTTAACTTTACAGTTTGCATCTGACATTATTAGCAGCATCTAACTTTCCTAAAACTATTACTAAAAGAAAATGTTGGATATTCCCAAATCTGTAATTAATCTTTATCCACAACTGAAACGTTGCACTAAAATGGCAGCTTAGAATCATGAGTTAACCTATCCTAATTTAACAAAGCAATGTTATATTTCTTCTGATCTCAAGACATGATATTCAACAAAATATTTTTTGTTGATGTTCTGTGAGCATCCCAGATATTTTTCTAGGAACCACTCAGTGGTGGGATTCAGCCAGTTCACATCACTTCAGCAGAACCGGTAGCTAATTTTTTGTTGCCCAGACCCAGAATGGATTTCCGGATGTTCGGGTTTTCTCCCGCGTAAAATTGGAAGTGTCTTGGCGACGTTTCGTCATCTTCAGGCTGGTGTTTTCAGCTTCGTGCTTTGAGCAGCAATGTGTGGTCTTAGCTGTTTCTTCCTTTTAACTGCCAGTGGGGTGTGAACTGATCGGGTGGGAGCTTGGCTGTGTTCTGATTGGGTGGAGGTGTGTTCTGATTGGTTAGGGGCTTGGCTGTGCTCTGATTGGCTGGGGGGTTGGCTGTGCTCTGATTGGCTGGGGGGTTGGCTGTGCTCTGATTGGCTGGGGGAGTGTTCTGTTTGGTTGTGCTCAGGTTAGTCTGAGTTGCAGAGGGGTTTAAGATTTTGGGCTGCCTTGCTATTTTTTGGCTTCGCGTTCGTGGTCGTGCCTCCTCTTCATGGAGGGTGTCAGTTTGCTTCATGTATGGATTGGAGGGGTTTAAAGTGGCTAATGATGCAGCTGTGGTCTGGCTTCTGGTTTGTGGTCGTGCCTCATCATCGGTGTGGCTTTGGGTTTGTTTTTTGCGTGGATGTGTGGTGGTGACATCCTGTGTGGTTTTTGTGAGTGTGGGTCTGGTATCATTTTTTGTGTTAGGGAGTCGTTTGTCAATAAGGGCGGGTTTCCAAATGGCTGGTAAGCGGGAGGTATCATCTCGCTTGTTCATGCTGTGTGGGCGTTTTTCTATCTCGATGGCTTCTCTGATTAATCTGTTATTAAAATGTTCACTTTTGGCAATGGTTCTGATATTTTTAAAGTCAATTTCATGTCCTGTGGCTTTAAGGTGTTGGACCAGGGAAGATGTTGGTTCCTCTTTTTTGACTGAGTTCTTATGTTCTTCAATGCGTGCACTTATTCTTCTGTTGGTTTGTCCGATGTATGTGGTGGGACAAGTGGTGCATGGGATTTCGTATACTCCTTGATTTTCTAATTCAATTTTATCTTTGGGGTTTCTAAGGATGTTGGATATTTTTCTGTTTGTGCAGAATGCTGTTTTGATGTTGTGTTTATGGAGGATCTTACTGATTCTGTCTGTGGTGCCTTTTATGTATGGAAGGAGGGCTTTGACGTTTTCTTGTTCTTTGTCTTGGATTTTAGTGGGGGTTTCTTTTTGGATTAGGTTTGTAATCTTATTTCAGCAGTTAAAAGGAAGAAACAGCTAAGACCACACATTGCTGCTCGAAGCACGAAGCTGAAAACACCAGCCTGAAGATGACGAATGGGACTTCATCGAAACGTCGCCAAGACACTTCCAATTTTACGCGGGAGAAAACCCGAACAACCAAAGACCTACATACAAACACCCGTGAAAACCTCAGAAAAGCCCAAAATCTCAAACCCCTCTGCAACTCAGACTAACCTGAGTACATCCAAACAGAACACTCCCCCAGCCAATCAGAGCACAGCCAAGCCCCTAACCATTCAGAACACACCTCCACCCAATCAGAACATAGCCAAGCTCCCACCCAATCAGTTCATACCCCCACTGGCAGTTAAAAGGAAGAAACAGCTAAGACCACACATTGCTGCTCAAAGCACGAAGCTGAAAACACCAGCCTGAAGATGACGAATGGGACTTCGTCGAAACGTCGCCAAGACACTTCCAATTTTATGTGGGAGAAAACCCGAAGTCCCATTCGTCATCTTCAGGCTGGTGTTTTCAGCTTCATGCTCCTCCTGGAAGCACGAAGCTGAAAACACCAGCCTGAAGATGACGAATGGGACTTCGTCGAAACGTTGCCAAGACACTTCCAATTTTACGCAGGAGAAAACCCGAATAACCAAAGACCTACATACAAACACCCGCGAAATATATATCAGTTCAAACAAAATGTAAGTTCCATTTTTTACGAACATTTATAAAAAAATAGGGGAAAAAAAGACAAATTCCTTTAGATAAAATAACCTGAAAAGAAGTTGTGGAGTCCTTGGTGTTCTTTGAGCTTGATTGTATTCTTGCTGATGTTTCATTATCCAACTATATAACATCAGTGCCAGAAGGGGGTGTAGTTTACTCTCTGTTTATACATCTAACCCCACTCTCTTCTAGCAGTGATGATGTTAGGTAGTTGAGTAATGAAATTTGCAAGCAAACAACTAACTCAGAAAGTTGCAAGGACTCCTCAATTCAGCCCTGAGCTACAAATATTCTGTCAGTGAAAATATGTCATACAACATCCATATATTTTGGTAAAGAGAATTGTGAGAATTGTCTTTTTTTTTCCTTCTTAGTATTTTTCCACAAGTGCAGGGTCTGATTTTTTTTTCAGATCAACCAAGTATTGATCAATTGGATGCCACCAGGAACTGATTAATCAGCTTGTTTCTCAAGCCTGACATTGTTGAGAGAGCAACTGGTTCAAAGACATCCAGTGGCTTTCATGCCTAAAGTGGGACAATTTCCTAATTTATGGCCTGAAGTCTTAACCACTAGACCAAACTGGTTTTAGTAAGTAAGAATTATCAATAAAGCCAAGAATATTATTGATATATAGTAATGATAGAGATTTGGTTTCGTGCTACCTTAATATTCCAAATGTCCTTGGGTGGCTTAATAAAACAAGTCAATATTTCCAAGCTCAAGTTAAATAAATAAATAAAAAGACAAAGTGGACACTTTAATGAGTTCCATGTAGACTCCAAATGGGTGAAGAAATAATTCTATTTGTGATAACCTTAGCTAATCACATAGAAACTCTTGCCAAGAAAACTGCAGGGACTTGTCTAGGCAGTTGCCAGGAGTCAACACTGACTCAACAGTGCATATACATACAAAAGCAAATAAATAAATAAAAGCAGTTAATTAGTACTTGCTCCCAAATTTTAAACTTTCATTGAACAGCCACCATTAAATCCAATTGATCTGACTGTGAATCATGCATATTCACTTACAGTCGGAACAGACTGGATTAATCATTATGACTCTAAATGTTGCTAGCCACTAATTAATAACCAAGAGAAAAAAAAATAGAAAATATTAAATCTATTTATGTATCATATTAGTCCTTGCTTATTATTTCCCTGTCTCATGCAGTTAGTGGGAAGCAAACCATATAAAGTGAGCTGTGATATGCAGAAGTTGGCAGGAATGGAAAGGAACAGATCTTGTCCAGTTTATTTATTAAATTTATAATCCACATATTCCCATAAACTGAAGGAAGGCTGGTAGGGCAGTCTTCCTCCAAACTCCCTTTTTACTACCCTGTAATTTCTTAATTCGAGGTAGAGTCAGGGAGACTGGATGGAGCTGAGTGTTTGCTGGCACCACACAGAGTTTGCAGCATATATTTTTTTTCTTTGCTCCCTGAGAGAGAAGCATCTGTCCCTAACTGGACAGATTGAACTCTCAACCTTCCGAGTGGGAGGTGAGAGTCTTAATTACTAGTCCACTATCCCACTCAGTCTTCCTCCAAACTAATGCCCTCCAAATGTGTTGGACTTCAAGTCCCAGAATCCTTTGCCAACAAGGCCATTAGTATCTGAGAATCCAGCACTTTCTAGAACAGTGTTTCTCAACCTTGATCATTTTAAGGTATGTGGACTTCAACTCCCAGAATTCCACAGCCAGCAATGCTGGCTGTGGAATTCTGGGAGTTGAAGTCCACATGCCTTAAAATGATCAAGGTTGAGAAACACTGTTCTAGAAGGTACCAGGATAGGGAAGGCAATATTAGGATGCTGATCAATGGTAGAAGAGTCCTCATCTTGGCCAGGTATTTTACCTGACCTCAAACAATTCATCAACTTAAAGCCCAACCTGTCTCACAAAGTTGTTTTCAGTCTAAATTTAAGAGGAAAACTTACTTGAAATACAATCCATAAACACCCCTAGATCAGTGATAGGATTCAGCTGGTTCGCACCACTTTGGCAGAACCAGTAGTTAATTTTTTGTTGCCCAGGCCCAAAATGGACTTCCGGAAGCAGCATCCACACAGAGAACCGGTTGTTCCCATATTTGAATCCCACCACTGCCCTAGATCCTCTTGAATATGCATCCAAACATTTGCAATAAATGTGAGTGGACAAAATCCAGAAGATTAATTAATTGCAGTAAACGCTGAAACCATACATTATTACGTCTACTCATAAATAAGATAATAATCATTTACACAGTCTAATGGGAAATAACTGAACCATTTATAATTTTTAATAGAAATTTATATTCCACTCTTGGAATATAAAGAGGTTGGATCCAGACTTATACTGAAGAAGAGTTTTTCTGTTTCGGGATTGAGAAGGGAATGGCAACAATAAATGAATATTTTTTTTCTTTGATTCTTCCTTCTCAATGAGCCTTCAACAATACTGTTTCTTTTTATAATAATTTTATTAAACATTACAAGCAACAGATAAAAACTAATTCAAAATATTCCTTAACATCTGAACAAAGACTATTTGTAATGGCAGAAATAAGATTTCACTTCTGGATCTGGTTTTGCTCACAAATATCCTCCAGCACATCTAGTGTTAGGGTATTTTGTTCAATTTCATGTTAGTAAGCCAAATAGAAGTGTCCATCTGCTTTAATGTAATATTTAGTTTCTTCTGGTTTTCTCTAAAGGTCTAGTGTTCAAATTCTCATCTATCATATTTTCTTTTAAGAATTCAAAATAGCAGTATTTTCCCATGAGAAAGATTTTTATGATTAATTTTAAAACCTTATTTCAAATACATCTGGACCTTTAATCCATCTATGACTTTCCAAAACCAACATTTCAATTGTCTTTAGTTGTTTATTTCAAGAAAGAGAGAGGTTTTTTTTTTTTAAAAAAAAAATCTTTAAAAATTTTATCTTTAGAACTTTTTCCGCTAAGGATTAAAGGAAATTCATCTGTTCATGTTATAAACAGTTCTGAGTAGTTCTTAGGGTTCTTAGTAGTTGAAAAGGAATTAAGAAGCAATTTGCAAAAGTGATTAAGAATTGAGACTTGGCAGAACTTTGTGTCTATAAGGTTACCTTGTGGCTGTGAGCTTGGTGGAATTCTTTCAGCTACCAACCTTTCAACTCATGAGTAGATTCAGAAACCTCAGTTTCTGCAATTTACTCATGAGAAGCAGCTGTTCAGAGTGTAAACTGACGATCTCATGATTATCTCCTTTATTGGCTGGCCAGAAATTGCCTATTCTTGACTTCTGTTCTTGCTGCAATGCATTATTTTGGAGATGTCTAGTTCACCATGAATTTTCACTGGAACTGCTCCCTTCAACTCTGGGGAAGATAGTACTCATGACCTAATGTCATGATTACATGAACACTTTTCAGGAATAATGAGCATTGGTAAGTTGCCTGACCTCTGTAAAGCTTTGCTTTCTCATATAAGTGACGAAATCAGTCTTGCAAAGTATAGCATAACTGCAACATGGAATTTGTTTCTAGCTTTGCACTAACAACTCTTCATCCTGTACTTTTCTGATTCCTAAACTATGCACTATCATGACTTCAGCTCAAGCCATTGAGGTTCTTTGCAGCAGACTGATAGAGGCATCTGCAAGATCTCATGCTTTTGCCAAAATGATTCAAGTAATGTTGCACCATTGCAACCCAAGCTTCAAGTGCATGTCCAAAAGGGGTAGAGCTTGCATTACGGCAAGGCAAAGCTGCTTCTACCATTTGCCTCCATCAACTTCCCTGTGGATAGCTCTCATGACTGAGTTGCTCATTGCTGCTTGTATGGTAAGTTGTATACTTCCCTGTAAGGCCAAAATATCCTTTAAGGGAGGATATTCAAGCAATTAATTTCAAAGGTCTACATGTAATGACTCAAGGGCAGCTTTTTCATTATGGCAATTTGGCCTAAGCCAATTGGCCTTGATTTGATTGGAGTTGGATATTCAGGAATTGAGGGCAACCCAATTCTATTCAAGTTGCTTCAATATTTGATTCAATGAAAGATTTGTCCATAAACCTTTAATGGGGAAACTTCAAAATGCCTGAAACTGATTCATTATTTGGCAGAATGGATGAAAATAGCAGGGATTCTAGATCCTTCAGAGGACATTAGTCCTGCCAAAGTACAGCTGGAGGCATTCAGAGGTTTCACTGAAATAAATTTTTAAAAGATTTCCACAATGCCTCTTACAGGGCAAGACAGCAAACCTGAGAAAAGAACAATACCATAGCCTCTGAAGTGTCTAATATCTAGCAAAGAGTCTGTAGAATAGTTGATGGAGCCAATGCTGTGACCTCTCTGGGAAAAAAAACCCTACTTTTCTAAGAAAGCTCTTACACTTTCACTTGCTTTTCTGGAATATCAGAGTCTTGTGCTTTGCTGCCTCTGATCAATGTACTTTCTGAGGTGCCAGGAAGGCTGATGTGGGAGTAAGGGGGGCTAAGGGGATACAGTTATATCAGAGCTGTGGCATGCTGCTAAGTATTCAGTATAATTAGCAGAGAAAGACTGGCAGACTGAACTACTATGCCATACAGATACGCCGGTCATAGAGAAAATGAATTCTAGCCAAATTCAATGGCACTGAAAATTTTATCCTTAATTTTTTTTTGTTTTTGTTTTGAAGGCAGAGCAGCAAACTAAGTTGAAAAAGAGCTCTTCAACCTATGACAATGTCTATTGCACAGACTTTCTTATTTATTTATTTTTAAAAAAAGTTAAGTAGAAAACTGAAACCACATTCTTAAAGCCTTGTTTCCTCCCTCTTTTTAATATGTGGTATACATAAGGTTACAGCCACTAATCTTGCCTTTTTTTTTACTCTGTTGTAGATGTTTCTGCTACCTTAGTCTATTGCAATACTATATTTTAAGTGAAGAGTAAAGAAAAGGCACAGTACAGTATGTTGTCTGCATTTTTTTTCTTGTATTTTACTACATTTGGTATATGATTATTTCCATTTTCTTGCAAAAGTTCAGTTGCAGGAGATTTTGTTTCATCTTACAGATTTGAAAATGAAAAAAAAAATCTGTAACATTTCAACAAATAATAGGGAAAGAGATATTTCATATAACGTGTCCTCTCTCTCTTTCTCATTTTGCCTTACAAGTTATATGAATTTGAATCTAAAAATATGAAGCTAATATAATCCATTAATTCATAGAGATGGATGAAGTGGATTATCTAGACAATTTTCAATCTGGCTTCAGGCCCGGCTTCAGCATAGAAACCGCTTTGGTCGCACTGATGGATGATCTCTGGCGGACCCGAGACAGGGGTTATTCCTCTGTCTTGGTGCTACTCGACCTCTCAGCAGCTTTTGATACCATCGATCATGGTATCCTTTCGCGACGACTCGAAGGGGTGGAGTGGGAGGCACCGTTTTACAGTGGTTCTCCTCCTACCTCTCTGGCTGCTCGCAATCGATATTGGTGGGAGGGCAGAGGTCAACCCTGAGGGCCCTTGAATGCGGCGTGCCACAGGGGTCGGTCCTCTCTCCCCTCCTATTTAACATCTATATGAAGCCTCTGGGTGAGATCATCAGACAGCACGGGGTGAGGTTTCATCAGTATGCTGATGATACCCAGTTATATATCTCCTCCCCGAGCTCTCTCAGTGAAGCAGTCGATGTTATGGGCCGTTGCCTCGAAGCCGTGAGGGTCTGGATGGGGGTTAACAGACTCAGGCTCAATCCTGACAAGACCGAGTGGCTTTGGATGTTGCCTCCCAAGGATCATGTCGACTGTCCAATGTTGATTCTTGCGGGGGAAAATATACCCCCTTCGGAGCGGGTTTGCAACTTGGGTGTCCTCCTTGATCCACACCTGAATTTGGAACATCAATTGACGGCTGTGGCAGGGAGGACCTTTGCACAAGTTCGCCTATTGCACCAGTTGCGACCCTACCTGGACCGGGAGGCTCTCCTTACAGTCACTCACGCCCTTGTCACCTCACGTCTGGACTACTGCAACACGCTCTACATGGAGCTACCCTTGAAAAGTATTTGGAGACTACAGTTGGTCCAGAATGCAGCCGCGCAAGTGATAGTGGGTGCTCCTCGATACACCCACATTACACCTATCCTCCGTGAGCTGCACTGGTTGCCTATTGGTCTCTGGGTCCAATTCAAGGTGTTGGTCATTACCTTTAAAGTCCTATATGGCTCAGGGCCAGGCTATTTGCAAGACCGCCTACTACCTCATAGTTCCCTACATCCAGTTAGATCCCACAGGCTGGGCCTCCTTCAGGCCCCGTCGACCAAGCAGTGCCATTTGGCAAGGCCGCGGAGGAGGGCCTTCTCTGTGATGGCGCCCACGCTTTGGAACCAGCTCCCCCCGGAGATTACTGTTTGTTTGTTATGTTTTATGTGTTTTTTATTGTTAGCCGCCCAGAGTCCTTCAGGAGTGGGGTGGCTTATAAATTTCATAAATAAATAAATAAATAAATAAATAAATAAATAAATAAATAAATAGAGATGATTAAAGAAACAAATCTTTAGAATTCCTTTGCAAAACAACTTATTTTCAACATTAGGGTAATATCCGCATTGGGGCATTTTTTCTCTAACTCTTGTCATTTTTAATAGTTAAAAGATATCAAAATATTTCTAGAGAAAAATCTATCTGGAGTCAACAGGAAGTTAATGGTATATGGTTAATCAAAATCAAAATATGCATATGCATTTTGAAGAAAATGTACAGGTAAATTCCTATAAAACATCTCTAATAAATTAAGAATTAAAATGGAGTCTTTAAAGACTGACACATTTATGATGACACAAGCTTATATTCTATTTTATTAACACCTGACAGGATAGATGGATGGTGAATGTTACGAAGGTTTCAATATTGTTCCAATACAATTTACACCATCAGTTTCCACTATCTTATTCCTCCGCTCAACAAAATGAATGAAATTATTAATATGTGTATGGGGGGGAAAATCAGACTGAAGAAATGATGTAGGATGAGTTCTTTGATCTTCTATAGGCAGTAATGTATAGTGGTTATGGTCCCCTGTTCACTATATATTTATCATCCCTAAAAGAATCATATGGAGGGTACAAGAACTGGAGCTTTTTGATAAGCTAAATTTAGTTTAGCAATGACTAAGATAACTTGAACAGATACAGCAAAGTAATATTATTTTTGATCTTAGGGCACGTAAAGATAACTCATCTGAAATTAGATAACTTTTTCCCTTTGTAAATCTAATTACATGCAAGTTCCGTAGCCTGGAACCAAAGCACAATTGTGTCCTTGCCTTTCTGATGGCTACATTTTCAAAATAACTTGACAAATCCCTTTCTTTCAGAGGCATATTCCTTTGGATGACAGCTGAATGGATGCATCCATCAGCTTCTAAATAAATGACAAGGGGAGACCTGAATGGAGGTGATGCAGAAAGTGGCATAATACCAAGACTGACCAATTCCTTACGTTTAGTGCCACCTGAGATAATTAGATGTTACAGCTCAGTGGTGAGCTTTATTGTTCATCTCCAGAAGGGATTTCTGCTATGAAATACCTCCAGATGTGTATCTCTCAGGTGGTCTACCCATTGTCCTTGTTTGTTCTCACTTAAAGGAACAGGTGACAAAAATAGACAAAAAAAGAGTAAACGCATAAGGCTAATAGCAGAAGAGGCAATTTTTTTAACAGCCCACAAGCTTTCTTTTGTATGTATTGATGGCAACTTAATTTTACTGCATTCCAGTTCATTATATGCTATGAAGCATCTGTGTGACATACAACATAGTTTTCTTCTCTTTTCTATCAAGAAAATACAATCTGCTTTGAGTGAAATGAAAATACACATGTGGCACTATTTGACAATATGAAGTTGGCTTCAAGGACTTGGTTGTGTTGCTATTTTTCTGTCCAGAAAACAAACCATTGTGAGATTGAGTTACTTAAGCAGATGTAAATTGTTCATTCCTAAGTCATCCTGGCAGTTCTGTCTCTTATAACCAAGATGATAGATAGATAGATAGATAGATAGATAGATAGATAGATAGATAGATAGATAGATAGATAGATAGATAGATAGACAGACAGACAGACAGACAGACAGACAGACGGATAGATGAGAAGGGAGGAAAGAAAGAAAAGAAAAGAAAAGAAAAGAAAAGAAAAGAAAAGAAAAGAAAAAAGAAAAAATTTTGGTCCATGTCAAAAAATATGGTGATTGGCTATATTTTTCCTCCCAAATATTATTGGGGCAAAGAGATATACTAAGAAGGAAAGAAGAAAGAGAGGGAAGAAAAAAAATAAGAAAGTATGAGACAGACAGCATTATGGTACAAGTTCAATGGTAACAAAATAATCCAAGAAGATCTCTGACGTTCTGACCTTGCTATTATAAATAGCAGAGGCAGAATGTTGCATGCTTTTTAAAGCTGGAAATAGAACTTTCTGAAGAAAAATAACCATCTTGAACAACTATAAAACTGGAAATAGATTTTTTTTTTGTAGGGAAAAAGTGATCTTGAGCATCTTGAGATTTTTCTTTTACCGTTGAGGCAAATCAAGTTTTCATAACTTCAATAAACTGGTCACGGTTTAGTGTCAATCATTTCTTTTGAATATGGTTTATCTTTTGGTCTGTTTGTATGCTACTTTTTCAAAGCAGAGATCAGTGGGGGAACTGGCATGGTCATTAAACAGAGATGCCTCTATCCAAAAGCAGTTCCTACTAATACAAGCACTGATACAAGGCTATCTGGAGACTATTTATTCTCCATTGCATAAAGGTATAAATCTCTTTCATAATATGAAGTGCAAATGAGAAATGTGTCATATGCTTCCAGGCTAAATATTCAAAGAAGAAAATGCTACTTTCATGCATTCCTCTTTTTTTCTACTAACATTGATTGTGAAAAATCAAAATAATCTTCATCTAGTTCATACATTCAGAGGTCAGCAAAATCCATTTTAAAATGGTATAAGAAAAAAGAAAGGAAGGAATGTAGGAAGGAATAAAGAAAGAAAGAAGAAAGGAAGGAAGGAAGGAAGGTTTTAGCTCTTGACACAGTTCTTCCAAATGCGATCTTAAATGTGCTGAGAATATGTCACACACTGTGTGTGTGTGTGTGTGTGTGTGTGTTCTTTCCATATTATGCATGCATATGGAAAGTACATACAAACATGCAGTGGCTGCTGTTTTACCTCTCTGCCCTTGGTGGCTAGTTACTTTTTATTAATCTCTTATAATAGAACTTAAGCATGTGCCAAGTTACTATGAACCACACCTGATGTTGGTCTGATCCGATCAAGTAAGATTTGGATGTCTAGAATTCCTCATGAGTCTTTAATCCTGATATCCTCATATCTGTTTCTCCAGTCATTATTTTTATGTTTGCAGGGTTGAGGCATTAAGCAGAGACACATTGTGTAAACAAGCTTCTTTTATTACTCTCTTCTTACTACCAACAACAACCAAAATGGCACGCGGGCCTTTTATAATGTCCCAGACCTGGACAATGTCAACCAATGATTGCAGAGGCTGTCTCCCGCCTTGCGCAGTCTGGTCCCGGGCAGCTTTGGATCTGCCCAGGACCCTTTGCAACATTTCTGAGTCTGCTGAATGCTTCAGCAGGCTCAGGACATAACAATTATCATTTCTGTCATAAATGTTTAGTTCCCAATTTCTTCTCCGTATTTCCCACTTTTTCCATTGCTTTCCCATCAGTTCCCTTAATGTTTTTTGTAAGATTTCCATCAAAACTGCCCTTAAAATACAACTAGGTTTACAAAAGACATTGAAGCACACATGGACCAATTCCACTTTAGCCTGATATATTATACTCAGCCATATTATACCATATTAACCCCAAAATTGGGTTAATTGAATAAATTATAGTTCAATTAACCATGCAGTGATATGTTGATTGAACACAACATATTAGAGTATGCTTCTTCTTTGCATCTCATTTTCATATTGGACATATAATTGAAAGTATGGAAAAACAAAGATAGGGTGTAAAAGAGAGATAAAGTGTTATATAACATGATATTTTAATGTAAAGCTAAAAGATTTTGAGATGAACACCTTCTTATAATACTTCTTATTTTTAAAAAAAATTCAGAAAAGTGCCCATAAAGAAAAGTGTCTATTGCAGTTGAACATAGAAGAACCTCAAATCTCCTATAAGGGCATATCATGGTGGATTACATTCTTTCATTAAAGACGCTATTCTTGAACAATATTCTCCACAATACATCAACAGGTTAATAATGTTACTAACCTGTTTACCTCTATTATCAGCACAGATTTGGTAGTGGAGCTCAAAATGTGCAAATGGTCCTTTAATTTCAACACACTTATATAAAGTGCATTCGTCTTTTAATTATTTGCTCGTGTCTGCTTTCCCAGAAGAATTGCTTGATTGAATTCTGGATTGTAATTGAAATGAGAAGAATTTTGCTGAGAATAACCATTCTCTAAATAGCCATTAAGAAAAAGAACAAGAACAAACCAAGTGATGATAGGAACTGATTGTTTTACTTATTAATTAATATCAAATAAAAATAATACCGTGAATTGCTATTGTGAATCCCATGTGGATGTTCAGGTGTGGGTGTTTGTATGTTGCATACTGATAGGTTAAGGAAATAGAGAAAGATGGAGAGAGTATCTGTAATGAATATCAATAACACTAAAATGATTACACGCGCACAAGGTTGTCATGACACACATGATATCTGATACAAGTATATAAACTATGGCATGCTTCAATGGGTGCAGGATGCAGCTGCATAGATAATAAATGGTGATGAATATTCAAAACATGTAACATCACTACTATGTGAACTGCATTGATTGGAAGTGTGCTTCCAGGTGCAATTTGAAATGCTTTTAAAGCTCTATTTGGCTTGGGGTCAGGTTACTTAAGGGATTGTCTTCTCCTAGTCATTTTTACCCATCAAATTCAGTCCAACAGGTCGGGCATGTTATGAGTCCTGTCAGCCAAGGAACATTGACTGGTAGGAAGTAGGAGATGGGCCTTCTCTGCTGTCACTCTTATTCTTTGGAACATTGTCCCTTCAGAGATTAGGATGACCTTGACCCTCTTGGTCCTTCATAATGGCGTGAAGATTTGGTTATGAGGCTGAGTCTAGGACCCTGATTGTGTTAAGGGCCCAGTTTCTTGGCTGAATTAACATCCATGGCAATATTTTTATTCTGCAACCATTTCTTTCCCCTGCCATCTGGAGCGGTGAAAGAGGAAGTAAAGAATAAGACTATTTATTAATTTATGTATTTATTTATTTCTCACCACCCTTATTATATTCAAATAACTCAAAGTGGTGAACATATCCACCTTCTTTCTCCTATTATCCCACCAACAATAGCCCCATGAAGTAGGTTGGGCTGAGAAAGAGTGACTGGGCCAAGGGCACCCAGCTGGCTTTCCTGGCTAAGGTGGGATTAGAACTCACAGTCTTCTGCTTTCTAGCCTGGCGCCTTAACCACTAGACCAAAATGACCACACATATCTATTTGCATTCTTTTAATTGTTCTTATTATATATACTGCCCAGAGTCACTGGCTGAGATGGGCAGCTATAAAAATAATAAATAAAATAAAATAAAATAAAATAAAATAATAAAATAATAAACATATATGCTATCATCTCTTCTCTCTATGTCTCTCTTTTCTTCCCCTATGGACATCAGGGATGAAAATAGAGATAGAGATAACAGCTTTTCTCCACTACTGAGTTGAAGTATTCCCTTCAGTATTTCACTGAAGTATTTTACTCTTAAATCAACAGATGTCTACACCGATACATTTTTTCCCACTGCCATCCCTATCCTGACTCTGTTGCTGTTCTCTGTCAATCATACAACTTCATTTCATAGTACAATGGGGTTGAAACCAAAAAGATTTCATACACTGTGTTGTTAGTCTTGGATAATGTCAGAAAAAGGAGGAAAACATTAATGCTAGTGTAGGTAAGGACAGCTTAAGCACATGGACAGGGAATAAGATAAGACCAATGTCATGGTACATAGCAAAAAAAAAAAAAAGCATCTTCTATACTTTGACTAGGTGAAATGAATAAAATCCTATAAATATAAAAGTTCCCTTGGCCCAGCTTTTGGGAATTTTCTTTAAGCCTCCAAACAATTCAAGATGCTTGGACCTTTCATATAATATTTTTGAAATGTTCTGAGTTCTTCCATGATAAATAGGAGACAATCAATTTAGCTTCTTGTAACTCCCTTCTGTGAGGATAGCATTGGAAATGACCCAAGCATCTCAGTATTCCATCACAATGATTGACAAGTCAACCAACTATGTATAAACATGAAATAATTAATATAAAATTTGACAACAGGTAAACAAATAAATCAGTCCAAACATCAATGTAATAGTAGAAGCAAACATTAGAACTAAAAAAGGTAACTTTTTTTAAAAAAAGGATGAAAGATGATCCCTTTATAACATGCAGAAGGAAGAGATTCCCAAAGCAGTTACCCCTATCAAAATACACCTGCTTGTTTTCACTCTCCAGGTCTCATCAGAAATGGGGGCTCATGCAGACTCTAAAAGATCTCAACAGACTTAGGAACAAGTTTGGAGGAGGCATAACTTTAGAAAACATTGATCTGGATGAAATCTGTAAAAATCATTATGCAGAACTCTACAGCTAATTTAATGTGCTCAGACATATAAGTGATAAGACAGAAGAACTGAATTCAAATGATCAAACAACATCTTTCTTCCTAAAACTGACTGCTTATTTTTCACACCCCAAACATGGGTATGATGCCACCACAGTAAAGCATAGTGAGTCCAGTAGGCTTTGAAAAGCTTTGTTGTTATAGTTCCAATAGATGAGACCAGAAGAAGTAAGAACTCTGAGGCAATTGCTTTCCTCAAAGAACACATTTCTTGGCTACATAGTATTGGCACAAACAAAGGTGAAACCAAGACTGAAAGCCCCCCCCCCAGGTTACAAAGTAAAAATTGAGCTCCCCACCCGTGCAATATGTCATAAATCACAATCCCCAGTTAACTACTTTGGTGGGCTTTCTAACAGTAACTTCAGCCCACCAAAACTTAGGCAACTTGACCTTGGTTCCCACAGAACAATTTATTGTTATGTCTAAGCTAAGGGAATACATCTCCCCCCTCCCATCACTGTGGTGATCAAAAACGAAGTGAAGATGGCTGCAGCCAAATTCGTTTGACAGTTGACATTTGTCTTATTTCTTTCGGATTGATCCTCTGAGTGAAATGTTATTAGGTCACTCAGCTGCAGAACCTATTGTTCTGTCCCCATCTTCTGCTAAGAGTTGAAGGTTTAGCCACTCCTTTTCAGCTAGTAGTTCCACGAATAGCTACTGTATGTAGTAGGGGGACAGAGGGATGTGGTGATACCATGATGTGTACTCAATATCAGAGATCAGTTTCATCTTCCACAAATCAATACAGAGCAGAAAGTAAAATGTGAATGTCTTCTGATCTTTCCAAGTCAAAGATGGTGCCATTGGAGATGGAAGAAGCTTACAATATGTGCCAAACTAGATACTTCTACATCTGAAGTATCCACATGTGATGGTTATTTGAATTTAAGTTTCTATGAATTTGTCAGGTAGTCATGGTACTTTACCTATACCAGTAAGATAGGATAATTCTACTTTCAGGTGAGATTTGATGTGCACTCACCCATATTTTAAATTATGGGACATAATTATGTATATACTTTTAGCTGATCTTTAGATCATAGCTTTAGACACCATTCACACTGGCAATTAAAGGCCAAGGGATATCCATAGAAGCAACAGCATGAATCCTGAGTTAGCCCAGGTGATCATTTTTGAAACAATTTGGAAACTGCAACATAAAAAAAAATAATCCTTATTATGACTATAAGCCAAATTCAGCAAAAAATGGTTATCCATCAAAAGTTTGTCTGACCACAAATGAACAGGATATACAATTAAGCAAAACAATGAACATCAAAAGAGAGAGAGAACAGAAATGGTCTGTGGCTTTCTTTCAGTGAGTTGAAGAGAACGACAGGATATTCCTAAATAATATGTTCCTATAATGAAAACAGACAGCTTTGAAGTAGATATATATCATTCATGTAAACTGTTGCATCTAGAAGGGTACCAAATATCTACTCTGAATTCAAAGGATAAACACAAAGCCAATGAAGGTAATAAAAGAGAACAAGACTAGGCACAAAAGAGGTCAGAATCAAAGATGTGACTGAAAGCACTTCTGTTGTGACCTTGTTCGAAAAGTTCAGATTTAACTGAGACCATCTGGAAAAGCAAATGGCGATGTCACACAGCTCAGTGGTGAACTATCCAGCTCTCCAGCAAAATCTGCAACAAAATGGCCAGTTTTGATGTCATGAATTGTGATCATTTCAAAACTTTGTTTCAGAATAAAGCAGTTTTAAATGCGAGGGGAAACCCAAAAACCAAGCAAACAAAACAATAAAAACTTAATTTCCCTCCATCTTCTACTTTCCAACAAGAAAAACAATATCTCTGGTGGTATCATTATATATATCACATTACATTACAGTAACCATCTTTTTTTTTCTTTTTACGACCCTGTAATCCCCTTATTCAAGATTGGGGTGGCTGAATGGATCATAATAAATAATAAGTATCAGAGTAATAATAATAGTGTGCCTTTTAGAGGAAAAAATACTCAGTCTAAATTAAAATATAGCTAGAGTCAAATGGAAGGGATTTTATCTAGACCAAGGCTTTTTTATTTGCTATAACTAATAGTGGAGTAAAGACTTAAAAGGACTTTGTTTAAAAAATATATCTCTGAAGCGAAGCATGTGTTATTCTGGCCTTTAAGGCAATGGGTCAGCTGTTCTTTACTAAAGTTCTTTATGAAGCATTTTGTGTCATTAAGAAATATTAGTCACTCCATTTAAACACAATACCTAAAACCTGACTTCATCAATTGGCTCATAGCATGGCTGTGCTATCCATTAAATAATATTAATTAGCTAGTAACACTGTGAGACCTCAATAGTAGTCTTTTTTTTTTTCCCTTGCAACAGTTCATCCCTTGGTATGAATGTACAATCTCTCAATGACTTTGTAGATTTGTGACCCTATTATTACTGACTTTTATTCATTGAGAAGGTTGTTATTACTGTAACCAAGCTATTAAATCCATGTTAAGTGGGGCAAGTGGTTGATATGACCAGATTCGGTGGCAGAAATAAAAAGGCATCCTAAGTGACAGAAAGGGTGCATTAAAATAGCAAGATCTGTTACATTGTATAATACTCTTTGGATAACTTGGAGAAATGTCTAGTATCTTATTGTAAACAACAACAACAATAATAATAATAAAAATAAAAATTTGGAAGGAATCCTGGAGGTCATCTAGTCCAACCCCCTGCAGGAAACCCTATACATTTTCAGACAAATGGCTATCCAGTCTCTTCTTAAAAACTTTCCAGTCACAGCTTCTGGAGGCAGGTTTTTCCACTGATTAATTGTTCTAACTGTCAAGAAATTTCTCCTTAGTTCTAGGTTGCTTCTCTCTCTTCCATCCTTTGCTTCTTGTCCTGCCTTCAGGAACTTTGGAGAATAGCTTGACTCCCTCTTCTTTGTGGCAGCCCCTGAGATATTGAAACTTTGCTATCATGTCCCCCCTCGTCCTTCTCTTCATTAAACTAGACATACCCAATTCCAGCAACTGTTCCTTATATGTTTTAGCCTCCAGTCCCCTGATCATCTTTGTTGCTCTTCTCTGTACTCTTTCTAGAGTCTCAACATCTTTTTACATTGTGGTGACCCAACCTGGATGCAGTATTCCAAGTGCGCCCTTATCAAGGCATTGTAAAGTGGTATTAACACTTCACGTGATCTTGATTCTATCCCTGTTAATGCAGCCTAGCACTGTGTTGGCTTTTTTGGCAGCTGCAGCACACTGCTGGTCATATCTAAATGACTGTCCACTAGGACTCTGAGATCCCTCTTACAGTTGCTACTATTAAGCAATGTACCACCTATACTATATCTGTGCATTTGGTTTTTCTTGCCTAAAAGTAGAACTTTTTTACTTTTTTCACTTGTCATCCAAGGTTATTTAATAATGCTAAGAATGATTCTGCTGATATTTCAGGGTCAGGTCTTTATAATAATTCAGGAGCAAGCTTCATGGAGGGGACTTTTTGGGAGTGGCAAAGTTTGAAAACAAGGGGGATAGAAGTTTCCAGAATCCTACACTGAATAATGGATTGAACTCGATCTAAATAACTGCTTGTATGAATCTATGTAGGATGGTTTTCTACTTTCTCCTTGGCTGCCCTGTTGGGAGAATGTGTCTTGTCTTTTTTTTTTTTAATGATTTATCTTTCAGTCTTTCTGCCTTTTTCATCTCAAAACATTGAGAAACTGTAGTTCAAAGGCAGTGGTGGAATTCAAATATGTGAACAACCGGTTCTCTGTGTGGATGCCGCTTACGGAAGTCCATTCTGGGCCTGGGCAACAAAAAATTAGCTACCGGTTCTGCTGAAGTGGTGCGAACTGGCTGAATCACACCACTGTTCTTAGATGCATTTGAAAGCTCTGCCTGATCTACAAGAGAGAACTTCAGTTTGCAAACCCCATCCTTCCCTGACCTACCAGACAATAAAACAAAAGAAGGTTTAAGCTTTTCCACCCAATCTGGTTCCTAGGCGGAAACCAACATAGTAGGTCTTTATATGGGTGAGACTGCAAATATCAGCAATTAACTAAATAAGAAAATCCCCTCTAGATATTACAAGTTGCTCATTCCAATAATAGATTTCCTTCCCACAAACCTCTCATCCCAATCTTGACATACCAAAGATTCAAAACTCTACATTTTCACTCTTTACCAGTCCAGGCGTGCTTTACAAGAATTCCTAGGAGGCAGGCTGAGTTTGCATGTTTTCTAGGAACAATAGAAAGAATTCCCCATCAAAATAAGCTAACTTCGTAGCTATCATGGATTCTTGGCGATTATGTGTCTTGCTCTGATTGTCAGTCTTATTGTGATTGTCAGTCATGTCCTTGAATAAACTTCATCTCTGCTTCAAGTGATTGTCCTGTGCTCTTTGGAGAACCCAATCTGAAACAGACCAGAATTTTCTGCTCAATAGATCCTCGGAGCCCAAAGGTTTACACTCTTTAAGTAAGCCATCTTTCAACTTCATGGTATGTATCCCATTACACTGAAAAGGGACAGAATTGTCTTACTGTCATTTAGACAAAGACTATGCAAAAAAGACCATTACCCAGTTGAAAAAAGGAACAAAAAGACTCAAGCAATCAGCCCATAGATCAGCCTAGATTAACTCCAAGATTAACATCTGACCAACAATCAAGTAAACAATACCCCAATCAAGAAACTGCCAAAAAAGTCAACACCAAAAAGCCCAGTCAAAGAATCTCTAAGACCATCCCCATCAACACTCATAGGCAAGCCACTAGAATTTAAGCTAACACCAAACTGCACTCTTTACTAGCACTGACGATGTTACGTAGTTTGAGTAATGAAATGTTAGCAAGAAAATAAGCAAGCTCAGAGAGCACCAAAGACCCCTCACTTAAAGAATTGTCATCCAAACTGAAAATTACTAAAATGTTTTTGGTTTAGCACTATATAACATGTAAGCATTTGGTTTGGAAAGGACATTTAAAGCAAATTTCACGACAAAATAGTTTCAGTGGGTTGTCTTTTCTGGAACATCTGTAGTTGTTAGTTTTGAAAGTAGCTACATTACCTGGATTGTTATTTACATTTGGGAGTTAAAAGCATATTTCTGCCGCAAACCACACTTCTGGAATTTCTCCAGTTCTCCACTGCAGAATGTTCATCATTCGCTCAGCCTGCTGCACTCACAGGAACATTTTTGTGGTTAACCAAGATTTATAAAGCAACCTCATTCAGCTTCTAAATGCCCAAATGTTTGCAGATCAGTTGATTGAAATACCTGCTGTGACCCCAGCCATTTGAGAAGAGTTAAGTGCAGTGATGTTGTCCATAAACTAAGAGTACTGTATGTTCTCAAGACTTCCTCATATAGGTTTTCTGCTGTGTTAATGTCCTGATAGAGCTCTTGCATCTAACACAATTTGTTTGCATTTTTATTATTGCTTTTCCCTCCCACTGGATGCAGCAGGCTTTTTTCCCCTCTTTTAATTGCTTAATAGTAGACAAAGCACAAAATGTATAGACAATGAAGGAAAGACATCTTCTCCTTCTCTCCTTTATGTAGAGGGAAATGGGGAGATTTTGTTAATTACTAATTAGAAGATCAGATGGTGGGAACACTCCACAATTGGCCAGTTTAGAAGCAGCAGAATCTGGTCATTTTTTTAATATTCAAGAGACAAGATAATGCAGGGAAAAAGCCCAACTTGGATTTAACAAGCACAGCAAAGATTTGGAAAACAGGAAGAAAGATGACTTGCATGGGTTCAAAGTTATAGACTTCTGAAGAATAGTTCTAAATTTATTTGCATTTTCAAACCTTAATTGCATCAACTTGAATATTCAGTTAAGTGGAACTGGAATAGTAGAGAAATAAGAGAGAAATTTCAAGAATCATAAGGCCACATATTGGAAGAAGGAATCTTTGCTTACCTTGCAAGAGTGGTTTTTTAAAGTTTCTTATCTGGCGGAAATGGCAAAGATTTCAGCTTTTTTAAAGGAGCAATCACAAGAGAAATTTTTTGCCGTATGGGAAAAATGGATAAATTTCATACAATATAAATTGGCTATAAAAAAATACCATTTAGCTTTTTCATAACTTGTATTTAAATTTGATATTTTATAGATTGTATTCTTTCTTTCTTTTCTTTTCCTTTATTTCTTTTTTCTTTCTTTTTCTTTCTTTTCTAAGTATTTTTTAATGTATATGTTTTTATTGTTATATATATTTTATTGTTAATTACCTTATAAGTTGATTAATTTTTTTTAGAATTTTTAAAATTTTAATTAAGCCTATATTCAGCTCTGGGAAGCTTGGGGGGGGATGGAGGGGGGTGGTTTGGGAGGGTTTGGGGGAGGGTTGTTTTATTTTTGGTTGTTGGTTTTTTTTTGTTTTTTGTAAAACTTTTAAAAAATTTTCAATAAAAAAAAAAAGAATCATAAGGCCACTGATGTTCAAAAACTCTCTGTTGTCCATTAGACAACACTCCTGTGTTGCTTGCATCTTCTTCCATAACCTGAAGTAAGATCAATGTTCAACTTCAGCCTGCCAAAAACACAAAATGTGAATGTGAATCAGCCGTGATAGCAGCAGGAAAGCATGCCCTTCTCCAATGTACTGTGAATTCAATAATTAGTTAGCATTCATCCAGACCAAAGAAACTGTGTGACATTCTCACAGTCTCAAAGGAACAAACTGTTAGCAGAGGCTAAGGGTGTTTTATGATTCCAATAAGTAAAGTCCATTGACTGTGATTTTATTATGGTTCATAAGGAAAGAAATTGAGTGTCTTCCTATTCACAATCCTCTATAGCCGCCAGCACTTAATATCTTTCTTATTTTTCGGGAACTATTCAGACTGAGAGACACATGAGGTTCCTAGCTAATGGTTGCCTTTTTCTCATAAGGTTTTTTTTAAAAAAGCAAGCAAAAATGGCAACATTAGATTAGTTCTGTTACCACATTTAACATACAAAGTGGCATTGTTCTACTTTCCATTCACAATCTTTTTCATGCACGGTTTCAGGGAATACTATATTTGGACTTGTAAATCTTACATGATTTACAGCGTTTAGACAGAATGTAATATTGTATGGTGATTCTTTAAAGATTTTTATTCATATTTGGGCCACAGCAGGTGATGAGACTTTAGAGCAGACTCAAGTCACCCAAATCTCTGGATATTGCTTTCTGCTTTACCATCTGTGTCCTGTTAAATATTTCTGATTTTTGCCAAGTTTGGTCCAATTTATATGTTAAATCTGTTATCAAAAATAGGTTCCAAAGGCTTGGCAGGGAATGGCAGAGGAGAATACCATGAAAACAAACCAATTTTATGCATTAGTTATTTATGTTGGAAAAAGAAACTCTGTTTCTTTGTTTCACATCTGCTCAGAATTGCCTTGAACTGTGAGATGGGCAGCAAATAAATTTGATAATATAATAATAAGAAGAAGAAGAAATAGAAAAAACATGGCAAAAGAAAGCAAAGGTAGTTCTGATAGAAGGAAGGACCTGGAGTACCATTTAAATACCATTGGAATTGACATAGTCACCATCAGTCAATTGCAAAGGCAGATTTATTTGGAACAGCTTATATCCTTGACAATACCTTTAACCAATGCTTTTTTTTGTAAAAAAAAAAAAAGGTGCCGGAACTCACACATGTTATACAACCTGCCTTGCCTACCCTATAAGGTTCCATCCCAAAAAAGGTGCTGGAACTCCGTTCTGGGCATTCTATGACAAAAAAAGCCCTGCCTTTAACACCATCAAGCACCCACATTACATCCCAGGTCCTTGGGAAGAACTCAATAGGTTGACAAAAATGCCAAATTCATTCTAAACATCTGGCTGCTCAATGAAACATTAATAATAATAATAATAATAATAATAATAATAATAATAACCCCCAGTGAGGCACTACCTTGACGTGGTTGTGGGGCTTGTGTACTCTGAGGAAGATGAGAGCTATGCCAGAGGTTCAACCATACTGGACAGGTCTCATCAGAGGAGTCAGAAAAAGAGTGTCTCTCCCATAAAAAATATGGTGAGACGTAAATTTCAGAATGCCATACCGGCTCGGACGTCGCCCGGGTTAACAAGGTCCGCACTAGATATTGGAGTTCCTGGATATCTGGTGAAAAATGGGTTACAGGACTCAGGACTGTTGGCTGAGCAACCAGGGCCAGCAGCTGCAGAACTACTGGAAGAAAAGGTGTTTACCCGTCGCAGATACACAGTGATGGAAAACAAAGAAATAATGATCTGTTACTACAGATCAAGTCCAACAAGACGAGGATATCTAAAACGAATGCACGAATTCTGGAAAGAACAACATCCAGAATCAGAAATAACAGAACAGAGACTAGCAGATCAACGCCGATTTATAACACGAAATAAAGTATTTACAGAAACAGAATTGGACGAACTGCAAAGGTTTACCCAGGGCAAAGAAATCAAAGCCTTACCAGAAGTAATTCAGAATGTAGAGGCAAACCAGGGGGAGTTGGCAGTGAAGAATCCAGCAGAGATATACAACTGTTCTCATTTGGAAACCAGGCACCTCTTCCTCAGGAAGAACAAAACCCTCTAACTAAAGAAATAAAAGAATTGAAACAAAGAATAACTGAGCATCTAGAACAGCACAAAAACAACAGAATAAGGCTACCTGCATTGAAGCTTGTTCCAAAGAAACAGCTAGCACAAGCATTAAAAGATGCAAATACTGCAATATCAAGTATAAGCACCAATTCACTGCAAGAAACAAACCAACTAATGTACAGCACAGCTGCAGTTATAACAGAATACCTGGGATGCAAAATCAACAAAGAAGAAAAACAAACAAACAGTGCACCAGAAAAATGGAAGGTTAGACTAGAAAATAAGATCAGCAAGTTAAGATCACATGCAAGCAAGCTAGAACAGATGAAAGAAAAGAAGCTGAAGAACAAGAAGACCAAAGAATACCTAATCAAGAAATACCACTTAGAAACAAGGAAGATCAAGGAAGCACTGGAAATAATAAAGCAACAAATAACAGCTATAGCCAGGAAAATCAGTAGATATGAAGCTCGAATTGCAAACTATAGGCAGAACCTCCAATTTCAATCCAATCAGAAACGTTTCTACCAATCCATCAATGGAGAAACTGCAAGGAATCAGTCAGTACCTGACAAGGAAGAAACAGTGCAGTTCTGGAAGCAGATATGGGATAACCCAAAGAAATACAACAAGGATGCGGCTTGGTTAAAAGAGGTGGATGCAAATAAAACAGAAGTTGAAATGAAAGAACTAGTAATAACAACAAAAATGGTAGAAAAAAGAGCAAAGAAAATCAAAAATTGGTCAGCACCAGGTGAAGATGAACTGCATGGGTTTTGGTTGAAACATCTAACTGTTATACACCCACTCATTGCCAAGCAGTTCAACAATATACTACAAGGAGGAGAAATTGAAAAGTGGCTAACAACTGGGAAAACCTACCTAATAATGAAAAATCCAGCAAAAGGGGCAACACCAGGTAACTACAGGCCAATTACCTGCTTACCAACAACTTTCAAATTACTAACTGGTGTGGTAGCTGATGCAGTACAACAGCATCTAGTTGAAAACAATCTCTTTCCACCTGAGCAGAAAGGAAACCGCCCCAATAGCAGAGGAACAAAAGATCAACTCCTAATAGACAAAATGATCTTGGAAAACTGCAAGAGAAGGAAGACCAACCTGAATGTGGCATGGATTGACTACAAAAAGGCATTTGACTCTCTGCCACATGATTGGATAATCAAGTGCCTAGAAATAACAGGAGTAAGTAGAAACATCAGAAAATTTGTGCAAAAATCGATGGCACAATGGAAGACACAGTTGCAGATCAATGGTGAGAAGCTGGGAGAGGTTAATATCAAGAGAGGAATATTTCAAGGAGATTCATTATCACCATTACTATTTGTTATTGCACTGTTTCCTCTGTCAACAATACTGAATAACTCAGGACATGGCTATCAAACATCAAAAACATCTGCCAGACTATCCCACCTCCTTTACATGGATGATCTGAAGCTGTATGGAAAAACATCATCTGAAATAGAATCGCTGCTCAACACTGTCCGTATATATAGCCAAGATATTGTAATGGAGTTTGGCTTGGACAAATGTGCCACACTTACTATCAAACAAGGAAAAATAGTGAAAACTGAAGGAATCAAGATGCCCCACGAAAATAACATTAAGAGTCTGGATGAGGAAGATACTACAAATACTTGGGTATCCTTCAAGCTGACAACATCAAGCACACTGAAGTCAAGAAAAAGATTAGAGGTGAATACATCAAGAGAGTGAAGAAGATCTTAAAATCCAAACTCAATGGAGGAAATACCATAAAGGCAATCAACACCTGGGCAATCCCAGTCATTAGGTACACAGCTGGAATAGTGGACTGGACTCAAGCAGAACTAAAAGCAATGGATAGGCAGACCAGAAAAATAATGACAATGAATCAGGCCCTTCATCCACGCAGTGACATTGATAGACTTTATCTACCAAGGCAAATAGGTGGGCGTGGAATGCTACAAGTACATCAGATGGTTGAAGAAGAAAAAATGGCTTTGGAAGAATATCTGAAGAACAATGATGAAGATGCACTGAAATTAGTATATCAGGAAGGCTTACTAACTACTGGAGAGACCAAACTGGCCTACAAGAAAGACCAAATGAAGAACAGAATAGAGGCATGGGAAGACAAAGCACTACATGGCCAATACATGAAAAAAATAGCTGGGAAAGCAGATAATAATAAAACCTGGCAATGGCTAAGAGCAGGAAAATTGAAGAAAGAGACCGAGGGACTAATTCTGGCTGCACAAGACCAAGCCTTAAGGACAAATGCATACAAAGTCAAAATTGAGAAGACAGCAACAGACAGTAAGTGCCGCCTATGCAAAGAAGCTGAAGAAACAGTGGACCACTTGGTAAGCTGTTGCAAGAAGATTGCACAGACTGATTACAAGCAGCGGCATGACAAAGTAGCAACAATGGTGCATTGGAAGATCTGCAAAAAATATCATTTGCCTGTAAGCAAAAACTGGTGGGATCATAAAATAGAGAAAGTCATAGAAAATGATAAAATTAAACTGCTCTGGGACTTCAGAATTCAAACAGACAAGCACCTGCAACATAACACCCCAGACTTAACAATTGTCGATAAGAAAGACAAAAAAGTCTGGATAGTGGACGTGGCAGTGCCTGGAGATAGCAGAATAGAAGAGAAAGAACTGGAGAAGATAACAAAATACAAAGACCTACAAATAGAAATAGAAAGACTGTGGCAAAAGCAAGCAAGGGTAGTACCAATAGTAATAGGCTCCTTGGGTGCAATCCCAAAACAACTGGAGCACCACTTGAACACCATTGGCATTGACAAATTCGCTATTAGTCAATTGCAAAAGGCGGCCTTACTAGGAACTGCTTCCATCCTGCGACGATACCTGTAATACCATCAAACATCCACATCTGCCTATCCCAGGTCCTGGGTAAGGACTCGATAGGTAGACAAAATGCCAAATCCAGTCTGAACATCTGGCTGACTGTGCGATGGTCCATAATAATAATAATCACAATGATGGTTCAACTTTCTGGATCCCCACTGAAGCACCTAAAAAAATAACATTTCTTCTTAAGGAAAAAACTTATTTTGAGTCTGATAATACGCAGCTGATTTCTGTTTGTAAGAAAGAGAGATCAATTCTTCAGATCAGTTTCTATATAGTTTGTTTACTATAATATGTAGATGATCCATGATGGCCCAGTGGTTAGAATGCAGTATTGCAGGCTAATTCTGCTGACTGCCAGGAGTTTGATTCTGACCTGTTCAAGGTTGTCTCAGCCTTCTATCCTTCCAGGTCAGTAAATAGAGACCTAGATTGCTGGGGGTAATATGCTGTAAAGCACTATGAAACAGGATATAAGTCTAAATGCTATTGCTGTAAACAATAAATATTTAAAGTATAACCTAATATGTTCAGCATGGTAACATCTTCTTTCCTGGACTTAAATAATAATCTTATCTGAATATTGTCTGAAATATGTCTTACATCTTCTACTTATTACACTGTTTTCAAATAATTCAGGTAACTGAAAACTCATTGTATTGTCATATAAAGTATATCACTTATTACATTCAATTATGGCTCCTTTATCAAAATAGGTAAAGTACAGTACGGGCTTTTCAAATGTTATGATGGAGCTATTCAAGTAAAATATATGCTCAAGATGCACGTATCCTGGAAGATTGTACATAAACACATTCATATTTGTGAATATATTTCTATGTTACACGACTCATAAGCCATGCAGGGGAACCTTGCTCTGAGTGCTTAGTGTTCTTTGAGCTGGGTTGTTGGCTGGCAGAGATTCTATTACCAATCCAGGTAACATCTTCAATGCTAGAAAGGAGTGGGGTTTGATCTCTGTTTATATTCAGTAGCTTGCCCTATCAGTGTTGGTAGGGGTATTGTTCTCTTCTAGCTAGTTCTTTGATTAGGCTGCTGTTTGCTTGTCTATGTTGATAGTGTCTATGAACAGAGAGCAAATCCCACTCCTTTCTAACACTGAATATGTCTGGTAACAAAACACCTGCTAGCAAACAAGCAATTCAGAGATGATTCTACAGTTCAACCCTAAGCTACATATACAGTTAGTCCTCAACTTACAACAGTTCGCTTAGTGACTGTTTGAAGTTACAACAGCACCGAAAAAAGGGACTTATGACCATTTTCACACTTATGATTTGCAGCAATACCATGGTCATGTGATTTATATTTGGATGCTTGACAACTGACTCCCATTTATGGCGGTTGCAGTGTCCTGGGACCATGTGATCCCCTTTTGCGATCACCTTCTGACAAGCAAAGTCAATGGGGAAACCAGATTTACTTAACAAACGTGTTACTAATTTAACAACTGCAGTGATTCGTTTAACAGATGTGACACGAAAAGTTGTAAAATGGGGCCAAACTCACAACACATTTTTCACTTAGCAACATAAATTTTGGACTCATAAATTTTGCGGTCATAAAGGACTACCTGTATTCTCTTCAAGTGGTATCATTCCGAATGACATATAATTCCCCTCTTTAAAATTCAGATTAAAAACAAACGACATAAATAATGTAAACAAGAATCATCCAAGAAACTACAGAAAAATCTACACGTGAAAAACAGAAATGCAACTATAAGTGTCCCCAAATTAAAACAGTATACACAACCTTATATTATAAAACATCAATATCAAAAATAATTTCTAAAGAATTGTGAAAAATGTACATAAAGTTCCATGGAAAAAGTGGCAGACAGGAAACAAAATAAGATGTAGGTTGGAGATAAAAGAATGT
Source organism: Crotalus tigris (assembly GCF_016545835.1). NCBI lineage: Eukaryota > Metazoa > Chordata > Lepidosauria > Squamata > Viperidae > Crotalus > Crotalus tigris. The sequence continues at coordinate 261,938 of NW_024097483.1, read as the reverse complement.
TTACATGGAACAAATTTTACAGAGCCATTCATCACTAACTAGGATTCAGGCGATTGTACTTAAGGAAGGTGCTAACATTTCCAGTGAATGCATACAAGGATAGAGACTTTACAACAGTGATCCCCATTTTTGGAACTTTTTTTTCCCTGCCTCTTTCTTTCCAAACGTACAATATAAATCCATTTTCCTAGGTGCCTATAGGTCAGTGGTTCTCAACCTGTGGGTCGGGACCCCATTTGGGGTCAAACGACCATTTCACGGGGGTCGCCAAACCACGCTGTCCGCCATTTTTTTCCCTTTTCCCTAGCTGTCCTACTCCCTCTAATTGGTGGCCACACCCATTTGGGGGTCACCACAACATGGGGAACTGTATTATGGGGTCACGGCATTAGAAAGGTTGAGAACCACTGCTATAGGCTAACCCTTCACAGTATACTGTAGATGCATCCAAATTCATGGTTGAAATAAGAGCCAAAGGACATGCATTCAGCTTCATAATATGCGCTACAAGTTAATTTCAGTATGGAACATGATTCTGTATGTATGCAATATACAATTTTATTACATGCAGAATAAAAACAATAGTAACACACGAACAGGGTTTTACAACTGGGCGTTGCAACATCTGGTTTTATAAAACAAAAGCAAGATTTAGCTTATGTAAATCTGTTCTTTCTTGATTCACGTAACCACAAGAAAATTGTAACGCTGTCTTCAAATGACTGAAAATCAAGTTTTACTAATATCAATACATATGCAACAGGCTGAGACTAATTAATTTCTAGGGGAGAGTGGAGCAAACGCTTACATTTCTCTAAAGTAACACAGATAATTTAACAGTATAAATAGCTGCTACTGAGCATCAGTATATGATTTGCCAAATAAGTCTTCCTCTTTCCTACTTTGTGGTGTTGTGAGTTTCCTGGCTCCCTTGTCATGTTACCAGCTGCTGCTGGCGGGATGATAATTTCACAGTGTGATCGCATTATATTCTGTCCTGATAGAGAGACAAATATGACATAGGGAAGCCATTTTTTTTAACATTCAATATTGAATATACCACATATATTTAAGCTCATTCACTTCAATTATACAGGTAATCTTCAACTTATAACAGTTCATTTAGTGACTATTCAAAGTTACAACAACCCTGAAAAAAATGACTTGTGGCCATTTTTTACACTTACGACCATTGTAGCATCCCCGTGGTCACGTGATCAAAATTTGGATGCTGACTCATATTTATGATGTTTGCAGTGTCCTGGGATCATGTGATCAACTTTTGAAACCTTCTGACAAGCAAAGTCAATGGGGAAGCCAGATTCACTTAACAACCATGTTACTAGCTTACGTTGCTGTGATTCACTTAAGAACTATGGTAAGAAAGGTTGTAAAATGGGGGGGAATTAAGAACTGTCTCATTTAGCAACAGAAATTGTCTCAATTGTGGTCATAAGTCAAGGACTATCTGTGGTTTGCACTTAATTCTCCTTGAAATGAGCCAATTTTAGAAATGATAAATATAAGTGCCTTATTTTTTTTGGGGGGGGGATCCTGTGATTCCCCTGCTCAAATCCTTTACCAAAAGCTCCCTCTCCTCCTATTTTTTACATACAGAACAACTGCCAGTTCTTTAGTGGATGTTGGTCTTCATACAAATTCAGTTCTTGCCAAGAACATAGGAAGTTGAAATGTATTGGCATAGTATATCAGCAGGTTGGCCTTTTGTAGTTGACAGAGAGAAAAATTGTCAATCTGCAGATGTTTTAGGCGCCGTCCAAGAATTTTTGGTATTACACCCCTTATTAACATTATGATTGGTTGCACAGTCAGCTAGATGTTTAGATTGAATTTGGTATTTTTACCCACCTATCAAGTCCTTGTGTTTGCATGAGGTTGAAGTTATCATGGCAAATACAAGCTATTCCAAGTAAATTTCTGCAATTGACCAATGATTTTGTTAGTACTCTTGTTGTTTTGGGACTGCACCCAAGACACCTATTGGTACTATTGGTACCATCTTTGCTTTCTTTGGCTACAGTCATTCAACTTCTATGTGCAGGTCTTTATGTTTTGTGATTTTCTCCAATTCTTTCTCTTCTTTTCTACTGTCTCCAGGTACTTGCTTTCTATTGCTATCTTCTTAATTTTGGCTTTATATGAATTTATTCTTAAGGCTTGGTCTTGTGCAGCCAGAATTAGCCCCTGTGTCTTTTTCAATTTAATACTTTGCTTTGCCATGTTTCTTTACTGTTCTTCATTTGGTCTTTGGTTTGTCCAGATTGGCTTGTCCAGTATTCAATAAACCTTCAGTGCCTGGCTTCAATGCATCTTCTTCACTGTCCTTCAAATATTCTTCCAATGTTCTTTTTTCTTTTTCTCCTACTGTCTGGTGTATTTGCAACATTCCACATCCACCTATGTTCCTTGCAAAGTAGAGTCTGTCAACATCGCTACAAGGATAAAAGCTAGATTCCATTGTCATTATTTTTCTGTTTTTCCTATCCAGAGCCTTCAGTTCTGCTTGAGTTCAATCCATTGTTCCAGCTGTATATTAAATGACTGAAATTGTCACATGTTAATTGTCTTGATGGTATTTCTTCCACTGAATTCAGATATATGTTTAATTTAAGTAGTAAGTTTTGTAATTGACAGATGGAATTTTTTGTTAATGTGCTATATTTAGTAATAGACAGCCTGTTTGTAAGTTTGGGTTCTGACTTACAAACAAATTCAAGTTAAATGCAGAATTAAGGACAATAGAACTCATTCTTAACCCAGGGACTGCCTGTACTTAGTTTTATTGGGCTTGGTGTATTTTTAATTTAATTTGACCCTGAATTCAGACCATATGAGTGAGGAGCATCTTTATAACAGCTCACAGACCCTGACAACACAAAAATACAATGTGACGTGCGTATAAAAAGATCCATGATTGTAGTTAGTTTATTTTGATATTAAAGTACTCAATCTGCAGTCTAGAATTGCAAACTTCCCAAATGTAAATGTTATTTTAGGATTTTTATCTGTCAAAAGAAGTCATACAGAGAGTTCTTCTGCCTGTCCAGGCAATGGGCTAAAAGAGGTGTTAGTATCTCATTAAAAATATTTCAATAAAATTACAATAAAGCAAAACACAAGTCAATGATTCAGTGCTCTCATCTTCACAAGAACAAAGCTTTTTAGCATGATAGCTTCCTGGAATTGACCTTTCAACCCTTCTGACGACAAAATATCGAATCAGTGTAATACAAAAGCCCTATGAAATGTATTTTTTGTAAGATGGTTATACACATACCAAGTTGGTTATATACATACCAAGTTGGTTATACACATACAAAGTAAAATTTGCTATGACCCAGTTATTATTAGGGTGACAATTCACTGTACTCTTTATGATTTTATATGAAGAAGCCATTATCTGAGAACTATCATTGCCTGTGTTTCTCCCAAAGACATCAGCATTTCAGTTCAAAAATCCCAGTTTTGATCATGTAATTCTATGTGGTGTTTCCAGGAAGAAGAGATGGACAGATCTAGAGGTTGAAAATGGGCTTTTAGCCAATATTAAATATCCAAGCTGTGCTCTTATTTCAGGTTCATCAGCCCTGCCATGTGAATTAGCTGTTGGCCCTCCAAGAACTATCAGGGCAGGTCTTCCAAGCAGAAGTTGAGAACTTAGTTCTAGAGTGAGTAAGAGGAATTGCCAGGCCAGGTTACCTTATTTTGAAGAAAATGAAAATACTATGGAGTCCTTGGTGCTCTCTGAATTTGTTGTTTACTTATAGACATTTTATTACCTGTCTATATAATATCTTCAGTGCTAGAAGGGAATGGGATTTGTTCTCTGTTTATATGCAGTAGCTTCCCCTGTCATTGTTGTTGAGGCTGTTGTCTTCTTCTTGGTAGTTTCTTGATTAGGCTGCTGTTTGATTGTCTAAGTTGGGAGTTCCTTGATTAGCTATTGTTCACTGCTTAATTATTTGTCTATGTTAATTTTGGTATTATAAGTGAAATAATACACATTATCACCAAGGAAATGAACCCTTCCCAAAGTAATGTTGAGTTTGCTCTGCAAAATTACCGTATTTTCCAGTGTATAAGACGACTTTCTAAACCCTGAAAATCTTCTCAAAAGTCGGGGGTCGTCTTATACGCAGGAATATACGGGTAGCTGTTCTCTGAATTTAAAACCAATCTGCCCCCTAGGGGCCAGCCCTATTTTTTTTAACAGAAATAAGCACTAACAGGACAAAGCTTTCTAGCTGCAAAGGAATGGAGCTCCTATTGTGCTCATCTATAAACAGAAATTCAATATTGTACTGTATTTTCTGGCGTATAAGACAACTTTCTAAACCCTGAAAATCTTCTCAAAAGTTGGGGGTCGTCTTATACGCCCTGTCACCTTATATGCCGGAATATACGGTATCTAACATATCCATTTGTTCCATCAGAGTACAGAAGAATAACTTTTCTGGATCTTTTAAAAACTTGGGAAGCAGTCTTGTTCTAGTCCTCTAACATTATTGTCCCATTGATCACTTCCATTGACCCAATTTGACAATTAAATGGAAGATGTAACCACTATGGGTGAAAATGTCTATTAAGAAAGAAGACAAATAAACCTAGCAACTTATAATCATATTTTTAAGCCTTTCTTGAAAATGGGGACAATAGAAGAATCATTTTCCAGTCTCCAACACTTAAGGAAATAGCTGCCATTGAATCTTCACACATCTTCAGTGTGCTTTGAAAGGAAAAAAAAAAAAAACACTTAGCTTTTTGGATTGATTTCCATAGCAGAAGAACTGATATTTTTTTCTTAAGTTCAAGCGAGGATCGTTTTTACTGAGACTGCCAATTCACACTTTGTCTGAAAATCAAGTTTCATTCTTTTGTCCTTATTCTGAATAATAAAGAGACTAGCTTTTAGATTTAGTTGAATGCTTTTCATAATACATGAAAAACAGTAAAATTCTAACGACTGCACAGTTCTATGTTTTTCTTCTGCCAAAGATAATAAAATCTTTGTTGTCATTGTTGGTGGTAGGCTGAACAGATATGACCTAGAACAGAGGTCCCCAACCTTTTGGGCACCAAGGACTGGTTAGGTGGAGAAAGGTTTTTCTATGGACCGAAGGGGGTGTGGTTTTGTGTGCTGCCTACATCCTATGGATGGGGCTTTCCTTGTTTGTGTGGACCGGTTGCTAGCATGCTGTGGCCCAATACTGGTCCATGGACCAGGGGTTGGGGACCCCTGACCTAGGATATGTAAGGCAAGTAGTTATGGAATATTATTTTAATTCAATCCCAATTCTAGTTTTAAAGAATGATTTTCTGGTATTTTATATGAATTGTTGATACCAATGCAGGTAGTTCTCAACTTACAATGGTTCATTTAATGATCACTTGAAAATACAATCTCACTGAAGAAAGTGACTTACGACCATTTTTAACACTTACAGCATCCCCTGATCATGTGATCAAAATTCAGATGCTTGGCAACTGATTCATACTTGTGACAGATGCAGTATCCCGGGGTCATATTTTGCAACCTTTTGACAAGCAAAATCAACGGGGAAGCCAGCTTTACTGAACCGCCATGTTACTATTTTAACAAGTGCAATGATTCACTTAACAACTGAAGCAAGAAAGGTCATATAATGGGACAAAACTCTCTTAACAAATAACACATTTATTTTGGGCTCAGTCTACTTGAATTAGAGGAGCTTTCAGTCTCTGTTAGTATTGCTGTAAGTCAGTTAGTAAATAGTGAATGAGGGATAAACATATACCATGTTACACTGGCGCAATCATTTAAACATTTCTTTAGCATCATATTCCATGAGGAGCATTACCATAAAAGGATGGAGACTGACAAGGCTCTTGATAGAAATACGATGTGCAGGATCTCTCATTTTAGTTAAAAAAAAAAAGGAGGGAGAAGGCTTATTCCCTTAGTGCCCTAGCAGAGATTTCTGTTTCACCCTTGCTAGGCTTTTAATATATATAATAATATATAAAGGGTTTTTCCCCCCAAGCGCGAGTAGATACGTAATATCAGAGAAAAGAAACAACTGGTACAGATCACAGGGAGAGGATATTAGCCTACTTTTTCCTTCTAGCACATTCCTTTCAAGAATTCCCTACTTAAAGAAAAATAGCATGTAATAGATACAGGAATCCAGAATGTAATAAAACCTTGTAAAAATCTGAAGACACGAATAGACGCTTTGCAAATTGTGCACTCTTGCACATGAGGAAGGGTGCAATTATAAATTAAAAATTGTAGAGCAAACTATCTAGATATAAAAAAGAAGTTTACTTGGGGTAGAAAATAACATGAGAAAATGAAGAACAACGAGCAAGCATACAGAATTATAAATAAAACAGCAGTTAAGACACTGGGCTGGTCATAAGGTTGGCACTTCAAGACCTAAGTACCACATGATGGAGCGAGTTCTTGTTACCTGCCTCAGCTCCTGTCAATCTAGAAGTTTGAAAGCCTGAAAATGAGAGAAGATAAATAGCTACCACTTTGGTGAGAAAGTAACAGAATTTCATGTGCTGGACACATGACCACAGAAGCATCTTTGGACAGCACCAGCTCCCTCAGCTAGGAAACAGAGATAAGCACCACCTTCTAGAGGCAGACACGACTGGATAGGGGATATTTTTTAGTGTTAGTATCCATCATTGGAGTTTCTTGTCTGGACTGCCTCTAAAGGGCTGACATATCTGCATTTAACATTTAAGCTACTCCCATGTTATGCTCATGGTTACTTGATCTAAGGACTCCAGGGATTAAGGAAAATCCTGTTTGGCCTGGATTTTGTGACTTTGTGAAGGATTTAGTCCTGACTGCAGGCAGACATGTCCTCCCTTTGATTAGTTTCCCCCATTACTGTGTTTTCCTCATCAGTCTGTCTCAGGAAAGCATCCCCTTTTTTATATACAGAAAGCTTTTTCTGAATATAAATAAATAGCATAGCATATGAAATGTATACTTGCCACAAAGTTAATTTACATCTATATAAATAAAGATAAATTATAAAAATGCAGAAAACATGCAGGCACAACAAGCTAAAAAAAATATCAATTCTTTACTGCATGAACTCTCATTTGCCTTTACTACCACTGCTGAAATAGCATAATGGTTAATATCTTCACTTAGTACATAAAGTTTTGATAGTTTAATTATCTATAGACTATCTGAGAAGTAAGGGCAAAACTTTTCTATCTTGGATGAATGGAAAAAACAATAAATTAAAAGTTTTCTTCAAAGGCTAAAGGAGAAGTAGGAAGTGGTAAAACTGATTTAAAAAATAATAATCTGCTGGATTTCAGATTGGTCATCTTCCGTATACCAAGTGAATATCTTAAATTACTATGTTATTACAGCAGTGCTGGTAAAGGGAGGCATAGATACTATTTAAGTGCATTTTCCAATGTGGCTCTGTTGAAGGAATAGTCCTCTGTCTGCAATGTAGCCAGTGAATTGCTGAAGTATCTTGAGGCCTACTGATGCACTCTAGCTCAAATGGATAGAAGCACTCCAAAAAGCCCACCATGGAAAAGTGTTCCTTCAGACATGGATGGAGCAGAAAAACGTGGGTTGAGGGTGACTTTGAAGTCAGTGAGGGGTTAATAAAGGTGACGTCAGTTTCTGTCCTCAAGAAACATTTATCTGTTCATTCTAGTGACGGGGCAAGGCAGAATAAGTCCATAGAGTAGATAAGTGTTTCTCAGCCTCAGCAATGTTAAGATGTGTGGTTGAAGTCATATCTTAATGTTCCTGAATTTGAAGAACACTGTTGTAGATCATATGCATTAGAACAGAGGAGAAGACTTGTTCACTGTGTGCTTGTAATCCATTTTTGTTGGGATTGCCCAGTATCAAGGCCAACCAGCTCTCCTAGAAAGTAACCTACCTCAGACAAAATCTGGGAAAGAAACAGATGATAATGTGTGGTCAAAAGGTCACACAGTTCTTCCACTGACATGTGGCTTAAGAAGAAAGAGATAACAGATTTGGCACAAAAGTACAACAAACGTGCCCCAATTCTCTGCCAGGGTTATGTCAGTCATGGTCATATAATGTGTTTCATTCCTAGGTCAAGACTTTCTAACTCAAAGTAAACACAGTCTCTGTGATGCTGACTTAAAGCTCAGGTGCTTCTAGAGTCACATTCTTCATTTCCAGTTTTCAGTGCAATTTTTTTGTTTTATTTTTAAACACATTGGTAGGACAATCAAAGGTGTGGTTTTTATTCACTCTCACGTACAATCAATGTCATTCAAGGCTATTGTCTTTTTTTTTTTTTTTTTACAAACCACCACCTTCTTCAAAAGGTTAATAAAATATGGTTTTCCGCAAAAGACATATGTTTGCTTCTCTGAAATATATAACAGGAAGCATTCAGTCAATGTGTGTTTACACATAGGAACACTGAGGCTAAGTATTTGGGGGGCTCAAGGAAAGAGAAAAGGCAAATAGGTTTTCTTCAACATTTGGGAATTGGTTGTTTAACAAGGATTTCCCTCAAATCTTAAGAAACAATTTTGCTACAGGCGAAGAGACAAAGTTGAAACTGTGCAATATATTTCATAGAAAGGCTTAATAAAACAATGGGATCACTTAAAATTAATAAAATATACCACATCTACATTTTGGGGTTTTCTGAACTTAAAGTTTTAGAGTATTAGATCTTGTCTATTTTGTCATCATAAAGAGGAATGTCCTAAATATTACACACAGAGAGACACTTCTGACTTTTAATTATTATTGCATTGGCTGTTAAATGTTGACTTTGATTTGATTCCAATCAGTTTAGCTTACGTTATACATAGTGCTGATATAATGTAATTTTGATTTTTTTGTTGTTATTTTAAATAGTAGGTTAACTCTTTCTGGGCTTTCCTACCTTGTATTCCTCATGACCATGCTATTAAATATTTTTAAAATAAAAGTGAAATAATAAAATAAAATTAATAAAATATTGGGTATTACACAAAAGGAAAGAAAGAAAGCTATTGCTGCTATATATTTTTTTTCATTGCCTGTTAAGCGGAAACTGCAGCAAAAGGATGCAAGCTGCAGGGATTTACATGGAGACTGAGTTCAATTTTTTTTAATCTTCTTTTCTTTCTTTTTTATAACTCTAAAGAAATTGCTTAGCAATAATTTATGGTAACAGAAATACTCAAAAGTAAATTAAAGGACAGATAAACATTTGTACCCCCAATCATCACTAGCCTATTTTATGTGCACAAAAAAGAAAGATTGCTGTAATCTAAAACTCCTGAACAATAAACTCTAATTAGATTTCTTTCCACATCAAAGATTTTTTTTAAAAAAATGTTGTCTAGCTTTAATGAAACCTTTATTCCCTCTCACTCCTGAAAAATATAAAACAGGTAGATAAAAGAAAGAAGAAAATTAAAATAAAACAGCACTGTGAAGTGCAGGAAATAACAGACCAAACTAATTCTAGATTTGTTCGGAGGTTTTCTTGAGATTAAAAAGTAATAATAATCCTAAAATTCTATGAATTTGTAATCAGAGCTATAATCAAACTTGATTATTAGTATTATTATATGTTTCTCCTCGTGCTGATACTGTAAATTACTATCCACTTACCTTTCTTTCTTCCTTCCTTCCTTCCTGCCTGCCTGCCTGCCAGCCAGCCAGCCAGCCAGATATTTGGACTACATAGTTATCAAGCCAAACTAACATGACAAAATATCTGTAATCCAAAACATATGAAGAGGATCATTATGTTTACAGTGGTACCTCAGTACTCATTGTTAATTGGTTTAGGGAGTCGCAATGACTACCAAAAATGACAAGTAAAACAATTTTTTCCCCATAAGGAATAATGTAGTGAATCACAAGGTAGCCAACACTGACAAGTTCTAGCTTGTGCGTCAAGTACCAAATAAACTATGACTACCAGGACAAGATTTTTGCATCAAAATGTGCTGAGTACAAAATTTAATGAGTTTCAAAACAATTGAATACCAAGGTACCACTATATTTTAAACTATAGATGTGTCAGAAACAAATAATATGGAAGACATTTTGGTTTGATCCATTATTCATTTCATTATTAACACATGTTGATTTTCAGAAATTTGCTTCTATTCAGTTCCTTAAATTTAATTTAAAACACCAGTTCTTATCCTCTTTGGTTTGCATTTGTAACGATGGTAGAACTTATTCTGGCAAGTATCTTATGAACAAAAGAACAATGTTCTAAATTAGACGAAAGCACAATCTAGTTCAACATTGTTCTCAGAATAACCAACAAGATTCGGTAGGAAGCTGTCATACTGAAAGATGTATTTTGAGGTGATCTGGAATGCTTTAAAGGAAATCACAATTTCTCATGGAAGACATCCAAGGACAAATATTCAGAATTGTGATTTCCCATTAGTCCTTTCCATTACTCACCTGAACATGTGAAGTCTTGAAAGTTGATTAAAGAGAAAGTTCTACCATTGATTCTGTCCAAACTCTACATATTCAAACTAAAATGTCTGAAAATAAGTTGCATCTGTGTTATCCTAATAAAACAGGGTCTTTGATCACACAGAGCAGATGCTTATTTGAATGAGACCTTAATTTCTTCCAGCTAAGTTCTGATTAAAAAAGGTAAGAGGTGGGACTAGTAAGCCCTCTTTCTCTAATCATGTTCAAGTCTTCACATAGTCACATGAATGCTTGAAGAAATCTTTTACAGGCTCCAGATACAAGTATTGAAAGTATATGCCATATAATGGAGATAGCATGAAATCACCAGTTTTACTCACCCTGAATTTCCTTCGCTACTCCTAAGTCAAAGACTAAGACAGTGGTGGCGAACCTATGGCACGGGTGCCAGAGGCGGCACTCAGAGCCCTCTCTGCAGTCATGTGTGCTGTTGCCCCAGTCCTAGGCCTTCAGCTGGGTTTTATAAAACCATTTCACTTTAGGCCTCCGCCACCATGTCCCCCCCCCAAAAAAAAAGGTTCAATCAATCAGTCAATTTCAACTTCTCATGGAAAAAAAAAGATCTTGCAAAGTTGGAATTGATTAATTGAACTTTTTAGTCCCACCCAGTCTGCCGTTACCACTGTACCCATGCCCACCCAGTGGGCCACACTCAGCCAATGGGCCACACCCACTCGGCACCCAACGATGCATAAGTGGGTTTTGGGTTGCAGTTTGGGCACTCGGTCTCTAAAAGGCTTGCCATCACTGGACTAAGACTAATACTCCCCCAATCTAGGGTTCTCAGCTCCTTATTAGAAGGCATGGGAAATTGCCATCTCTTCTTCATCCTAGTAATTCCTCTACTTCTTCTCCAAAAATGTTATTTATTTATTTATTTATTTATTTATTTATTTATTTATGAGACTTATATACCGCTTTAAGTGCAAGCACTCTCTAAGCGGTGTACACCAGTAAGCAATGTATATATATATTTTACATTGCCCCCAACAATCTGGGTCCTCATTTTACCTACCCCAGAAGTATGGAAGGCTGAGTCAACCTTGAGCCGGTGAGATTTGAACCGCTGACCTGCTGAACACAGTCAGCTAAAGTGGCCTGCAGTACTGCACTCTAACTGCTGCGCCACCTCGGCTCTTATGTTAGCTTCTGTTTCTTCATTTCAGTGTCAAACAGTCTTCTAGAAGATATGAAACCTTGAAGGAACAAATGTGCAAAAGCTACTCACAGAATGCATCACTTTTTAATGCACAGTGAAGCACTGGGATGAAACACTTTTCCTTCTCACACCTCTGTCGTCCTCCTTCCCTGTTTTCAGCCCCCACTACTGTTCCCAAGGATGGTATGCAGCTTCAAATGGGTGTTTCAGTTTGTCAAAACTTCAATCACTGCCTTTTCAAAGCAGCATGTCAAATCAAGTATTTGAAACGCCCAAACCAAGGAGCTATGTTGCTTTGATCTAGAGCTAAAAGGACTTTCGGTAGATCTGTCACTCATGCCTATAAGCTCCCTTTTAGGAGAGCAAAGTTAGCTGCCTAGCTGAGTCAACCCATTTCAACTTAGATTTGAGGTATTGAGACTGCAGATTCCTGGATTGTCCACATCTAGGAAGGATTTAAAGATAGAGTGTCTTTTGAATATCATTGCTTCCACAGTTGAAATTTTCCTTTTGCCTCACTTTTAATGTGTAATAACCTTTTTTTAAATCCTTGGTAGATTGGCAAAATGGCTCTCTCTCTCTCCACACACACACACACACACACACACACACACACACACACACTTTTTGGCATTTTTGCTTATTTAAGATGGTTAATGGTGATATCTTTCCTGATCCGTTTTGGTTAAATGATTATTGTTTTGGTTTTGATAGTCCAAGCAATTTGGAGCAATTTAAACTTTGTGGCTATGGGCTTAAAGATGCTGGAGATGGTTCAGTGGTTTGAGACCTAGTACCTTGCCTGTCTGGGTGAGCTCCTGTCACTCGCCTCAGCTTCTGTCCACCTAACACAGTGGTTCTCAACCTTTCTAATGCCGTGACCCCATAATACAGTTCCCCATGTTGTGGTGACCCCCAAGTGGGCGTGGCCACCAATAAGAGGGAGTAGGACAGCTAGGGAAAAGGGAAAAAAATGGCGGACAGCCATTTGGTGACCCCAGTGAAATGGTCGTTCGACCCCAAATGGGGTCCCGACCCACAGGTTGAGAACCACTGACCTAACAGTTCAAAAGTATGTTCTATGCAAGTAGATAAAATAGGTAGGCAACACTTCAGTGGGGGGGGAGCGAGCTGGTGCTCCATGCAGGCAGTCAGATTCCTGCCCTCTGAAACTCCCAATTGCACCTGTTTGTGAGGCAGCTCCAAGGAGGGAATGGGCTTTGGATGATGCTGCAGGAAGAGCTGCTGGTCTTTCTTTCTGGTGCGAAGCCAGCTCTGGTGCACCATGGGAAATGTTGAGCATTTCCTACAACAGAACTGGTATCTTAGCAGCCAAATTACTACTCTGCAATAACATTGTGGTCCCTTGGCGAATGTAACCATGTCATAAACTAATAATAATAATAATCTTAATAATAATACCATTGTGGCTTTGCCTTAAAGTCATTCCTTATATTAAACTTATTTTAGATATTCTTCCCCTTTGAAAGATACATGTGATTTTGCTGGAATTATATTATTGTTTTAGGTACTGCAACATTTGCTAGTATTGGGTTTCTAGTCAGTTCAGAGGTTTTTTTCCCCCTAATGTTCCACTAGATCAGAGTTTCTTAACCTTAGCAACTTTAAAATGAGTTGGACTTCAATTCTCAGAATTCCCCAGCAATCAAGGAGAATTTTCCAAAGCACCTGAAGGCAGGACAAGAAGTAATGGGTGGAAACTAATCAAGGAGAGAAGCAACCTAGAACTAAGGAGAAACTTCCTGACAGTGAGAACAATTAATCAGTGGAACAGCTTGCCTCCAGAAACAGTAAATGCTCCAACACTGGAAGTTTTTAAGAAGAGACTGGACAGCCATTTGTCCGAAATGGTGTAGGGTTTCCTGCCCGAGCAGGGGGTTGGACTAGATGACCTCCAAGGTCCCTTCCAACTTTACTACTATTACTATTACTAATTTGGGAAACTGAAGTCTACTCCTCTTAAAGTTGCTAAGGCTGAGAAATATTGCATAGATCCTGGGCTCCACTAAGATTAAATGTAGGGTCTTTTCCTTCCTTTGTTCATTTCCAGAACTAGATTTAAATGAAATCCTTGATTAAGTAGCTAGACATATCATTTGTTTTACCCATGCTTATGTTTTATCTAGACCAGGGGCCAAGGTTGACTATTCCTGATCTAGACGGTGGGAGGACAGCAAGACACCCAGTCAGTTGATAGTTCATATTTACAGAATCGGCCACAAGAGATTTTTTCAGCAGCATTCATAAAAGAGAGGAAGCATAGTCATTACTGTGACACGCAGGATTGCCTAAGAAATTAAAATGGCAACTGCTGGGCACATCGTTAAAATCAGTGTTGCTCTCATCCCTAAGAAGATATTGAAATGAGCCAATCTCATATCCATTTTTTTCCCTTGGCTTTCATTGTTTGACCACTCAAAAAGGAATCCTGCTGGCTGCATTTCAATTTGATTTTTCATTTGTCATGAGTAGACCACATCCGCTATCAGCTTGGTGAACCATCTCTTCCTATACCTGTTGGGCTTTTGAAGAATATTTCATTATTTGGGTTTCTCTGACAAATCCTAGACTAGAATAAACCTAACAAGCTGTCATTTGAAAAATATAAAAATATACATGTTTCCCTTATGGGAAGGTACTTGACCTTGGTTAAGTACCAAATCTCTAGAGGGTGTTCTAAATATCACATCTGAACCTCAAAACAGCCCTCAGTGGGAGGCAGCCTCAAGAGGACAGTTGAGGTTGCCTGTAAAATAGATTTAAATGGGGGGAAAACAGGACTTTGGTAGAGGAATTCTCCTGCATTTTGCTCTCCATTCCCATACATGTTTGATTAAAGGAAACTTGCTCTCAAAATCCTTTCCAAGGACGTGAAAAGTTCAGAGAAATTCTCAGGGGTGAGGCATGATGGCCTTGCATTTATATTTAGTTAAGAGAGAGCTCAAGGGTCTTGTCATTGTATTATAGTCTTTCCTGCTGCCTTCAACCTCCATGGTTTATGAAGCTTCCTTAAAATCCCAAAGCGATCAAAAGTAGCTCCTCCTACTTTTTTTTCTATAGTAGCATGTTATTACGGGTACTACATACAACAGTTCTTTTAGTGACCGTTCAAAGTTGCAATGGCACTGAAAAAAGTGACTTATGACCATTTTTCATACTTAGGACCAATGCAGCATCCCCCCCTGTGGTCACGTGATCAAAATTTGGACACTTCCTAACTGTCATCTATTTATGAAGGTTGCAGTGTCCCAGAGTCATGTGATCATCTTCTAAGTCAGTGGTTCTCAACCTGTGGGTCGGGACCCCATTTGGGGTTGAATGACCATTTCACGGGGGTCACCAAACAATGCAGTCCGCCATTTTTTCCCCTTTTCCTTAGCTGTGCTACTCCCTTTTATTCTATTGGCTTTTGAAAGCCAATAGAATAGACTCTCTTGAATAGAGTATAATTCTATTGGCTTTCAAAAGCCAATAGGAATTGTCCAGGCTGTCTCTGCCCTGCTGAGCCCGCCAAAAGTCCCATTCTGCAAAAGGTGCTGCACCAGTTGAGTAGTCCTCGACTTACAGCCGGTTGGGGGTCGCGGTATTAAAAAGGTTGAGAACCACTGTTCTAAGTCCTTCTGGCAAGCAGAGTCAATGGGGAAGGCCAGATTCACTTAACAGTGGTGTGACTAACTTAACAATTGCAGTGATTCACTTAACAACTTTGGCAAGAAAAGTTGTGCAAGGGGGCAAAGTTCACTTAACAAATGTCTCGCTTAGCAACAGAAATTTTGGGCTCGGTTGTGGTCGTAAGTCAAGGACTACCTTTATACCATTGAAGGAGAGGCCCTGCCTTTGAGAAATTGTTAGTGATTTTCCCTCCCCTTTCTCTGAAGGCAGAACTTCAGAAAAATAGCCCACCTTCTTTCTAGCCACAAATTGATTTATTTTCTTGATTTTTTTTTAATCTCTCCTACATTAGAATTTTAAAAGCAACTTAGGGCAATGAATATACATTTGGAGGATCTGGGCTCAGCTTTAGAGAACTGTATGCCATTCAATTACATAATGCATTATATAAAATCAGTATTGCCTATGAGAGCAAGTTGGGGCAGAATTATAAAATGGTGTTGCATTGTGTGCGTGGTGTATACTTGCAGAATCATCTTGGAAAAAATGGCAAGATCCTGTGGACAGCCATGTACAAAGGTTGTGTAAGACCTTTATCCATAATGAGGGAGGAAAAAACCTCTCTATATGAGATAATATTCTTTCTATCTTATTGAGTTTTTAATATGCTTACAATAATTCACTTTTTTTGTCCTTCCCCCTTTGATTTGCTGTGCACCACTCAAGCAGCTATTAAAAGTATCATTTAGAATTAATTAAAAATGTCATTTAAAATACACACATCAGTTAAAATGATTAGAGAAATAACTTTCAGGGAAGAGCCACAGCAAAGCAAGGTTTTTGCAGATCCACTCACTCTCTTCCTTTAGAATAGAGTAGCAGGTTTCTCCTTAACAATAGGATTGAACAATTGGACTACAGAGCTCTTTAGCAAGAGGGTAAGAGTGGAGAGTGAGAATTTGCAAAGCTAAAGGAGAGAACCACGCAAAGTTCTTTCCCCTGAAATGACATCAGTTATAAAGGAAGGAAATTGTGTTGGCAGTGCAAGGAGAGTGAGCTTGTCAAGGGAAGACAAAAGCATGTGCCGTATGAAAAGGAGAAAACGTTCTTCTCGTTTGGCAATCTCTTCATCTCTTTCAAGACAGCTTGTGGATGCTTCGCCCCATGCCCACCCACCTTCCATCGGTCCAGCTTCCAGACCTCCTGCTTTGACACAGATCCTTTTTCATTCATTGTTTCGGCACTTGACTTTCCAGTTCTTAATTTTACATATCTCCTTCCGTGGCAAGAAGCCTTCAGCTCAGCTAGCCAACTGGGGTCACATTAGAGGAGCGTAAGAGGAAATAATTTGAAACTGGAAAAATCTGAGAGAAAACAAAATTGATTACTTCCCAGTTCTAGGCATATTTCTCAGAGAAAATTAATTGTCTTGTCCCTCGTCAAACTAGTATGGTGAATTTAAAAATATTTTGGCCACTCCAAACCATGATCTCCTTTGTAAAATAAGATGGGATTATTTTGATTCTGTTGATTTTCCTGAAAACATGGAAAATCCAATGGTATTTCCAATTATTAAGTAGATTGGGCCTTGTCTGGAATAGCAGTCTTCTTGTCTGGAAGATCAGTTTCTAAACAGTGACCTACACTATTGCTGTTCAAGCAAAAAGTGATTGGCAAGGATTGGTAGCCTGTTCTAGCTAGACTTCAGCTTGCATCTTGCTGGTTTGGTAAATGAGAAAGGATTTTGGGATGGCACCAGATTTAGTTTGTTTGTTTCACCTATACGCTGCCTATCTCACCTAGCTACCACTCTAGGTGGCTTACAAGTCATAAAAAACAACAAGAGAAAACTTTAAAACAATAAATATTAACACTAACATTGACTTAAAGGTCAACCAGAATGGCAAGGAAGGGACCAAGGTGCACACAGGGAGAAGATAAACTCTTATCTTAGTTCATTAGCCATCTCCAGAGTGACACACCCTTCATTGGTGCCCCAGGTCAATTGGCAGAGCCAAGTCTTCAGGCTTTTACAGAAGGCCAAAAGGATGGGTATGAATTTCACCTGGGTGGGCATAGTGTTCCAAGGGGCAGGAACCATAATAGAAAAAGCTCTTCTCCTGGACCCTGATAGAGTCAGCAGCATCCCTATCCTTTCCCTATGCTTTATCTTACAAGTAAAGATAAAATTGAATCAGAAAAGAACTTCTGATTCATAGATACATCTTTAGTTGGTACTGAGGTATGTTTATTCTTTAATGGGATACTGGAGAGAGAGAGAGAGAGAGAGAGAGAGAGAGAGAGAGAGAGAGAGAGAGAGAGAGAGAGAGAGAGAGAGAGAGAGAGAGAGAGAGAGAGAGAGAACAAATAAATGACACCTTCATTGAAAACTAGAATTAAATTTCTGAAGCAGTTGATTTGCCTCTGTCTAATTCCTTCTTCTATCCCCAACAATTTATACCCATTGCTTCTTCTCCAAGTAGAGGTTAATGGTATTTCTATTATGTGGTTCCTGACTGACAAAGTGAGTAGATGGCAATTTATATAACCACCTTCTCTGTCCTGGCAATTTGTGGCTGATGTCTTGACCCTCTTATGAACTAAAAAAAATCTAGTTAAGTCCTGCCCTCATCTTTCTTTCTTTTTATCTTAATATTGCAACATATTTATTACCCCTTCATTATGAGAACTGTGTTTATTTTATATTCATTACCCCTCCATTATGCAAAATGTGTTTATTTAAAGAATCATTTGATGCCCATATTATTGTAAAAAAGAAAATAAATAAATTTTCTCCTTGTAGCTAAAAAAATAAGTGGCATTTCCTACTTTTATGTAATCTATTTCCCCCATGGTACTGAATTCTTTGGTCAGGAGACTTACCATTTTGATATCTTATTTATTTTCTCCCTTCTTCTGTTTTTGTGAGGAGCAAAGACAGCGTAAGCAAATTAAAATGGCAGGTAGCAGCAGTTCTTTCTAGCTAGACCAGTTTTTGCCTCTAGCTAGACCAGATGTTGTCTCCAGTGACAAAGTGAGGAGAGATCTGTGGAAGGGCAGTGAATAGGTAGGATCACCAGAGGACCTGGACCATATACTCATTTCTGACAATGTCAACTCATGTCATGAGGCCTAATTGATGCAAAAAGGAATCTTATGAAAATGAGGTTGACCCCAACCCTCCTATCTTTTTGTAAGGGCCTAAAGACATGGCTCTGCCAATCAGCTTGGAGCCCCACTGGGGGAACAGCACAATGAAAGTGGCTGATTGAATAATAAGGTAGTTGATTGAGCCCTCCAATCTGCACCCACCCTCCCCATAAGTCTTTGGTTTTAATTTATGATTTTATTTTTTTACATTTTAACTGTATATGTAATTGTAACCCATGATGGCGCAGTGGTTAGCATGTAGTATTGTAGGCTAATTTTGCCAATTGCCAGCAGTTTGATTCTTACCAGTTCAGCCTTCCATTCTTCTGATGTAAGGTAAAATGAGGACCTAGATGGGGACAATATGCTGGCTCTATAAACTGCTTAGAGAGGGCTATAAAACACTGTGAAGCGGTATATAAGTTCAAGTGCTACTGTTATTGCTAAGTCGCGCAGAGTTACCCTATGGTAAGATGGGTGACCAATAAATTTAATAAATAAATAAATAAGTAAGTAAGTAAGTAAGTAAATAAATAAATAAATAATGAATGAATGAATGAATGAATGAATATACAACAAACACAGAATTCTAGTTAGGTCTTCACACTTTTTCTCATTTTCCTTAACTCAGTGTGGCTACGTATTAATTGTGGAATACATTACTGCTTCCATAGCAAAAATAGCATATTTATATTCAAGAATCATCTGATTCACAAAATGTCCACCTTTGTTTAAAGGAGGAAGTGAAATTTTGCCTGTTCAGTTGCTTATGAATAGAACAGATTGCCTGTTTACCCAAAGATTGCACACAAGTTGACAGGCATTTAAATCAAAATTGTTTACCTCTTCTGTCCTCAAAGAAAAAGAAGAATCATGCCAGTAGAGTAAGGATTGGTCCTTTTTAGGAGGGCAAAATGGAATTCGATTTGAATTATTTGGTGCTTACGTAAATGACTTTAGCACAGGAAACTGCTAATTCATATGATATTTTGATCATAGTAATAATGTTCAAGCTGTATGAATTATATATACAGTTAACATTTGGGTCTCTCTTCATAGGGGATGGAACCCAGTTATTAGTCATTATTAATATAAATGACTATGGTCCCTGATCACATGTAGAAGAAGAGCAGGCTTAGAATGAGGGGTTAAACATGTCATCAATTTGGAATCATTGCTCTGACACAAGAGTAAATGAGTCTGACATCATGTTGTTAAAGGTCCTTGAGTTACTTCTCATATTACTGCTGGTAATAGTTAATGCAATGCATCTGAAGCCTACCTAGATCATTCTCTTACACTGAGGTCAAAGGCCACTTAGCACAGGTGTCCATTACTGAACTTGTTCCAAAGTTCACACAACTATAAAGGCAAAGGAATGGAAATTATCTTGCCATAGGACTTTAACCACTTCAATTCATGGATAAGAATTAGAACCAAGGGCTTGTCTAGAAGTGAGTTCTTATCATTTGTAGGCAACCTACCATTTTCTTGTGATTTTCCTTATCATAGGTGGCAATATATTAAATGGAGTATAAGAACAAGATGGAATATATTAAGAACAAGAAGGAACTAGTTATGGTTTAATATTAATTTCAGCTTCATTAATTTCTCCTAGCAACCACAGGTTTTCTTTCATACAATTCTCTCATCTATTTGTGAATTTGGCAAAAAAAAAATCATCTTCCTGAAAAATGACTTTGATATAAATATTTTTGTCCATACTTTCCTTAGCTTGCACACATTTTAAACAATTTCTCTTATATGGTGGATTTCTAATATACCTTGCTCTCATACACACATTTATGTGTGCACTTTTTTCAAAGTATTTTTTGCATTTTTTTTTAAAAAAAGATTGACTATTATTCAAAATGCACATGTTTTAATTCTTGTGTACACTTAAATAAAAACTAAGGTGGAATAAATCTATCATTCACCTTGTATAGTGTACATCATATTAGACTAAAATCTTGAGAACAGGGAGTGGGTCATTCAGAACAGATTTTCATTTATCTGGGTAAAACACACATATCTGAACTTCATTTTAATTCTGACATCTATATTCATTTTTTAATTTTTTTGTGTGGAAAGGGCTTCATTATGTTGCAAACAACAGTGGGGTAGCTTCTTCTTCTTGTGCCATATCCGTTATCGGACGTTGACGATCATGTTGGTGATCCTGTTTTTATCAGCAGCTGCATGGAAAAGTGCTGCTGAGTTTTGTCCAAACTCATCCCTTAGATTTTGAAGCCATGATGTTCTTCTTCTGCCTGGACCTCATTTGCCTTCAATCTTTCCCTGGAGGATTAAATGAAGTATGCCATATTTTTCTGGGTGTTGCATCACATGTCCGAAATATTCTAACTTTCATTTTTTAATTGTTTTGATGATTTCCCCTGGCTTTCCCAGGGGCTTATCACCTCCTCATTTCTGATCTTGTCAACCCAGCTTATACATAACAGCCGCCCATAAATCCACATTTCAAATGCTTCTAGTCTCTTCAGGTGGCCTTCTGTCAGAGACCAACTTTCTACTCCATAGAGCAGGATAGAAAAAATATAACATCTGACAAGCCTGATTTTCAATCTTAGGCTTATGTCATGACCGCAGAACATCTTTTTCATTTTGAAGAATGCTGTTTGAGCTTTTTCTATCCTTCTCTTTACTTCAACTGTCATGTCCCAGCTTTCATGTTAATTAGAACCGAGGTGCATAATCCTTTCAACTTTTTCTAATGGTATTCCTTCCGAACTTATTGGTGGTAAATTAACGGGTTGTTTGCTGATGACCATGATCTTGGTTTTTGAAGTATTAAGCTTCAAGCCTTATTTTGCAGATATTTCTGTGACTCTGTTGATGAGGAGCTGAAGGTCTTCATGCTTACTGGCAAGCAGAACTGTATCGTTAGCATATCTTAAATTGATGATCCAAACATCATTTACTTTGATGCCAGCATCGCTGTTCTCCAGTACCTTGTTGAAGATTGACTCAGACGTAGATATTGAACAACAGTGGAGACAGAATACATCCTTGTCTGACCCCGCTTCGTATTTCTGCATCAGCTGAGTATTTTTGGCCTAGTCTCACATTTGCTACCTGATGCCAATATAGATTCTTTATGATTTAGATGTCTTTGTCATCTAGTCCCCTTTGTTCCAGGATTTCTAATAGTTTGCTGTGTCTTATTTTATCAAATACTTTTTCAAAATCAATGAAGCACATGTAAACACTGTGATTGACATCTCTACAATGCTGTACAAGAACTTGAATGCTGAATAGCGCATCTCGTGTACCAAGATTGTTTCTGAAACCAAATTGTGTGTTACCTAGGCCAAATAAAAAGCATGCAATAATTTAACTAGAAGTTTCATGGTAAGAAAAGGAGATAGAGAAAAGAGTGAACTGAGAGATCTGTTCAATTTGGAATGACTCACTTGATTAAATCATCATTGGTTACAATCACTTCATCAAAATATGATTTTGTCATACAGAAATCTTGGAAAATGAGAATATTTACTTCACTTAATTTTAAAATTCTATTTACTTAATCTCATCCTGAGTACGATGATATTTTGTGAGCTACATTAACTAGTTGATTTGGCATAGGGATTGATAATATATACTTTACAGAAAAAAAAACCAAAATTGGCTAATCCTTTAGATCTCTACTTCAATTTCAAACAATCAGTTCTACTATGTTCAAGAAAGAACACTCAATTCTCCCTCCAAATTACAGGTAATTCTTGACTTACGACCACAATCAAGCCCAAAATTTCTGTGGCTGAGACACAGAAGTGAGTTTTGCCCCATTATATGACCTTTTTTGCCACAGTTGTTAAGTAAGACACTGTAGTTGTTAAGTTAGTGACACAGTGGTTAAGTGAACCTGGCTTCTTCATTGACTTTGCTTCTCAGAAGGTCAAAAAAGGTGATCACAAGGGACTCTGCATAAATATGAATCAGTAGCCAAGAGTCTGAATTTTGATCACGTGACCATGGGGAAGCTGCAATAGTAATAAGTGTGGAAAATGGCCATACGTCATTTTTTCCAGTGAGGTTTTTCCAGAATAACTTTGAATGATCATTAAACAAACTGTTGTAAGTCGGATTTTATAAAGTCCTGAGTATTATGGTTGTTTAACTGGATCTGGTACTTTTGTTCATCTATTGAGTCTTTTCCAAGGACCTGGGATAGGCTGATGATTTTGTCAATGCCAATGGGTGTTTCAGTAATGCTCCAGATGCTATGGGATGATGCTCAAAGTGTCTATTGCTATTGATACTATCTTTATTTTCTTTGGTCACAGTTGTTCTATTTCCATTTGCAGGTCTTTGTATTTTTCTATTTTCTCCAGTTCTTTCTCTTCTCTTCTGCTGTCTATACAGTAGCCATTGTAATGACCACTATCCAGACTTTTAATAATCAACAATTAAGTTTGGGGTGTTATGTGGCAGATGCCTATCTGTTTAAATTCTGACATCCTATAGGACTTTAGCTTCTTCATTTTCTATTATTTTGTCTAAGTTGTGGTCCCATCAGTTCTTGCTTGCAGACAAACGGTATTTTTTGCAGATCTTCCAGTACACCATTCGTGCTAGTTTATTCCTCCATTGTTTTTAGTCAGTTTGTGTGATCTTCTTGAAGCAACTAATTAATAGTCCACTGTTTCTTCAGTTTCTTTGCAGAGATGGCATTTTCTTTCTGTTGCTGTCATCTCAATTCTGATTTTGTATGCAATTGTTCTTAAGACTTGGTCTTGTGCAGCCAGAATTAGCCCCTCTGTCGCTTCTTCTTCTTCTTCTTCTTCTTCTTCTTCTTCTTCTTCTTCTTCTTCTTCGTCTTCTTCTTCTTCTTCTTCTTCTTCTTCTTCCTCCTCCTCCTCCTCCTCCTCCTCCTCCTCTTCTTCTTCTTCTTCTTCTTCTTCTTCTTCTTCTTCTTCTTCTTCTTCTTCTTCTTCTTCTTCTTCTTCTTCTTCTTCTTCTTCTTCTTCTTCTTCTTCTTCTTCATATAATATATATATAATTTTATATATATATATTATAATTTATATAATATATCAAGGTCTGTTCAAGATAAACAAATAAAAGGAAGCCAGTGAGAGAAAGACTGGCTTTCCCAAAGCCAAATACAAATGTGTAATATGTAAAAATTGAAATATCTGGACATCTCTATTGTCAAAGTCTCAGTCTCAATTTACATCATTCTCTGCAACAGTCCCTTTTTAACCCTATCCATAGGCTGTAAAGGTCTTTTTGTAAATTTCATCCAATGGCAACAGGTTTTTAAGGAACATCTTTCTGAAAGCAGACAAATAGATGTCTTTGGCAACTCAGCTTTTAAGACAATTCCACTATTTACTGGCTTATTCATTCAATACTAAGAATGATTGGTTCTGATGGAGCCGTGTGAACACTTCATGGAAATAGCTCCTTTACTCATGTTGCTATGAAATTGTTAGAATCTTTGTCTCCCTGCAGTGCTTTTGTACCTGCATTGTGGGTTGTATTTCAGTGCTTGCAAATAATATTGCACTGTATTCCTCTGAAGAGTGGAGTCCCTTATCCTGAGTGAGGTGACTGCATGTTGGTAATATTGTTTGGAAAGTTTTTCCAGGAAAGAATCAAATAGCATTTACATTTTCTCTTTTGCTAACCTGGAGAATGACCACAGCAGCCTTGGGAAAGATGAACACATCAGTTGACTGCAAGTGTGTGTCAGGGGTCAGTGCCATAAATGCAATCTAGGCACAAACACACACTCTGAGTGTGCAGATGGCTTCAGTGTGCACTGACCAGGGCAGTTATTAGGTAGTAGCAAACAGATGCAAAAAAAAATCTTAGCTCTTTGCTACCTCTAGGGATGGACTTAAGGATTGTCTCTAGGAACAGGTAGCAGATGTGACCAGAAGAGCTTTGCACAAATACAGTTTGTGTGCCAATGGCATTTGTTCCTAGAGTGGAAGGCACTGCTCATAATCTCTCATACTTTAGTTACCTCTTGATTGGACTATTGCACTGTACTGTATGCTTCATCGGGCTGCATTTAAGGAGCATTTAGAAGCTTCAGCTAGTCCAAAAGGGGCAGCATGTGCAGTTTCTGGTGCATGTAACACCTTTGAAGTGCTACATGGCATGGTACCAAGTTACTGGTGGGATCCCCTTTCTCCAGCGGTTCTTATCTATACCATCAGATCTACCCATGCAAATCAGTCCTAGAGTTTAAATCTGGTGGCCCTAATACTGATACAAATTGTTGCCACAGCTATTGGTTTTCAACTTATATATGCAAGCCTAGGAAAATAGAACAGGTCCGTTTCTTTGAATATGGGCATTAGCTCTTTAAATCTTGACTAATATTAGAATGAGGAGGCCCAGATGCTTTATGCATGGAATTGGAAGGTAGTCCCTTCAACATTTGTTATATAATTGAATGACATTCAGTAGCTATGGCTTTTCAATTCAATTTTATCTCATTTGAACGTAGATTTATCCTTTATACTCACTGGGGAACAAAAATGAACCAGGAATTCTTCTGCTGCTCTAATTTTAATCCAGAAAAAAGGGTGGAAATGCTATATTTATCTTTCCTTTAGCAAATTTCTTTTCCCAAGCTAGCTTGGAGATCATTGTTGGTATCTCAATACATCTGTATAAAGCTTGTCAAGCATTTCTGAAATGATGTTGGTCTTAGCCATAGCAGATACACGTGTGTTGATGAAGAAGAGCAGGCAGAACTGGGGGTGTGGATGTTATGTTTTCACAAAAGATCCAAATTCAATCCCTCCTGAATTTTGTTGATCCTTCTCTAGTGCCAATTTAGTGTGGAAGTTTAATTGAGTAGGCTTTTGCATATAGGCTCCAATAAATCTTCTATGCTGAAACCTAAAGGATGATCCTGATTCTTTGTGCCTGACATTAGGTACTGTAGATGCTAATATCATTCAAATTTTGGATTTTTGATATTCAAGTATTAATAAAGCTTTGTAGAGCTAGTCACAATAAGTCTGTGAACTATTAAGCAGTGAATACTATAGTTTCCCATCAGCCATTTACTACAGGTTTCCAGGTATTTCAGTAGTTGCCAATTTATCCTTTCCTACAAAAAAATAAAAAAAAATAAAAATGGAGTTTTATCAAGAGCTTGGAGAGCAACTTTATTTTACTGATGTTGGGCTTTTGGAAAGTTGAACTTGTACTAGAAAATAGTAACACTTTGGTAAGATATTCAGATGTCTAATTTTTTTTTTTAGAAAAAAATACCTTGTACTAATCAGACCCTCCATTTTATTCTCTGATTCTTTCTAACTTATTTTTCTCCCCATTTCATTGTGATCCTTTGAAACATAAAACTATTTAATATGCATTAGTTGTTAAACTCCAACATTGCAGTTCAGGGCTTTTCTTTGTTTTGTTT
The DNA here is from genome assembly GCF_016545835.1 of Crotalus tigris. Taxonomy (NCBI): domain Eukaryota; kingdom Metazoa; phylum Chordata; class Lepidosauria; order Squamata; family Viperidae; genus Crotalus; species Crotalus tigris. The sequence continues at coordinate 236,090 of NW_024097483.1, read as the reverse complement.
TTTTGCTTTTATCATTCCTTTAAGCTCATGTTGTTGACAATGACTTTCTCTCACCTCCATTTAGCTAAAAAAAAAATCATACTTCCCATAATGCACAGAAAAGGACTGAAAGGAGAAAAATCTCTTGCATCTTACAGTCTTGAAATCTTTGTAAAAACCTTAGATACCAGGGTCAAGATGGTATCTTATTATAAAAGAATTCAAATTTCTTTTTGCATTTAAAAAAGAGCCTGAAGCTGTTTACTGAGTTCTGAGAACGCTGTTGATTGTTTTCAAATTTACACCGACTTTTTAATTATCACCCGATATATATCCATATTGTAGTTCTTAAAAGACAAGGCACTGGTGAGCTGTTTTTTCCTCCAGACCATTTCTCACTGGCATTTAAAGGCAATGCAAATGAAGACAGCAGAAGAAAGAATGCCCAAATGGTAGAGAATCCAGTAATAAAAATAAGACGTACAGTATTGCTTTGAACACATTCATTTTAAACATGTCACACAAGGTACCTTTGTGTTACCCACTCCTGAACATTTCTCCTGCTTTTGAAAAGGTAAGCTAAAAAAGGTGCTGATATAAAGGCATCTTTTGACCTTATTTGTCACATTTTTCTGTACACTGAATCAGTCATTCATGGTATTCAGTAATGACTATTGGGGAATACTGAGCTAAGCAAGGAAGAAACTCTATAGGAAAAGGGCGAAATTGTTCAATAGTTCTGCAATGTAAGATAAGCAAGGGCAAAAGAGCTAATTTAGCAAACACTCCTTTGAAACCTGCACCTTAAATTGGGGAAAAACTGATCTGGCAATTAGCAGTGAAGATGGCAGGGTATGATTTAAATTTAAACTCACTCTTCTTGCAGCAAATAGAAGCAGCAGCTCTTCTTCCTATGAACCAATTAGATTCTCCTGCATTTTTTACGTACATGTAAAACACCAGTTGTTTAAGCCAACACTAAAAACAAAATCCACATCAGGGAAAATACAACGTGCCGGGTCCTGACATATCTCTGTAGGTATAGGAGGAGCTGGAATTGCTGCTCATTTGCAAAAGTGTCCTGTTTCGCTGTTTAGAAAGGCAACAATACAGTACTTTTGTGATACTGCATATCTTTCTGGAGAAATGGGAGAAATCAACAAAGGTCTTTCAAAAGGCTTCTGAAATGAGAGCCATGGAAGGAAATGGTTGCTGTCAGAATTTCAGTTAATCTTGGATGCTGATTTGACTATTATAAATTTTTTAAATAAAAAGGGAGAGATTTTTGCCTCGAGACTGCAATGCTCTGAATATGAAGAAGTTGAGTTCAGGTTCAAAAAAGATGGAAAACAAAAGACTATCCTCGACTTACGACCACAATTGAGCCCAAAATTTATGTGGCTAAGGGAGACATTTGTTAAGTGAGTTTTGCTACAGTTTACCACCTTTCTTGCCACAGCTGAATCATTGCAGTTGTTAAGTCAGTAACATGGTTTCTGCTTTACCCCTTGACTTTGCTTGTCGGAAGGTTGCGAAGGATGAACACATGATCCCGGGACACTGCAACCATCATAAATGTGGATCAGTTGCCAACTGTTTGAATTTTGATCATGTGACCATGGGAATGCTGCAATGGCCTTAAGTGTGAAAAATGGACATAAATCTCTTTTTTCAGTGGTCACTAAATGAACTGGTATAAGTCGAGGACTATGTGTATTGCTTGCTTCTTTCTAGGTCATAATCATGGTGTATATTCAATATACCAGCAAAATACAAAGCCACATCACCAGTCATGTTGAACTGCTTGAGAATTCCTTATGAGTGTTTCTCCTCTTCATCAGTAAGCTCACAAGAAGGTATTGTCCAAGTGAGAAGAACAGAAAGTAGAGATGGCTGCAAGAATGAGAGATGCAGGTAAGACACTGACAAGGCACTTTGGAAAGCTGGAATTAAGAAGCCACTTTCACATTCTGGTCTCTTATTATTATGAAATTTATTTGCTGCCCATCTCATGTCCAACAACTCTGAGCAAACTTTACCCATCATAAAAGGATCTACACATACTTCACTGGACAAGCAAAGAACTGAGGGACTACACAAGGATAGAGTGAAAAGGATGAGTGTCGTGGCTTATGGAGTATGCTGCTTCTCATGAGTAGGATACAGTTAGCTAGTTATAACAACCAAATACAGGTAGTCCTTGACTTACAATCGGAGTTACAACAGACCCTCCTCCAAAGCTACCTATGACCCTATTTTGAAGTTATGACCACTGCAGCATCCTCATGGTCATTTGCCCTTATGATCGATCATAGGGACCCTGCAATGCCTTTCCCCACCACCTATATTCCCCCTCCACCATCCACCCTACTGGGTAGTCTTCTGTTCTTCCTCAGTGTAAAGTCTGGAGATCTGGAGATATTCAAAAGGCAAGGGCACAATAAGTGATGACATGGTGGGCAAGAGGCCCAAGCCCTGTGGAGATCCACTGAGGCCTGCAAGGACCAGGTAGGGATGAAAGTAGGCCCAAAGCTGTGGGGACCCTAAGAAGTAGGAAGCAGAGCACAGTATATCTCAGAGGGTGGGAGACGCCTTGTGAGGCCCATTACAGGCAGGTGTGGATCTGCACTAGGCTTCCCAGGGCCTCCATCAACCCTGAGGTACCCAATTCTCTGCTTAATGATCCTCATAGTTATTTAATGACCGCATCAGAGAAAGCAAGGGCTTGGGGTCTTTGAGAGATAATCTCACTTAACAGCCATCATGACATGTCACCTTATTGGATAGGCTCCATTATGGTCCCAAGTTGAGAAGTACCTGTACATTATTTCAGAGGCCTGAAAACTGCTATTAAATTCTAAACAAAGCATAAATGTCAGGAACTGTGGTTAGCACATTATAAATCATCAGATGAAGTCATAAACTGAAATAAGCAGAATTTTACCCATATTATTCAAAGTATGTTTTCATTTAGAATTCCTATAAAATCAAAGTATAGATTTTGTACTTTCAGAAACCCAAAGTTTAGATATGGTGTGAAATCCATGTATTAAATTTTAATCTAGGAATAGTTTCCAATTTGAATAAAATTTTGTGTCAGGTTTCTTTTAGAAAATGAATTTATTCTCAACCACAAATGCTAAAGGCATCAAACTCTTTTGCAATAAATGGCTGGCTGTATATTGGCACAGTGAGTACCTGTAAATTTAATTCATATGGTTTAGTAAAAAAATTAAAAATAAATTGTTAATAAATAAATTTATTAATTAAGATTTAAAATAAAATAAAACCCTTGAGGATGCCTGGAGGGTGGTAATAATAATAATAATAATAATAATAATAATAATAATAATAATAATAATAATAATAATAATAATAGAAAATGATAAAATTAAACTGCTCTGGGACTTCAGAATTCAAACAGACAAGCACCTGCAACATAACACCCCAGACTTAACAATTGTCGATAAGAAAGACAAAAAAGTCTAGATAGTGGACGTGGCAGTGCCTGGAGATAGCAGAATAGAAGAGAAAGAACTGGAGAAGATAACAAAATACAAAGACCTACAAATAGAAATAGAAAGACTGTGGCAAAAGCAAGCAAGGGTAGTACCAATAGTCATAGGCTCCTTGGGTGCAATCCCAAAACAACTGGAGCACCACTTGAACACCATTGGCATTGACAAATTCGCTATTAGTCAATTGCAAAAGGCAGCCTTATTAGGAACTGCTTCCATCCTGCGACGATATCTGTAATACCATCAAACATCCAGATCTGCCTATCCTAGGTCCTGGGTAAGGACTCGATAGGTAGACAAAATGCCAAATCCAGTCTGAACATCTGGCTGACTGTGCGATGATCGATAATAATAATAATAATAAAACATCAGAAAATTTGTACAAAGATCGATGGCACAATGGAAGACACAGTTGCAGATCAATGGTGAGAAGCTGGGAGAGGTTAATATCAAGAGAGGAATATTTCAAGGAGATTCATTATCACCATTACTATTTGTTATTGCACTGTTTCCTCTGTCAACAATACTGAATAACTCAGGACATGGCTATCAAACATCAAAAACATCTGCCAGACTATCCCACCTCCTTTACATGGATGATCTGAAGCTGTATGGAAAAACATCATCTGAAATAGAATCGCTGCTCAACACTGTCCGTATATATAGCCAAGATATTGTAATGGAGTTTGGCTTGGACAAATGTGCCACACTTACTATCAAACAAGGAAAAATAGTGAAAACTGAAGGAATCAAGATGCCCCACGAAAATAACATTAAGAGTCTGGATGAGGAAGAGTACTACAAATACTTGGGTATCCTTCAAGCTGACAACATCAAGCACACTGAAGTCAAGAAAAAGATTAGAGGTGAATACATCAAGAGAGTGAAGAAGATCTTAAAGTCCAAACTCAATGGAGGAAATACCATAAAGGCAATCAACACCTGGGCAATCCCAGTCATTAGGTACACAGCTGGAATAGTGGACTGGACTCAAGCAGAACTAAAAGCAATGGATAGGCAGACCAGAAAAATAATGACAATGAATCATGCCCTTCATCCACGCAGTGACATTGATAGACTTTATCTACCAAGGCAAATAGGTGGGCGTGGAATGCTACAAGTACATCAGATGGTTGAAGAAGAAAAAATGGCTTTGGAAGAATATCTGAAGAACAATGATGAAGATGCACTGAAATTAGTATATCAGGAAGGCTTACTAACTACTGGAGAGACCAAACTGGCCTACAAGAAAGACCAAATGAAGAACAGAATAGAGGCATGGGAAGACAAAGCACTACATGGCCAATACATTAAAAAAATAGCTGGGAAAGCAGATAATAACAAGACCTGGCAATGGCTAAGAGCAGGAAAATTGAAGAAAGAGACCGAGGGACTAATTCTGGCTGCACAAGACCAAGCCTTAAGGACAAATGCATACAAAGTCAAAATTGAGAAGACAGCAACAGACAGTAAGTGCCGCCTATGCAAAGAAGCTGAAGAAACAGTGGACCACTTGGTAAGCTGTTGCAAGAAGATTGCACAGACTGACTACAAGCAGCGGCATGACAAAGTAGCAACAATGGTGCATTGGAAGATCTGCAAAAAATATCATTTGCCTGTAAGCAAAAACTGGTGGGATCATAAAATAGAGAAAGTCATAGAAAATGATAAAATTAAACTGCTCTGGGACTTCAGAATTCAAACAGACAAGCACCTGCAACATAACACCCCAGACTTAACAATTGTCGATAAGAAAGACAAAAAAGTCTGGATAGTGGACGTGGCAGTGCCTGGAGACAGCAGAATAGAAGAGAAAGAACTGGAGAAGATAACAAAATACAAAGACCTACAAATAGAAATAGAAAGACTGTGGCAAAAGCAAGCAAGGGTAGTACCAATAGTAATAGGCTCCTTGGGTGCAATCCCAAAACAACTGGAGCACCACTTGAACACCATTGGCATTGACAAATTCGCTATTAGTCAATTGCAAAAGGCGGCCTTACTAGGAACTGCTTCCATCCTGCGACGATATCTGTAATACCATCAAACATCCACATCTGCCTATCCCAGGTCCTGGGTAAGGACTCGATAGGTAGACAAAATGCCAAATCCAGTCTGAACATCTGGCTGACTGTGCGATGATCATAATAATAATAATAATAATAATAATAATAATAATAATAATAAAATAATAAATAATAATTTGCTATAGTCAATTGCAAAAGGCGACCTTACTAGGAACTGCTTCCATCCTGCGACGATATCTGTAATACCATCAAACATCCACATCTGCCTATCCCAGGTTCTGGGTAAGGACTCGATAGGTAGACAAAATGCCAAATCCAGTCTGAACATCTGGCCGACTGTGCGATGATCAATAATAATAATAATAATAATAATAATAATAATAATAAAATTTGCTATTAGTCAATTGCAAAAGGCGACCTTACTAGGAACTGCTTCCATCCTGCGACGATATCTGTAATACCATCAAACATCCACATCTGCCTATCCCAGGTCCTGGGTAAGGACTCGATAGGTAGACAAAATGCCAAATCCAGTCTGAACATCTGGCTGACTGTGCGATGATCCATAATAATAATAGAGTTGGAAGAGAGCTTGTTGGTCTTCTAGTCCAACCCCCTGCTCAGGCAGGAATCCCTATACCATTACAGACAAATGGCTGTCCAATCTCTTCTTAAAGACTTCCAGTGTTGGAGCATTCACAACTTCTGGAGGCAGGTTGTTCTACTGATTAATTGTTCTAACTGTCAGAAAATTTCTCCTTGGTTCTAGGTTGCTTCTCTCTTTGGTTAGTTTCTATCCATTGCTTCTTGTCTTGCCTTCAGGTGCTTTGGAGAATAGCTTGATTCCCTCTTCTTTATGGCAGCCCCTGAGATATTGGAATACTGCTATCATGTCTCCCCTTGTCCTTCTCTTCGTTAAACTAGACATACCCAATTCTAGCAACCGTTCCTTATATGGTTTAGCCTCCAGTCCCCTAATCATCTTTGTTGCTCTTCTCTGTACTCTTTCTAGAGTCTCAACTTCTTTTTTACATTGTGGTGACCAAAACTGGATGCAGTATTCCAAGTGTGGTCTTACCAAGGCATTGTAGAGTGGTATTAATACTTCACATGATCTTGATTCTATCCCTCTGTTAATGCAGCCTAGCACTGTGTTGGCTTTTTTGACAGCTACAGCACACTACTGACTCATATTTAAGTGATTGTCCACTAGGACTCCAAGATTCCTCTCACAGTTACTACTGGTCCAGGGTACCTTCTTGTGACCCAACTATTAGTGATCTCTCTACCAAACCACCTGGTTTTGGCTGAAATTGAACAGAATTAGGTGTGATACTGGAAGAAGTGCCTCTTCCCTGTATCAGTGGGGATAGAAAGATTCCCCTTGTTGCGATAGTGGTGCTCATATGCAAACTATTAAACATTGTGCAAGATTGCCCATAACGCGCCATGTCTGGTTCTGAAGCAACATCGAAGGTGATTGCCTGGATAGCTGAATTGGACATTTGGACATAGAAGTTTTTGTATATAGTTACGTGAATTAGATGCATATGTTTACTTCTTTTCTCTTATGTTCTTATCATACTCTAAATGATAAATTAAATTAAAATTAATATAGTTTTGTATAATGTGACAAAAATATCAGTTTCAATTTATTTAGCTTTTAAGGATTGTTTCATTTTGGCATGAATCAGTCTTCAAATTACTGAGTTTTACAATGTTGCCACTGGATATGGACGGCATCGTCCTAGTTACTTATTATATTTCTAGCAATTCTTGATGAATAAAGCATCCATATTAACAATCAGGACCGGATTGCTGTATCAGTGATAAAATATCTTGTATCAACTTTATCCAAATACAATATTCAGGGAACTCCCATTCAAAGTCCCATTATATTTTATTGTTACAGCACAAATAAAGTGAATAATTTGTGCTTTTTTTTAAAGCGTACAATTTTTTTATGTTATGTTACACATACACATTCACAAAAAAGAAAAATTGAGGGGCTGCCAGAAAGAAGAGGGGGTCAACTTGTTTTCCAAAGCACCAGAAAGCAAGACAAGAAACAATGGATAGAAACTAATTAAGGAGAGAAGCAACCTGGAATTAAGGAGAAATTTCCTAACAGTGAGGACAATTAACCAGTGGAATGGGTTAGGGCTCAGGGATTCTGGGAGTTGAAGTCCACGAGTCATAAAAGACCCAAGGTTGCCTCCCCCTGAGTTAAAGCATCAGGCTACTAACTGGGACCCTGTGAGTTTTCATCTCACCTTAGAAGCAAACCCATCATAGGCCAATCACTCTGACTCAGCCCTAGGAACCAGGCAAGGGTGAGCCACTTCTGAAATCTTGCCAAAATATGAATTGCAGGAATTCATCCATGCACTCGCCAGAACTCAACACTGACTCGAAAGCACCAAAATACACAAACATACACACACACAAACAAACATAGAGAGACAAATCCAGTCTCTTTCAACACCTCCCTTAGCTTAGGTGATTGCTAAAATTAATCAGTGCTTTGTTATGTTAACTCTTCCTTTAGACAGCTGTGTTGATTTTCATTTATAAATTAGACACAAGGAGGAAAAGAAGGAGAAATAACTCTTTCTTGAGCTAGTTGGAAAGTCAACACGTTGGGCATGCTTCTTCAGAGCATTACTCCTGGTCTCTAACCTGGATACAAACTACAAGCCATTTTCAATCAGATCAGCTTACCCTGCCACATGCATAAGGAGAATTTGTCGTCTTCAAGAAAGTAATTTTGTATCTTGGAACAGAATAAGACTCTAGAGAAATCAAAGCTTTTCTGTCTCATCATCAATTACACTAATTATTCTTGCTGTCCTCATGCAAAGTAAAGCATATTGTACTCTGCTGTATGTTGCAAAACAAAATTACACCATTTTTTTAAAAACAAGTTAATAGCTGTCTATATTCAAACATAATTTTATAATCAGAAAGCTGGACATCAGATCATAGCTCTTACTTCTTAATTTGGAAATGTTGTTTTCCAAAACATTCTCTTTCATAATTGCAATATTGTATTTTAATTAGAACAATTCTTACACTTAGGTTCTACCAGTTCAACCTAAAACATAGAGGTATAGGACTACAATAATTAAAAATACCAAAAGAAATCAAAAGCGATGTAAATAATAAAGCCACAAAGGACAGATAACATTTCACTAGCAAAATTCATTCCAACTGGGTTCAAGCAGACAAATTCAAACTAATGTGAACATAGCACTTTTCTAAGGGTATAATTAGTAATGCATTTGACAGTGACCTATGCAATATCCTGCTTAGGAATGGTGTAAAATCTAGATAGAAGCCACCCTTCAACTACAGGTATCTACGAATGCAAAAACTTGCCAGAACTTACCTGGCAAAGGATATAATGACAGATATCATTTTGAAAAGAGCTTTATTTAGTTGTAGCTGTTGTGAGAACCCAGGTACACAAGTGTAATTCTGTTTCTACATTTTTTGGTAACATTAATCTGAATTATTCTATTTTCTGTAGAGATCTGCACAGATTTATTAAGATTAACAATGTAGAATTTTGGAGACCTTTCAAAGGACTTCAAGATCTTCTTTCTATTGTGGGGAAACTTTAAAAAAATATCTATCTGATTATGCAAGGGTATGACACACAGTCTCTTATGTGTCTTTCAAGAATGCCTCCTTAAATTAAAAAGAAAAATTGAGAAATAAAATGAAAGAAAATTCTTTCATTTTCTTCCTTTTGTCTACATTTTCTTTTGTTAATCCTAGAACAAATCAGGAACAAATGAAAATTAATTGTTTTTGCCTGTTTAGAATAAAGTCACACACTTGCCAAGCAATGCCTATATTTGGTTTGTGTGAGAAGTCTCATTGTTCTGGGCAGTAACAAATAAAATGCAATGGTATTGTGATATTTACCACAAAAGCAAAATAATACCTTGAATGAAATGGTAACAGCTGGGCCCTAGCCAAACTGCATTTTGTCTTGTGTGTGTTGTGTGGTCTTGTCTTGTGTGAGTAATGTGGTGTTGTCTTGTTTTTCATGTAAAGGGCACCTGGATGGCAAGCAACTGCTCTTGCAACTCCTTGCTCCTCCCTAAAGCTGGACAAATGGCCTAAAAATTACTACTTTTATTTCTAGTTGCCTGTGTTATAAATTTTCTGCTATTGTTTTGAAAAAGAAAGAAAGAAATAGATTCAGCGTTATGGATAAATTCTGGATACGCCACCTGAGAAAGTACACAAAAATAATACAATGAATGTATTATTTAAAATTATAAACAAGTATATAACTATAAATAATTATTTTGGACATTGTGTCTTTTAGCTAACTCTGAAGGTCTGCTCTGCTCTGTATCTGCATTTGACTGGAGAAATGTTATTTGTTCAATAGCCAGTTCTGTGTCTTTTCTTTAAATAGGAGACTCTAAGCAATAAAACTGGGTTAGTGTTTTTGAATGAGAAATGGTAGAGAATAGAATGAGTTGCATTTCTTTCTTTTCTTTCTTTCTTTTTAAGATGAACATCTGTGTCCTTCTTTCAAGGGAATGACAGTGCAAGGCTTGGTCATTACAACTGCAGCACAAGCTCACCATTTATAAAATTCTCCATTTAAGTATAGAAATGAGTTTTAAAAGATTTCATTTTCCCCTGGTACTATTTGACAACAATATCCAGAAGCTTTTGTTTTAGTGCCAAAAAAGAAGAAAGAAAAACTTGTGCTTATTTGAAAGAGGTAAGCATTATATAGATATCCTCTAATTAATTTTTATTTAAGCTTAGGAATAACAGAAAATATTATTGCATTGTGTGATTTTTAAATATATGCCTTATTCTGTCATCCAGGGAACTTAAATGTTTGCATTTCTAATGAAAAGAAACGTTAAAATTGAAGTTGAAAATAATCCCCTGAAGTCCATCAGAAGCACATTACTGTTTTGAAACATTAAAAGTGCTTGGAAGTAGTATAAAAGACAGAGCAGGAAAAATAGATGATTTTACTTAGTTGTAGCAAATACTGCACTGATATTTTGTTATAAATTCTTTGATCAGCATTCTGATTTTAAAAAAATACTGCATTATTCTCACTCTACAAATATAATATTCTGATCAACATATACATGACGCAGTCTGAATGCCATAAATTTTATTACTTTTTTTAAAAAAAAGTAAAATCATTTTGGGAACCATATGCCAAGTCTTGGACTTCTGAGTGAGGAAAATAATGAACTGGATTTCTCCAAAAGAGTGGAGAAGATGCTGCAGCAATGACTGATGGACCAACAGAAAGTTGCCTTGAACAGAACCTCTCTGGACGAGGAGAAGAAGAGAGATTGCCCACTTGTGCTCTAAATGGCTACTCCTCCACAAGGAAACTAGAGGACAGCAGTTGACATGTGGGGACCAGGATTTAAGAAAACCATAGTGGAGCTTTTAAGGACACTGGGTTTGTTCATCTCACTTTCTAATAACTTTGTAATTTACAATTATTTTTCAGTTAAAAGAGGTCTTCCAAACAACAAATTTGAAAAACTACCTGGTGAGTAAAGTTTCGTAAAGTAGAAGAAAGGCTAACTAATAGTTTAAAGAATGTAAAACAAATGCCAGAAAGCTAAATAAGAATTTAATGTAAGAAAATTTTAAATGGATTATGGAACCAGACAAATTTAGAATAGTAGGACTTTTTGCTAAGACTTTTTTAAAAAAATGAGTAAACCAAATAATATTTTGGTGGGAACACAACTTGTTTAGTCTACTTGTGCTAGAAAAAGGTCCAACCTCTACCCCATTTAAGCATTGGTTCTTTTATCTGCTTGTTGTTAATTTTAATATTTTAATTTCAGTGTCTAATGTTTTAAATGTTATTAATCATTTAATTGTTTTATACTGTTATTCGTGGAATTGTAAGCCACTGAGAGTCACTTGATAGTGAGATGGGCAGTATATAAATTTAATAAATAAATAAGTTAGGAAAGATATCAATGCTGAAAGTTGAAAATAAAAACAACAAAGATATGTGAGACTTCGAGAATATAGAAATGGGACACTAGAGATTACTAATGTTCCAGGAAGGAAAAAGAAAAGTGTAATTTATAAAATAACAGAGGTATGACTCTTGAGATATTTCAAAATATTTTCGAAGAACTGGAAGGAAAACCTATAACTAAACTGATAACAATAATTTCTGCATCTGTTAATGTATTTTTTCACAAAAAAATTATAAAGAAATGAATTATATGATAAATAATATGGAAAAATATTATTTTATGCTTCCCCTGTAAGGCTGAGCATGCAGGGGCCATGGTATGGTGCTACCCCACCCTGCCACCTGCCTCACCTCACTCATGGTGGCAGCACCGGCCCCTCCAAATGCGCTTGCTGCCTCCTGTGTGAAAAAAATAAATATCACCCAAAAATAAGCCCTAATGAGCCTTTTGGAGTAAAAATTAATATAAGACCCGATCTTATTTTTGGGAAACATAGTGTCTATTTTCTCAGTTGGATAATGAAACCTCTGCAAGCAAAGAACCAAAAACTCAACAATTTGATCCCTGTGGTACAAATATTCTTTCATATTGGAAGTGTCTCTCTTCCAAGACTTTTCTATTATTCAGAAAACATTGAACTGACCTTTTAACCAAATAATATTAGGTGCGACTCTAATTTGTATGAGTCACTGTAGTGGGCCTGTCCTTTTTTAATGCAAAATAATTTCCTTCCAAAGGGAGCTATCAAGATCCTCAAGTCACAAGAGAGTCATGCCTTCCCTATCAGAGCCCATGGATTTAAATCCTTTGAAAGATAGCCTCAATTCAGCAAGGAAATCCCAGAAATATGTTACTTAAATATTATGCAGAACTAATAAGAAAAAAAATGAACTCAGTTCAGAATAATTCTTTGCATCACGATCTATCTTCCCTTCACCCACAGATGTTGAATGGCAAAACAAGAAATGATCATACATTTTTCATTCATCCAAAAATAATAAAAAGTCCTGAGCCAGACTTTTCCATATTATTAATTTTTATACTCTGAAATGACCTTAATCTGGTTGTTGCTTTCTTCATGTTAACAGCCAGAAAGAAATAAAAGAAATTAAAAAAATCATATAGTCCATACTGTCATTTCCCCAAAATTAGATCTATTACATATGGAGATGTTCAGTTATTAATATGGAAGTTTTTTTCTGACAGGCCCTAAAATTGTAGTGGAAGTCATTTATTTCCCTTTGGATTCCACATAATTAGTAAGATAATATTAGGAGAAGAATAAGTGAAAGAGAAGAGTGATAATCAAAATAGATCTCAAGATACAAGAGTAATATTATGGACATCTTCTGAATCTCCTAGGTCTCTTTTTTCCCTTTCTATTTCTGCTAATTCTTTATCATCTAATTCTTTAAATGATAGGTCACCCAAATACGAAACCTCATCTCTTGAAAAAGAATGATAGAAGTTGGTTGACACTCGCTATGATTAATAGCTGCCAGTATTTAGAGTGCAGGTTTTAATAGTATCTCCCAAAGGTAATCACAAGAATGAGAATCTATGCTATCTTATTTTACTCAAGCTGTCAGTTCAGGGATCCCCAGTGATTACTGCCCTTTGACTCACATAAAACGAAGACAGCTCTGCTAATCCATGAGAAAAATCAGATTCCTTTATTAAGACCAACCATATTGCCAGGAAAATATATACAGGCTTTAGTGTTTTCAATTAGCCAGGTGGGACGAAAAAGAAGTAAGAATAAGGAGATGGAAAAGGAAAGAATAAGTTGAAAAGTCTAAAAAGAACCTGACCTAGATTTCTTGTTATAAATCCTTCATTTTATATCAGGCTTTAAAAGGTCCAAGATTGCAGACTGAATAAATTATCCACTTAAAATTACGAATTAATTTGTTGAGATTAAAGTAACAACAAATGGAATCTCTGTTTCTTAAAATACACAAGTCATTGATAATCCAGATCTCTTCACACAAACCTGAAATACTTAACTTATATAGCTGCCCATCTTGTATTGAAATCTGGAGGGTTCCCAATCAATAATTATAACAATATCAATAATAAAACAATATATTAAATCTATTAAAACCATAAACATTAAAAACCTGGCACCAAAGTTTAAATTTCAACATAGAATCCCTTATGAAATCCTTTCATCCACCTATTTGAGCACTTGGGGGGGGGGATATGTCTTCAGTCTTTTTTGAAAGGTTAGGAAGAAAGAGGCCTGCTGAACTTTGGGAAGAAGGATCTTCCATAGTGAAGGGGCTGCCATGGAAAATAGCATTTAGACTTATGTACCGCCCTATAGCTCTTTACAGCACTTTCTGAGTGGTTTCCAATATAAGCATTGTTTGCATATTATCCCAAACAATCTGAGTCCTCACTTTACTGACCTCAGAAAAATCGAAGGCTAAGTCAACTTGAGCCCCATCAGGATTGAACTCCAAGCTGTGGGCAGAGTTTGCCTGCAATACTGCATTTTAACCACTGTGCCACCACTGTGCCTGCCAAATAATAACTGTAGTGCCATTATTTCCTTTGCCCTTTTCACAAGTCACATTTTAGTAAGCCAGTATCAGAAGAATGGATAGAAAAGATGATATCAAAACACTGGGTGAAGAGTAAAGGTACTTTTCTATTTAAAATTCAGGCCCCATTGATATGTCTTATTAGTCGGATCACACAAAAGCTTCCTGTGAGGGAATGGCACTGTGTGAAGGAATGACATTGGCATCGAAACAATGCTGTTGTCTTTTCAATCTCAGTAAGACATTAATGTAGGAAAGACATCCCTTTGGGGAATGGCTTCAGAAAACCTCTCTAGCAGGTCGATAGGCAAGATTCCTGGAGGGGATGAATCTGTTTGGCAGGTTATTTACATGAGTGTTTCAGAGCCCATCACATCACTCAAACCTCCCCTTTAACTTGGTCAAGGTATGCAAGAGATGTTGCCACTTTGTGGCAACATCTGACTAAGTCTGACTAACTCAGACGCACCAGAAAAGTCCTCTGCATTTAGTTCCATGCACTGAGTCACTTTGGCTCTACAATCCGTCCATCCATTGTCATAGGGTAATGCAAAGGAAGGTTTCTTTAATTGAAACATATCGCTAAAAATGTCTTTTCTACCCAGACGGAAAATCCTTCTGCAAAGCCTGAAAGAATTTCAGAGCTAAGTTAAAGCTCCTAACTGGCAGCTTTAAATGTTGGTTTGCCATCTTTAGATCCAGAATATGATTGCAGTTTTGATAGGAATATCCTGTTCCTGACATGCCTGGAAATAATGATAACTTCTTTCAAATTCTTTAAGCGAAGAAATCTGCCTTCCTTTCTCCAAAGGAAGTTGTTTTCTAGCTTGTGACTTTTCCCTTCATGTGCAGCCAGCTTGACCAAACAGTAATTGGAAAAGAAAAGGTATTGTGACAATCTCCAAGAAGCCTGAGGATTCAGCAGAGGTTATACTAGTCCGAGGACAAGTTTAAAAAGGACAGGAAAAATTGCATTCACTTCCTCAACCTTCCTTCAAGAAATAATGGGCATTGCAAGGCCACAGCTACTTTAATGAATCTGCTGCTTGCTGAAAAGCGCAGCCCTCTGGGAAGCATCCCTGAATCAGCAATCTTCTCCAGACGAAGAACCTGTCAAAAGCCATATTACGAAGGATAAATGAACCAGTGTAAGGGGACTGCAACAATAACAAAATTTTATTTCATTTAATGGCTTTTAAAATATAATTAAAATTAAAACATTGTTTAAATACAGCGAATATGGTTGTCCCCATATATTTAATAATTTCTTCCACCTGTTGTATTAAAATTTCCATTTGGCTGCAATTTTTTGGATTGCAACCAACACTTTTTCCGTTGCCTGGGATTCTGGAGCCTTGTAGCTGTGATCTATCACAGTATCTTAACTGCTTCAATTTTACATATTTACTCAGAAGTAAATCCCAGTGGTATCAATAGCACTTATTCCCAGGTAAATGCACGGAAATGGTTGTCTTATATATTTCTGATATTGTTTGTAATAATTGAGCTACATATTTTTGCACTAAAAATAAATCTTTTGATAATTAAACAATGGAACTTGAATATTATATATTATAGTTATGTTATGTATCACATCCCCAGATCCCAAATACATTTTATGCATACATATTGAAACAATACTGAAAAGTAATGATATTCATCCCATCTTTATAATGTACTCTTTTAATAAATTCCTTTAATTAAATAAATATTGCAGAATCTAATTTGGATCGGTCACCAGGATCAGAAGTTTTGTTTTCTGAGCTTTTGCACTTGTGCTTGGAGCCCATCCTCAGGGAACTTTCCTCTTGGAAGCTCAGAAGGCTAAACCTCTGGTCCGGGTGACTGACCCAGATTGGATCCTGCAACATTATCCTGGGACATGTATATTCGCCTTCATTCATTAATAAATATCCTTTGAACATTCTCTACTATTGCATCAAGAAAAAGGAGAGGAGAGGAGAGGAGAGGAGAGGAGAGGAGAGGAGAGGGAATGGGCAGGGATGGGCAAGGGTGGGGAGGGCAGGAAAAGGGAGGGCAGTGAAGGGAACCTCCAAATATGAAAAGAAAGCTGTCTCATTGATGAACATAATTTGTCTCACTGTATAGACACCCGATATTCATTTCCAAATCATCTCATTCATGTTACTCTACAGAACCACTGAAAACTCCTTCTTCTTCTTCCCAGCATTTGAAATAGTACATAATCAAATACTAAGGTGGTAGATGCATTGCCAAACAAACAACCACCCAAGTTTCAGCATCCGTTCAATTCTATTACTTATCAAAAGTCTCTAGATTGAGAAATTAAAGCTGCAACTTCAGTCTCAAAATATTTCCAACAATCTCCAGTCATTATAAGTGATTAAAAGTAAAAGAAACTTTCATAAGCAATAGGAAAGAGTTGGTATCTTACCTTAAAAAAATTGGGGGAGGGCAGAATGCTCACACATGCCTACAACAAAATGATTTTTTTCCCCAGACCTATTTAATGCCTCTCTCTTCCTCCCTGAAAACTGATCTGATAAGACTAGCCATGGATTCATTCTTGTTCTGTTATTTTAGGCTTTGTTGTTTTAGCATTTCTTAAAATAAGTGTTTTGTCATGTGTTCACTGGTGCCACAACATATGTTTGGCAAATTGCACACTCATACTACGCATATAGGATAATAAATACATCTCATTCTCTAATATGACTTCTGCCAAAAAAATAATGTTTGCCCATGTGGACAATTTTTAGAACTTAAGATCAATAAAAATTATTTGTTGAATATTCCTTTGCTGTAGTCACTTTATTGTGCAGATTTCTTTACCAGAGCTGAAGAAGCTTCTTGGATGAGAAACGAAATATCTTTAAAAAAACAAAAAGAAGAAAGTCCAGTTGCCTTTTGAAAAAGCACCTTTGGGATAACCATGAACCTGGATGACTGAGAATCTCCTTAGACATTTCTTTATTAACTGTTGATGAGAAATCAGAGCTAGTGAACAAAGCTGTTAACAGTTGCACACCACACCAGCATATAATAGTTTTCATTCCATATGGGTGCCAATGTGGAATAACAATAGCAGCAGTTCTGGAGTTTTAAACACAATGTACAGGGATCTAAAGAGAGGTTGTTAAATCTATCACTTTGAAAAACTAAAAGTGAGAACATGAACCTTGTTTTAAGAATGTTTATTTAGTGAAAAGAAAACTAATGTAGCTTTGAACTGATTGTTAACTTTGATTAAGAACCTGAACAGACTAGTCCAGGGATAGGCAACCTTGGCTCTTTTATGACTTGGGGACTTCAACTCCCAGAATTCCTGAGCCAGCCATGCTGAGGAGAAGGAGAGAGGTTTCCAAGCTGAGCCATACTGGCTCAGGAATTCTGGGAGTTGAAGTCCACGAGTCATAAAAGAGCCAAGGTTGCCTATCCCTGGATTAGTCTATGGAGAATTGATTTGGCAATGGCCATTAGGCACAAAATATGTATTCAGCTGAGAGTCTGTGTCCAGTTGTCAGGGGGTCTCTATTTTTTTCAACCTAGCCCTTACTAAATTGAAAACAACTATAAAAAAACCCTGTCCAATCCTATGGTAAAAGTTATCTATACCTTTCCTGCTCCATAGTAGGCAATGGGGGGGGGGGAGGGAAAGAGAAGAAGTCAGAGAAAACAGGTCTCCTCATTCCCTTTTTGCTCTGCCTCCACCCACTAAAGACCATTGCCTTTCTTTTGTTCTTGGACACTGTCCTCTATGAAAACTATAATATAAAAGTAGTGTGCTTTTTCAAGAGACACTATTTTGTTCTCCTCGCTCTAAATTCCATTCCCCCTCAGCAGAATTCTACAACCACTTAACATGTTCATTCCTCAGCGTGAAGTTTTGCATTTTCAGACTGTTTTCTCCCAAATATTTTTATCTATTGCCACAAATGTGTGGTTTTGTAACAGTCCTAGAGACACTATTTTTGTCTAACTATTATTTTGTCATTCAAATAATGATTTTGCTGTTTACACGCAGAACTATTATTTCTATCAGTCTGTATCTGCGTGATATGAAAAAATACTAAGGACAAAGATTGCTGGAAATGAAAAATCTATATATACCAATGATAAAAAAATGAGAAATATATGAATTGTCACAGTACTTGCCTTAAAACCCCAGGAACTGGGGTGATTTTCTTTCAAGCAAATTCAGTGCTTAGACCACCGAGTAAGTCCATTTTCCCTTTATATTTTCCCAATGTTATTTTGATATAATAATTTGCACTGTATGCAGTTATTACACCTTCCCACCCATTTTGTTTTAAGGTCAATCAATGCTTTATGGCTCTGAGTTTCTGAACCATATGGACTAGGAAAAAATATGCCTCTTTCAAACCTGTAAAGATTTTTTTAAAAAGAATCTAACAGCCTTAAAAGCTAAATCACACTGAAAAACATTAGCCCAAAGAATGAAGAAACATATTAGCATACTTTAAAAAACAATCCATGTAAGATAGGACTTCTGGTTTTGCGCAGTAGTGACCAGTTGCGGGCTTGTGGATTATCCGCACCCCCGTGACTAATTTCACTGTGCCTGGGGACCCTAAATGGGTCTAAGTTGCCCCAGAGAGGAGACTAAGAAAGAAGGATGCTTCAGCAATTCTGGAACAGTGGTGGCCATTCTGTTTGACTTGGGGAAAGCCTTCTAACCTGACAGGAGAAAGGCTGGCCGTATTGCATTGACTAGCCAAAGCTACTAGCAACCAAAGTCCAAAAGCATTAACCAGCACAACTGTGAACAGTGTGCTTGAAACTGGGTGAGGAATTTGATTTTCTCTTTTCTATTCTACATTTAATTTCCTGGAAAAGATACCCAAGAAGCAAAATACCTCCAAAAGGGAAGGAGGGGGATTTCCACCCTACCCTTATACTAACAGAAGCAGCAAATTAATATTTTTATGGAGGATCAAAATATATGGAAATGAAAAACAAATAATTGCTGGCACCTAGTGATGAATGAAGACTATGACAGCTATGACTTTAATAGAAGACTTGGCAAAACCTGGAAAAAGCTAATCTGTGTTTGTGACCTTCAAAGTTTTAACAACAAAGAACAGCTATGACAAAAAAAGACAATAATCTGGCTGTAGACAAATTGAGAATTATAAATTTCAGAAAAAAAATATTTTTGAACTATTTGGATTACAAATATCTATTTAATTGGGACTCTAAAGCTGTTTGCAGAGAAAAGAAAGGAAGAGAAAAACTCAAATTCTTGGCCATCATGGATCAGAGACATGTAGGAAGAACATATTAAGAAAACACAAATATTTCACAGGAGGAGATATATAGTATACTGCAACTAATTCAAACAACAATGACTTTAAACCACAAAGAAATCCAAAATAACTTTGAAAATATAAATCAATCTATTTCTAAGTTAACTCTACAACAAAAAAAATCCCAGAAAACAACAACAGAGGAGCAGATAAAACAGATAAGTGGATATAGAATTGAGAGTAGAGACTTAAAGATGGAACTTAACAAAACAAGGAAACATGATTTAATCCTAGTGGAAAAAAATTCACAAGAATTGGAAAAAACAACTTGTCCCTTAAGACTACAAAATAAATCTGAGGATGAGAAAACAGATTGAATAAAATGGACTGTAGAGATGTCAGGAACATCGGAGAGAAAGGAAATGATAAGAGAAGTGGAGAGAAAGAAAAAGAAAAAGATTTTCAACAAACGTGGAAAGGCAGAAGCCTCGGTGCTTAGACCACTGAGTAAGTCATTTTCCTTTTATATTTTCCCAGTGTTATTTTGATATAATAATTTGCACTGTGTGCAGTTATTACACCTTCCCGCCCCATTTTGTTTTAAGTTTAATCATTGGTTTATGGCTCTGAGATTCTGAACTATATGGACTAGGTCACTAGGAAGAAATATGCCTCTTTCAAAAGTGTAAAGATTAACAGTCTTAAAAGCTAAATCACACTGAAAAACATTAGCCCAGAGAATGAAGAAAGAAGCATATTAGCATACTTAAAAAAACAATCCATGTAAGATAAATACACTTAGTTTGAAACTAAACTGTGGTTACGTTGGCAAACGTTGGTGTCTTGCAGCCTTGTGCATGAAATGTCCCTTAAAAAAAAAAAAACTGTTTGACATTGAGCAGCAGTGTTTATATTTTAATTTCCAGTATGTCAATCTATATAGCTATGTTACTCCTTTACAATGCTATCATAACAATGAAAGTGATGACTGACAAAATTAATAAATTAAAAAGAAATATACACTTGGGTATAATTAAATTAAACATGGGGAGAGTTTTAGAGATTAATGCCTGCAATCAAACCATGTGCTTTAATCACCTCAACTGTCATGATAATTTATGGTTATTGCTCTTTAACCATGTCTTCATGTACCTTAGCTTTTAAGAGACGCATGTGAAGAGGACTGTGTTAACTGTGCTGGTGGCAAAATCTTTGCGCCTTCTGATTAATATCGCCTTGTTCTCCTTGAGCAATGCTTCATTAGTATGCAAATATTCTCCTGAGCTCTGTATACCTTCAGATATGTAAGATTCAGCTACATACTGTAGACTGTGGTATGCAAATCAGCCATGATCAAAATCAGATTTAAGATCTGAGATTCAAATATGACAAGATTCTTCAGATGGCACAATTCCGTTTGAATCAATTTGAACTGTAAGATTTGATTTCATAAAAGTCTTAACCAGGGGTCTTCAAACTTGGCCCTTTTATGACTTGTGGACTTCAACTCCCAGAATTCCTCAGAATTCTGTAAGTTGAAGTCCACAAATCATAAAAGGGCCAGGTCTGATGACCTCTGGTCTTAACCATGCAAGATGCTGCTATATTTGCTGCTGCCCCGCTGATCAACAGAACAGATTGAAAATATCAGGGATTGCGGTGGACGCAGCCTGGGGGGAGTGGGTGGGTCGCACCAATGGTTATGAATTTATCTTATTTAAAATTAAAATTGTATTGTATTTTTATAATGTTCAAATGGAAAAAAAATAAAAATTTTTAATATAAAAAAGAAAATATCAGGGATTGTGAGTCCTTCAGTGGGCTTTAACCCTGTACAGTTTAGCAAGATTGCTTTATAGGTTTCACCATACTGAGGATTTTTTAAAAAAAAAAAATATCCCATCTGCACCCCTTTAAAGCCTGAGGCTGCATATAAATGTTTAGCATGCCAGAGGTCCATTCATTAGCAATTTTCACCATCAGCTAAGAATGATCGTATGCCACCTCCCACAAAATTGAAGAAGAGCTATCCATCCTCTTTTTTTGCAATAGTTTTATTAGAGCTTGCAAACACAAAGATAAAAGATTAACACAAACTAAGAAAAACATAAAAGGAAAAGAAAAAGAGAAATGCAAAGAGAGAGAAAAAGTAAAATAAAAACTAAAAAAGATATATAAAACATGACTCCTCCCTTCAGATAAATATAAATAACTTCAATAATACCTTCTCTAATATTTCAGTAAAAAAGACTTCTTTCCCTACCTCATTCCTTACCAATAATCAAATTAAATAAAAAAAATATTTGTATTTATTTTATTCCTAATTTGTTTATTTTATTTATATTATTTATTCCTAATCAGCAAAAGTCAATTAAGAGCAACCAGAAATAATAACTTATTATATTTTAACCTTAATCTAATAAACCCAATTTTTATTACAAACCCTAACCCTTTCTCTAAGAAATAATGGAAAAAAGATTTCTCCCTGTTTATAAGCAGTTCTTTGAAGCCTTATTATTCGGTCTTGGTCAAGAAGAGAATTTTTTTTGTTTACTTTTCTGTCACCCTTTCTAACAGCATCACCAATCTGCTATTGTTCAATCCCAGTTCATGGAGTGCCACGTGTTCCTCTAGTTCCGTGGTGGCAAACCTATGGCACGCATGCCACAGCTGGCACGAAGAGCCCTCTCTGTGGGCACATGCGCCTTCAGCTGAGTTTTATAAAACCTTTTCACTTTAGGCTTCTGCCACTGTGTGCAAAAAAAAAAGGTTCAATCAATCCATTTCAACTTCTCGTGAGAAAAAAATATCTCGTAAAGTTGGAATTGATTGAACTTTTTAGTCCCACCCAGTCTGCCGTTATCACTGCAGCCATGCCCACCCAATTGTCCACACTCACCTAATTGGGCACACCCACCCAATGGGCCATGCCCACCTGGCACCCGACAATAGTTAAGTGGGTTTTGGGTTGCAGTTTGGAAACTCAGTCTTTAAAAGGTTCACCATCACTGCTCTAGTTGGACACTAATTGTTTGAAAATTGGATAACCATTAAAGATAGAGATTTTTCATTTTGAAAAATGATTTCAAACATTAGATAGATAGATAGATAGATAGATAGATAGATAGATAGATAAACAGACAGATAGATGATAGACAGACTTGTTGTATAATATCACTTGATGGCATCCATCATTTAATCTCTTATCTTGATTGTTTTTCCTTAGCTGCATTAACTGATTGACTTGGCCTATTGATTGATTGATCTAATGAACAAAATCACTGAATTCATTTCTTATACAGCTACACAAACTCAATCAATCAGATTCACCAGATTCAAGGAGAGGTCAATTCATGTTTTATAAATGCACACAATTATCCACAAATTCCCTAACCTTCTTGTCTAAAATTTAGCTGTGATGTTCCCCATCTCAGAGTCTATTAAGAGTTCACCACATTTTAAAATAATTTACATGCATTTAAAATAAGACTGATAATAAATCAGATGTTAAGTAACTCAAACACCCTTGCACTAATTTCAGTTTCTGTACAAGTTTACAATTGTTTCACAATGTTTGTTTGCCTCAAATTACATCTCATTTGTTGAAATGCAGTAATACCTTATTTGGAGGTTTTGGCAAGAGTCTTCATGCTCTGCTCAAGGACGAATTGGAAGTGCTATTATTATCTCGAAAGTCCAACATGGTCTCTAAGGCCTGGACCAAATAGAATCTGCCTTATTCAAGACATGTCTTCAGTGTGTATTTGTGTGTGTGCATGTGCGTGCGTGTGTGCTGAAGGGTCCTTGCCTGCAATAACTCTCTTCCAAACAATATTTTTGTCTTTAAACTAGTTTCCTGAAAAAATGAATCCAAATATTTCTCAACCCTTAATATAATACTTTGACTTCAGAAATAGAGATATCTTACCAAGTAATATTTGCATAGCAAAGTTTATCAAGTTCATGGTCTAGAACATTACACAGGGTTTGGATGATTAGGAAGTTAGATGCTAAAACTTATGAACAACGATTGCAGGAATTGGGTATATCTAGTTTAATGGAAAGAAGGACTAGGGGTGACCTGATAGCAGTCTTCCAATATTTGAGGGGCTGCCACAAAGATGAGGGAGTCAACCTATTTTCTAAAGACCTGAAGGCAGGACAAGAAGCAATGGATGGAAACTAATCAAGGAGAGAAGCAACCTAGAACAGAGGAGAAATCTGGCAGTGAGAACAATAAACCAATGGAATGACTTGCTTTCAGAAGTTATGGTTCCTCCATCACTGAAGGCTTTTAAGAAGAGACTGGACAGCCACTTGTCTGAAATGGTATAGGGTCTCCTGCTTGAGCAGGGGATTGGATTAGATGACCTCTAAGGTCCCTTGAAACTGTTATTCTATGCCTCAACCTGGTTAGTTCTAAGAAGTTTTATAGGTAAAACTGGGAATTTGAGAAAAATCCAGGAGTAAGAAATGAAAGAAACCTGAAAGTAAGGTTAAAGCAGTCAAACTCAACTCTAAAATGACTACATTTTCATCTTCCTAAATCGTTTAGCTCATATGTTTCTAGAATAAATGTAATGCAATCCTCTGATAAATATGCATGTATCAAATAAAGCTACTGAGCCCTTTTGACCACAAGCATGTCCATTTTCTCAATTGTAGACCTAGACATGTAAGGGGAAAAAACATTAAAAGTAATTGGCTAATTTTGATTCAGTGAAATCGATCATGCTATACATTGTGGCATAGGAAGTATGCAGCTTAATAAACTAAAGGCAAAACCACTGACATATTTTGATTGTGATTGTTGACCAATGATATATATGAAATTCTATACTGTGTCATGATTATTTATTGATTATGCTTCACTTCCATCAGCAAGTTTCTGTTGTCATCCTTTGTGTCCAATCCCACTCACTTACAATTTCATAGTCTTTGTACAATTCTTCAAATCTGTATTGTATGGATATCAGGGAACTGTAGCAATTAGTCAAAAATGTTAGTGGAAGGATGAATATGGAGCCACTTTTAGAAAAGTAACAGTATAGAAAAAAATCATTATTTCTACTGTAGGTGTGCATTTTCACAGAATTATTGTCTTGCATTTTGTCGAGTGTACAGTTGTTCTAGAGTTTCTCTCTCTCTCTCTCTCTCTCTCTCTCTCTCTCTCTCTCTCTCTCTCTCCCTCCCTCCCTCCCTCCCTCCTGCCTTTTTAGAGATTAATATACTACTTTTGCACTTATATGTTACAGTTTTCAAAATTACTCAGCTATGTATTTTGTTGGGTACAATGGAACAGTCCATATTACAGACATTTGCCTGTTCAACAGCTAATCCCATCATTAAATTATAACAACTCTGATGGTGAAGTTCAGAGGAAAGTGAATTTGATGCTTCTCATTAAACCCTTTATTGCTGGACTGAGAAAAGTAAAATAAATTAGCTCTATTCAAATGAGAACCATATACATTAAATACAGGCATTTCCCATGGCTATTAAAACAAATTACTAATTTATTGGTTCAGATAAAGATTGATGTTAGAGGCTATGGCCAAATATTTCATAACAATCCAAGTAACCAACTATGTGCCAGTGTTGCGACATGAGGTTATTGTTGTTATTCCATCACTTCACTTCTTTTCATCTTGAGTGAAAAAAAATATTGCTTTTTCTGCAGCATCAAAGAAAGGGATATGAGCTACCCTATAGAAAGCATGCCTGTGGTCTAATTTTTCTACCTTATAGACAAAAAGACAGTATAACATAATGAAGCATATTTTAATAAGCTGGTTGCCAAGAGTTCAATTAGCCTTCCAGACCAGTCTGAAAACTGAACTAGTAGACTGGTAGAACAAGGAGACAATGAAAAGTCAACCATTTGGAATTGAGACTATATCTCTGTGTGAGTCAGTGGCAGAGTGTCCTATTTATAGGCTAAAGTTCTCTGCTCATTCTTGGTGTAGGAATCCCCATTTCAGACAAATGGTCATCCAATCTCTTCCTAAAAACCTCCAGTGCTAGAGCACCCACAACTTCCGAAGGCAAGCTATTCTACTGATTGATTGTTCTAATTGTCAGGAAATTTCTCCTTAGTTCTAGATTGGTTCTCTCCTTGATCAGTTTCCATCTGTTGCTTCTTGTCCTGCCCTCAGATGCTTTAGAGAACAAATGGACCCCTTCTTCTTTCTGGCAGGCCCTTAGATATTGGAACACAGCTATTGTAAGACACAATTTAATCCTAGAAAAAGCAAATAACATTAGAAAGAAATTTTTACTGATTTTGCCTTGATTTTGTTTGGAAGAGAAAAGGTAGTAATAGTAATAGTAGCAAAGTTGGAAGGGACCTTGGAGGTCATCTAGTCCAACCCCCTGCTCGGGCAGGAAACCCTACACCATTTTGGACAAGTGGCTGTCCAGTCTCTTCTTAAAAACTTCCAGTGTTGGAGCATTTACTGCTTCTGGAGGCTGTTCCACTGATTAATTGTTCTCACTGTCAGGAAGTTTCTCCTTAGTTCTAGGTTGCTTCTCTCCTTGATTAGTTTCCACCCGTTGCTTCTTGTCCTGCCTTCAGGTGCTTTGGAAAATAGCTTAATTCCCTCTTCTTTATGGCAGCCCCTGAGATATTGGAATACTGCTATCATGTCCCCCCTTGTCCTTCTCTTCGTTAAACTAGACATACCCAATTCTAGCAACCGTTCCTTATATGTTTTAGCCTCCAGTCCCCTAATCATCTTTGTTGCTCTTCTCTGTACTCTTTCTAGAGTCTCAACATCTTTTTTACATCGTGGTGACCAAAACTGTTTGAAATAAGGGGGGAAAAAAAACATTGTCAGGCTTTCAGGTTTATGTTACTATAGCCTATTTCAACAAAATACAGCTTCAATATTCTTGCAGAATCAGTTTCTTGACCTTGCCTACCTGGAAAGGCTGATATCAATCTTGAAAGCCCAACAGAATTTCCCCTTCCTTCCTTTTTATACCAAAGAGAGATAAGGGAGAGTCACTTTAAGTTTCTTTCTATATTTATTTTCCCCCCAGGGTTAGATAATGTTTTGGTAGCGGTACATTTTTTCTCCAAGGTCATGTCTGTGGTTCTATAAACCAGGCACCTCAATATTAACAGCATAAGAGGTATTAATGGCTGAGATGACCTGTCCTATTGTTAGAAGTTTTGGATTAAAAAAACTCCTTGCCGTCTTCTGGATCCAGTTCAGTTGCTGGTTATGATCTTTAAAGTTCTACATAACATGGGATCAGTTTATCTGCAGGACTGCCTCTCTTAGTCACATCTATCATCCCATCAGATCTAGCAGGAGAGGCATGTTATGAGTTCTGTCAATCAAGGAGTTTTACTAGGGACCTAGTAGGAGATCCTTTTCTATCATGGCTTCTGTCAAATGGAACATATTTTCACTGAAATGAGGTTGGCCCCAACTCTGTTGACCTTCCAGAAGATCCTTAAAACTTGATTTTATCATCTGGCCGGGGATCCATGATAGAATGGAGTTTGTTACATGGTTATATGATATTATTTTTTATTTAAAAGTTCAAAATTGAATTATTTAATTAGTAATTAATTGATAAAATTAATTAATAATGTTTTAGTAATATTTAAAGTGGTAACGCTAATTTGGTCAACTGGCAGTGGTTGAGTTTCTCTGGCCTCAGAATCTAAGCCCCTCACAAAGATGAGATCACCAAGAAATAGCAGTCCTGCAGGTTAGACAAAGATGATGATGATGATAAATAAATAAATAATATCTGGGAAAGCAGATAATGGCTGAGAGCAGGAAAGTTGAAGAAAGAGACTGAAGTACTAGCTGCACAAGACCAAGGACAAATGCATACAAAGTCAGAATTGTGAAGACAGCAACAGACAGTAAGTGCCGCCTATGCAAAGAAGCTGAAGAAACAGTGGACCATTTGGTAAGCTGCTGCAAGAAGATTGTGCAGACTGACTACTAGCAGCGGCATGACCAAGTAGCAACAATGGTACATTAGAAGATCTGCAAGAAATATCATTTTCCTGCAAGCAAGAACTGGTGGGACCATAAAATAGAGAAAGTCCTAGAAAATGAAGAAGTTAAATTGCTCTGGGACTTTAGAATTCAAATAGACAGGCACCTACCACCTAACACTCTGGATTTAACAATTGTCAATAAGAAAAACAAAAAAGTCTGGATAATGGCCATGGCAGTACCTGGAGACAGCAGAAGAGAAAAGAAAGAACTGGAAAAGATAACAAAATACAAAGACTCACAAATAAAAATAGAACAACTGTGGCAAAGGCAAGCAAGGATAATACCAATATTAATAAGTGCCTTGCGTGCAATCCCAAAGCAACTGGAGCACTACTTGAACACTATTGGCATTAAAAAATTCACCATCGTCAATTTCAAAAGGTGGCTTTACTGGGAACAGCTTTCATCCTGCAACGATATTCATAACAACATCAAACATCCACATCTGCCTATTCCAAGTCCTTTATAAGGTAGACAAAAATGCCAAACCCAGTCTTAACATCTGGCTAGCAATAATAATAACAACAACAACAACAATCTCAGAAAAAGAGGATAGCAAATTGTTTCTACCCTACTATCAAGAAAATTTTACAGATATGTGCATGAAGTCATCAAGAGTTTGTCTCTGAAATACTTTTACTTAGATCTTTTAATGACTGTAGCTTCCATATTTATATTGGAATATATTATATAAAATATAGCAGATATTATAATTGACAATTGGGACTGCATGTGACCTGCTAAATTTATGTTACAAGTTGCATTCCAGTATTCAGAGTAGTATATTGTAATAAACTACACTCCAATATGACTTTTTATTTTTCAAACAAAAACTTCAGAAGAAAGGATTAATATTACACATCTCAACAGCAGGATAATTACAGAAAAAGAAGGAAAGGAGAATAATCAATACTGTACTCAATGCATCATGTGCAGAAAGCTGGGATAATTATAGTAAAACTGGCTCCACCAATTCTCACAGTTAACTAAGGAACAGTAATTAATGGATTATATAAGAAGAGTGACTATGTAACAGTAAAAACATTGGAAGAAAATGTAGACAGATGGACGGATGGATGGAAAGAGAAAGTTGGCATTTGGAGAGAAAACGGGTGCAAAATTAGTTTATAAATTTTATAACTGGGATTTCTGAGGGTCCTAGTTCTGAAACTTCTTCATTAATACAAGCTTAGCAAATTTCCAATAATAATCTGTAGATGGCTATATGGGTTCAGAAGTCAAATAAATAATCTATAGGGCACGCAAGCCATATAGAAATTTGATACATGACTATTCTTTGCTTATTTTTTTGAATTTGTATAATTGTTTATACGAAGTGTTTATAAAGTTGATGCAATTAAGATGCAGCAACTTTCAATAAATTCTCCACCTTCTGTCTTGTATCCATCTATTTTTCAGGGTCTCATTTCTATAAAATGTGTGTAGAATATAAGTACAATAGTTGTCTTTAGAAGCACCTACAATATAAAATGCTTTTTTAGGATATTCAGTAGAGGACAGTAAAAGATACTAGGGTAGGCCATGAGAATGGCATTATCTAATGCAATGATGTAATGCTTATCATTTAAGTTGTAGACCAGGGGTGTCAAATTCACGACATCACGTGACATGTTGCAATCTATCATGACTTTTTTTCCATTGGTGGCACTGGGGTGGGTGTGGTTTTGGCATGACTCATCCGGTCCAAGGGTCGGCACTATGACACCCCTGTTGCAGATTGACATGGTTCATTGTGCAGCATCATAACTTTGGTTTGCAAGACGAACTGCAGAATTCTCCCATGTTCTGCATTTCATTGAGCCTCATCCAGTCCCATTTGGATCCTGAAAAAAATCTCCCTATTCCTTTTAGAAATGAGTTTGTCTTCCATAAGAGCAGATCAGAAAGACAAAGCAGTTACCGGAAGCAGGATCTAAGTACATCACAACTCATCCAGCATAATTCCAAGTAGGCAATGGAGCTGAATCATACTGTTTTGCTGGAAGTTCATGTCATGGAATGTTTAGGCTGGTTTCCCAGGAGGAAGGGGATGTAGTCCAGAGGAATAAGAGGCAGCTTAGTTCAGGTAGTTTGTGTAAGAGAAAGAGGATGAAGATAGCCCTTCCCTAATGGTTCTCAGAGCATAAACTTGAGATAGATTATAATAGAGTGCTTCAGTTTGGCAAGATTCTGTCTATAGGTATGGAACAATACAGTAATCTGCTTGGAAGTATCACAATGTGTCTTTCTTGGTTATGGGGCCTGATAGTTCAGCTCTCAGACATTCTGTAACTGAAGTCTCAGCCATTGCCACCCCCCCCCAAAAAAAAAATGTAATCCGTGGCAGGTTCTATTATTCAGCTTCCAACAGTAGCCAAGGAAGCATCCACAGACCTAGACAGTCTTTTGTAAAATAGTCCCAGTTGAGTAATTTCACTCAGAGATTTATGTTTCTACAAATAGGTTCCACAGAAAGACTGTGGAGTTCTGGTGATTTGTGTTTTAACCTTTGTTTTAAAATTGCTTATCGGGTTTGCAAAAACAATAGGTAGGAACTATTCTACTCATTCTTCATAGTCTGGTATAATGCCATAGGTATTATGGAGCCTCAGAAAAGGGAGAATTATAGAGCGATAGGTTTTAGGAGATAAAGCAACAATAAGAAAGGAAATCATTATGTTCGGAAATTATATGGACCAGAGGCATGAATTCTTCATTCCACTGCAACATATATGTACTTTAATGTTATGTTGTCGGTCATAGATAAGCCATGTGTAAGTCTATATTTGTCTTTAAGGATCAGTTCCTGGAGGACACCATTAGGATTTTGGATGGCATTGGAAGAAGATTGGATGATTTAAAGAACAGGTCACTCAAGAATAGATTATTATAACAAGATGGTCACAGCTACCATATGAGAGAGGAAAAGGAAAATTAGCACATTTTTCTTGGCAGTTGAAATTTGGTCAGAATACAAGGCAAGACAAGAAGCAACAGATACAAACTGACCAAAGAGAGAAGCAACCTAGAACTAAGGAGAAATTTCCTGATAGTTAGAGCAATTAACCAGTGGAACAACCTGCCTCCAGAAGCGGTGAATTCTCCAACACTGGAAGTTTTTAAAAAGAGACTGGACAGCCATTTGTCTGAAATGGTATAGGGTTTCCTGCCTGAACAGGGGGTTGGACTAGATGACCTCCAGGGTCCCTTCCAACACCACCACCATCATCACCATCAATCATCATCATCATCATCGAATGGTAGTGGTTTTTAAGCCCACACCATCCACTATAGCTACCTGTTAAATTATCACCTAGTTACTTTTTCTAAGCATCATAGGAAAATCATTTCTTTTCTTAAGATATGAATCCATATTTCAGCCAGGAAAAGGTTTTTTTTTTTACTTCTAAAGAATTAACAACCATTTTGAGAATTAAGCAAATTCTATTTTAGAATGTTGGATATTAGTATAGGCAGTTCTCTACTTACGACTACAATTGAGCCCAAAGTTTCTGTTCTGTTCTGTTTCACAAACTTTCTTGTCACAGTTGTTAAGCAAATTACTTCAGTTGTTGGTCACAAGATTGGTAAGTGAATCTGGTTTCCCCATTGCTGGTCAGAAGGTCACAAAAGCTGATCACCTGCTCCCAGGATGCTGTGACTGTCGTAGATATGAATCAGTTACCAACGGTATGAATTTTGATCACGTGACTATGGGGATACTGCAATGGTTGTAATCATGAACAATGGTCATAAGTCAATTTTTTCAGTGCTGCTATAACTTTGAACAGTCACTAAATGAACTGTTGCAAATTGAGGACTATATGTATTTTACATACACAGCCTCTGCTTTTTCTAGAGCTCTTTACTGTGCTTCTTATAATGAAGATAGCTGTTCCAACACTAGCCAATAGAACCTGCTGGAATAGTTAAATGTTTCCACACAAAGTCTAAAGTAACAATGGAGAGAATAATATCCTTTAAATTTTGTGTTCTGATAGCATTAACCAAATTTAAGAACTTTTACCTGTCAGGATCTGTTTCTTTCAAGGAAGCATATCATGATTTGGTTATGTAGGTCAAACATGCTAAAATCCCACTTTCCTGACATTGTGCTATGTCTTCTCATAGGTGAAGTATTGAGGAGGTGACATGAATCGCAAGGAAGGTCCTTAAGAGTTGTGGAATGGGTAGTCATTTCTCTAAGGCTGTGTAAATCAACCAGAATTTCCACTGATGAGACATTTTGCCTTGCTGAAGTATTGTGGGCTACCTCAATAGAGAAGAATATTTCCAATAGGATTGGTGGCCAGAATAAAACCAAATTATTCTTCTCTTCATTATAATAGGAATAAATAATGAATATTACTTTTCATGTATGGACCTAGAGACACACTGTTTTCAGATAGTCTCATATTTAATTTTATAAGTAAAAGGCACAAAATAGTACAAGGCACAAAATATCCATAACAGCCAAAATCTGTATAAGTAAATAGAGTAAAATAAATGCAAAAAAATAAATGCAAAAGAAGTAGTGATTGAAACATTAAAACTTTAGCAAACTATGTTTTGTGGAGAAAAAATAAGCTGCACAATGATACATATAAAGTTTCTCTTCTTTCTTCAAGGTTTCAATAATCTTTCTGTTTTGTAAATATCTGTGTTGTCCCACTCTCACACACACATAACTGTGGTTTGGTGAGTTTATTAATATTCCCCAGCAATTCCCTTCACCAAAAACTCAGAACTGTCCCAATTAAGTCCAGCCACGAGTAGGCCAAGATTAGTTCAGAGAGAAATAGCCTAATAGTCTAAAAACAATTGAAAGTTGCTCAAACAAAATAACTCCACCAGGCAAAACTTAAATCCACACACGAGAGAGCTCACATGGCAAGAAAAGTTCAGAATCTTCAAGGCACAATTCCAAACACAATGTCAATCCAAAGTGAAGCAGGAATCACAATGATCAAACAAATAGCTAAAAAACCAACACATTGTTCCCAGTAATTCCTCTCTCTGTCTGCTGTGATAAACAGCCAACTTTCCAATGCAGCCTATCAAGTTGGGTGGGGCCTTCTCCTATTGAGTAGTCTGGCTGATCTTCTCTACTTCTGCCTTTACTCTGCCCTGCGTGTTCTTGTATCAGGTGCAGAAGGCACCTTCTTTTCGTTGGCCGTCTGCCACTGCAAACTCCCCAGCTGAAGCCTCCTCCAAATTTCTTTTGGACGGGTTGTTCAGAGCCGTCAATCAACCCAGTTCCTGTTGTTCTAGGAATGGGCTCAACCTCCCCTGAGCTGACATCTGAGGAGGAAACTGAAGAGTCGCCCAGGGAACACATCACAATAGCTTAGGGATTAGGATATTCCAAAAGATGATGTGGCTCAAAAGCAGTACCTAAGCAGCATCTATTTAGTGACTGTTCAAAGTTACAACGGCACTTAAAAAAGTGACTTATGATCATTTTTCACACTTATAACCATTGCAGCATCCTTTATCAAAATTCAGATTCTTAGCAGCTGCTTCATATTTATGACAGTTGCACTGTCCCTGGGTCATGTGACCACCTTTTGCAACCTTCTGATAAGTAAAGTCAATAGGAAAGCCAGATTCACTTAACAGTGTTACTAATTTAATAATTGCAATGATTCACTTAACAACTGTGGCAAGTAAGGTTGTAAAAATGGGGCAAAACCCACTTAATAAATGTCTCATTTAGCAATATAAATGTTGGGCTCAATTATGGTTGTAAGTTGAGAAATACCTATATATCTATCATACATATACATTTTACTCTACAGGGAGAGTGGAAAGGTGGTGATTATACATAAATATGCAACCAGACTCATATTTCTCATTTTTTACTTCTTAATTATGCTTCATAGTCCTGTTTACCAAATGCTACTCTAGTACAAAAACAACAGCAGTGAGAAGTTGGATTGATTGTAATACAACAGAAAAGTTCAAAATTCCTTCAAAAGAACCAATATTTTAAACAGAGTGAAAATGATTGATCGATCGCTAGACAGACAGATCAATTCATAGCCCAGCATAGCATAGCATTATGCTCCCTTCCATTTATGCATAAAAAACCCAAGCTGTTAACAAATATAACTAACAAATAACACTGAAATGACTAATTCTGTAGTGCAGACTTGAAAACATATTTTTCCATCACATTAGAAATAGAGTCTGCCCTTGAAAATCATTTGAAATTTGGCCAAGAAATTAAAAAAGAGACATTCTTCATATTAATGCTCTTATTGTTCTGATTGTTTTCTCCTTTATTATTGCTATTACTGATCTAGAAGTATTTTAGGTTTCTGAAGAACCATTTAGCATTTTTACTGTATGATACATCAAGGAACCATTAATTTAAAGGTTGCTCATTCAAGTTTTATTTTTTTATATATAGATTACTCCTGGCATTGTTGAAGAGATATTATTGTTTTTCCTTCCCACATATCTTATTAGGAGCAAAGCAGGTGGAAATGAATAGCAATGTGCATTGTCGAAAAAGTGAAGTATATATTCATTAAAACATTCCAGAATATTCTATATTAATTATATCTGAAGGGTTATCACAGAATTACTAGTTTTGTAGTGTTGTCTTGTATTTATACAGCCCTTCCTGCCAAAATAACATTAAAAGATAGCTCCAAGTCAGACTAAATATTAACCAAGTCATATTGTCAACCATGAGAGAGAAATCATGGCATAAAATTCTATTTATTATTAGGGATGTTCAAACCATCAATTTCAAGGCTTGCTATGTACAGAGGAGTTCTATGCTAGAAGTTTTAAATACAGATTTTTAATTTAAAAAATCCAGAGAAAAAGATTTCTGGACTATTTAAGCCAGTGCTTCTCAAATAGTGGGGCGCGCCCCCCAGGGGGGGCGTGAGGCTCCGTAAAGGGGGGCTCGTTTGACCTCGGCAAATACTGTCATATTGGATTTCTACATCGGATCATCCGACTCACTCGCAAGCAGCAGCCCGACGTGGAGGACAACATGATCGCCAACGCACGTGACACATGCAAAGGACCCGATTGGATAGACATGATGCTCTATCCTGATTGGCCAAACCCGCCCGTGTGACTTTTAGACCCGGAAATCGGTCCTCTGTACAGAAAAAAAATTTTTACAGTCGCGCGGGGGGCGCGAAATGTTTTCTTCTTCCTAGGGGGGCATGACAGAAAATAATTGAGAAGCACTGATTTAAGCATAGTAAGAATCTTCTCTTGTTGAAAAACATAATGGTAGTTGGTTCTCCTTGGCCTTTTTTTTTTAACAGCATATATGATTCATGCATTCATGGGACCATAAAGCTCTTTGCTAATGTAGCCCTTCCTGAAATGAGCAGGATCGTCATAGGATTATTTCCAAAAATCTTGCAAAGGAGAGTCTCTGTGGGGATCTCACCATGTCGTGAGCATGCAAGGAATTTCTCTTTATCCACTTTTTTCTTAAAGAGACAAAGAAATATGAATACCACCTGATAGTTTTCAAACTGCCTTGGATCTGCTATGCACAAAAGAATCCTATCAAATTTTGTGATGATTTTTTATCTCCCTAATCACTACAAGTGTTTTCCTGTATCCAGAAGACAACTCAGCCCACAAATGAGATTAATTATCAATTGGTGGTTGCTAATAATAGAATGACAGAGATGGTGAACCCTCCAATATTTCAGCAGAAATTAAATCTGGTTCTGGAACAAGGGTGACAAATTAAATTTGTGATAATTGCTGGATCTCTGGGCCAGCTGCAAATCCTATTCCTTTTTTTAAAAAAACCCTGCCTAGCTCTCTTCCTATCTCCATTCTTCTCCATCAAGGACCCCTTCTTATATTCTTCATAACAACTCTATACGGTGCTGTAAATTCAAACTAATTTTAGTCTGCCAGCATTGAAGAAGCATTTTAGCTATAGATCATCAAACCACTATACTACACCTATCCTTTTCTGCTACCTGCAAGCATAAATGTATAATTTACACAAATGACTTCTTTCTTGCTCAGCCAATGCTTTAGCTGACTTTAGAAAACATGCAGGATATCTGACTTTTTTCCAAATCAGTTCTCCATATGATGAAAAATATCTCTAAAGAGACAATCTCACTGTTCTGGAACATAAACAGATAATTTGGGGATATAAAATAACATTTAATTCTGCTGTGGAATGTGTATATGAATCTGTTCCTCCACTATTTAAATTTCCAATTGTCTTCATAAATAATATTCAGTATATAGGTCTAGCGATTAAGGGATCACCTTAGTCATGCATGCCAGCTGGGTGACTTCGGCCAATCACTCACTCTCAATTTAACCCACCTCATAGAGTTGTCATGAGGAAAAGGAAGGAGTATTAGATATGTTGGTTGCCTTGAATTATTTATAAAAATAATAAATGTGGAAAATAAATGAATAAATAGTATATTTCTGCACAAACAAAACATCACCTGCAAAAGTAAACTAGGGCTGGGCTCATGCTATCACCCACTTGATTAGAGCTCTTATATTGATCTTTGGATTGAGAATGTAATCTAAAAACGGAAAATGTAATAATAGGTTATTTCAGTTATTGTTGCTAGGAAGCAAGAGAAATTTGTTTATTTTAATACGAACTTGCATAATTTACTTCTTGGAGCCACGCACAAAATGAACCACTTTCTCTTTAGCTACTGTAATTTCACAGCTCTAATTCCAGATGAAGTTGTCCCCTCAGAATGTGTTAAAATGTGCATATAAGGAAGAACATAGACAAAAAGGCATTTATTTATGATAATAATGGGGGGGGGGGAAATGCAGCAGATCTGAAAAAACTGCTACCAAAATTATGCGCCTGATAGGAAATTCAGATGGAACAACAAATCCATGTCAACTTTTTTAAGATGACAAACTCATGCAGGGCAGTCAGGAATTTAAAGTCAAAACTGAAGGGAGAAAAATGAGCAAAATGACACTTGATGGATTACTCATGACTAATCCTTCTCTGTAAGAGTATATCCAGGACATGATAAAAAGACACTCTTGTGGTTTATGAAATCATTGCACACTAAGCCCAGGAGCTTATAAAAGAAGAGAAATGGGAACTTAATTTCTGTATCAAATATAAACTTTTACCTGTCTAATCTCCTTTCTGCTAGCCAATTAGATGACATCAATCTTCAGGAGAAATGTTCCTTCTAAAGTTGCATTCTACTGTGCTTTGTATGCCCTTCCTTCTCCTCTGGCTGGGGAACCTTCTGGTGAGTTTTGAACAGCTTTGAGTTTTGAACAGCAATCTCTCACAGAGGCCATGAAAGCCAACTATCTTGTGAGGTAGAACAACAAGATTCTCTGCTGAGGTTGCTCTAGGGCAGTGGTTCTCAACCTGTGGATCGGGACCCCATTTGGGGTCGAACGACCATTTCACGGGGGTCACCAAACAACACATCCACCATTTTTTCCCCTTTTCCTTAGCTGTGCTACTCCCTTTTATTCTATTGGCTTTTGAAAGCCAATAGAATAGATTCTCTTGAATAGAGTCTAATTCTATTGGCTTTCAAAAGCCAATAGGAATTGTCCAGGTTGTCTCTGCCCTGCTGAGCCCACCAAAAGTCCCATTTTGCAAACGGTGCTGCACCGTTGCAGTTGAGTAGTCCTCGACTTACAACCGGTTGACTAGTCCTCGACTTACGACCGGTTGGGGGTCGTGGCATTAAAAAGGTTGAGAACCACTGCTCTAGGGCAGGGGTAGGCAACCTTGGCTCTTTTATGACTTGTGGACTTCAACTTCCAGAATTCCTGAGCCAGCTGTGCTGGCTCAGGAATTCTGGAAGTTGAAGTCCACGAGTCATAAAAAAGACAAGGTTGCCTACCCTTGCTCTAGGGAAAGGAGGATAATAATGTCTTCTGGACTTCCCCAAGCAATTGATTGCCATAATACTTGCAGTCCTTGACTTACAGCCATTTGTTCAATGACCATTTGATGTTACAATGGCACTGAAGAATGTGACTTACAGCCAGTCATTGCACTTACACTTATAAGTCTTTGCACTTACAACTGTTGCAGCATCCCCATGGTCACGTGATCAAAATTCATGCTCTTGGCAACCAGCATGTTTTTACAAAGGTTGCAGTGTCCTGGGGAGGTCATGTGATCACCATTCACCAACTTCCCAGCTGGCTTCCAAAAAGCAAAGTCAATGGGGAGAGCTGGATTCACTTAACAACCACACATTTTCCTTAACTGTAGTGATTCACTTAACCATGGCTAAAACGCTTGTAAAATCGGGTAACAAATCACCTGTCAACTTCCGGCTGAAAAGCCCAACTAAGAAAAACACCAGAGCCATTAATTACTCTAATGCAGGAGTCTTCAAACTTGGCTCTTTTATGACTTGTGGACTTCAACTCCCAGAATTCCTCAGCCAGCATGCCTGGCTGAGCAATTCTGGGAGTTGAAGTCCACAAGCCATAAAAGAGCCAAGTTTGAAGACCTCTGTTCTAATGTAGTCTTTATTGAGCAGAATCATTACGGCAGGTTCAAAGTGAAAGCTAGCTCTGAAGAATTTGCAGGAAGCGGTTAATTAAAAGAACATTCTTTCCTCTCTGACAGCTTGGGTCACATTATCCAATACATCTCCAGGTGATTATTATGAGAAGACACTTTAGTTTGCCAAAACAAATCTTCGGATCTCACAATGATAAGAACACCTGTGGATTCAAAATTCACCCCATCTCCGTCCCTGTATCTGTTGGCAAGCTAGAAGCATGCAGTGGTCCTAAAGGGTTCATAGCTTGACATCGTCTTGCTTAGCAGTGGAAATTCTGGTTTTAATTGTGCTCATAGGTTGAGGACTACCAGTAGCTAGAAAGTTTAGAAACTATAAAACAGAAAAAGTTGTGATCATTTTGTTTCCTATGTTGTCCTTATCCCATTTCAGAGTATAAGCCTGAGGACAGGAATGTTAGGTTTCCAATTATCAGTTAGCAAAGTTGTTCCAAAGATACCAATTGGAGAAGTCAGACATGAACAAAAATGTCAGTAGATAAACACTGTTAAATGGACCTTGCTATTCTGAAGATAGCAAGGTGCTTCCTACTGACCTTCAAATCACATTGTTTCTGAGACATTCTGAAGGTCAGTAGGGTGCACCAGTTTCTAATTATTAGCAAAGTAGTTCCGAGGGTACCAACTGGAGAAGTCAGACATAAACAAGTCATATCCATACACACACCCAAACCTAAATGTTTTGGACTTACAGTTTATATTGATTGGATTGTTTTTATGCTGTTCAGGTCCCTGCAGTTTTCTTGGCAAGATTTTTCAGAAGTGCTTTGCCATTGCCTTCTCCCTCAGGTAGAGAGAGCAAGACTGGATGAAGATCACCCAGCTGGCAGGACTAGTGGTGGCACAGTGGTTAGAATGCAGTATTGCAGGCTATTTATGCTGACTCCTGGCTGCCAGCAGTTTGGCAATTCTAGTCTCACTGGCTCAAGGTTGACTCAACCTTCCATCCTTCTGAGGTTGGTAAAATGAGGACCCAGATTGTTGGAGGAAATACGCTAACTCTGTAAACCATTTAGAGAGGGCTGTAAAGTACTGTGAAGCAGTATATAAGTCTAAGTGCTATTGCTATTGCTATCATAGTGATCAGAACTTTGGCCATGCCCATTTGCATATTAAATGGAAAGGCACATCTATCCTCAAGGATCCAAGCTCACAGTTCTAGCTGTACTCAGCCCACAGTGGTGCATCCATCCAACTGTAGTTACAAATTCATGGCCTCTATGTGTTCCCTTGTTACATGGGATACACAGCACACATCCTATGTAACGGGTACTATATCCACTATGCTAAACTGGCTCTCATTGAGTGGGAACTCAATAACAAAAAATGACTTCTGTGAGATTAGTTGTTGATAGGAATTGCCCACTATTACAGGACAATCAATAGAAAGAGAGGAAAAATGACAGTGCTTAGGAAGCATCAGTGAAGTCCGAGCACCCATCGTCCTGGTTGGCCTAAAGATGATGCCACAGGGAATTTAGCTGCCATTTACCTTGCAGGGAAATGTCTGAACCACCTTCTACTTTCCCATACTATGTCCTTCTGTTGCAGGAGCTAATGCAGTGACTGAGCCAATTCCATCAGTGAACCTGTTGCCAGGCTTAAGAAAAACACCTTGCTAACTTTATTTAACTTTCTAGTTCGTCATTTGAGCATTGTATCGAGGCTGTGCAAATGTGGTTTTCATTATATTTGGAGAAGCTTAGAGCCCATGGCAGGGGCTATAATGCTGTCAGTAACTGAGGAAATGTTTGCTTACTTCAGTACCCAGCCCATATGACTTTCGTAGGTCCTTGAGCTTGATGGTAGAGAGCATAAGTCTTCTGAAAGTGATTCTGAAACATTGATTGATGAAAACATTGCTGAAATAAAACAAGTAAGGAGAACAATGGGACAACTAAAGGGATGATGCACAGCAGTGCAAACATAAGAAGAAACCAAAGCTAACAATATTTCAATTTTTTTTAGAAAGGATATATGCTGTATATATATATATATATATATGTATGTGTATATATATATATATATATATATATATATATATATATATATATATATATATATATATATATTGTGTGTATATAAATGTGTGTGTGTGTGTGTGTGTGTGTGTGTGTATTCAATGATGCAATCCTCGATCTCCAGGAAGGTTATAAACTAATTATTTATTGTTAAAACAGTATTTAAAACAATAAAAAAACAGTTATATACAAGGTTAAAATAACTTAGCTTTCACTGGTCCTCTGCCAGCGTCCTCAGAGTGGGGTTTAGGGGTGGGGAAGTTCGTTTTATTCTCCTGCTGATCTAACTGCCTGCTCGTTGTCCGTGTAATGGGGCCACTCTTCCTGATTGCCTGTAACTGCCTTAACTGTTCCGCTGTCTCTTTCTTGCACTCCAATTTTGTATTTTTCTGCTCTGTTACCCTTGTGCCGCCTCTGCGCTGTTATTACCAACACACCCTCCAATCCCTCCTCTCTACTCAATGTAAGTTGTCCCCTCTGATCCAGCATCACACGAGTCCTGCCACAGAGTTCCTCCTTTTTATTTTCCATGTTAGATTGCTGGTCTGCCTGCCATTTTTGCATTCCATTGCCAGTTCCTATTCCATCTCCCTCCTCCAATTTTTCTCCTCTCCTGACTTGCTGATTGTCCAATTTCTCATTTGTCCTGACCTACCTACTTGTATACCAAGGATATTAATACCACTCTTCAATGCCTTGGTAAGGCCACACTTGGAATACTGCATCCAGTTTTGGTCACCACGATGTAAAAAAGATGTTGAGACTCTAGAAAGAGTACAGAGAAGAGCAACAAAGATGATTAGGGGACTGGAGGCTAAAACATATAAGGAACGGTTGCTAGAATTGGGTATGTCTAGTTTAACGAAGAGAAGGACAAGGGGGGACATGATAGCAGTATTCCAATATCTCAGAGGCTGCCATAAAGAAGAGGGAATCAAGCTATTTTCCAAAGCACCTGAAGGCAGGACAAGAAGCAACGGGTGGAAACTAATCAAGGAGAGAAGCAACCTAGAACTAAGGAGAAACTTCCTGACAGTGAGAACAATTAATCAGTGGAACAGCCTGCCTCCAGAAGCAGTAAATGCTCCAACACTGGAAGTTTTTAAGAAGAGACTGGACAGCCATTTGTCCGAAATGGTGTAGGGTTTCCTGCCTAAGCAGGGGGTTGGACTAGATGACCTCCAAGGTTATTTCCAACTTTACTACTATTGCTATTACTATCCCTGCCTACTATCACCCTCTCCTATCGCTCCTCCCTTCTCCAGATTTTCTCCCCTCCCGTTCTGCCGGTCTACCTGCTGTTCTTGTTTCCCGTCATGCCTTCCTGCCAATCCTCTTCTCTCCGGTAATTTGTTTCCCCCTTCGGTCTGCTGATCTCCCTGCTGTTTATGTTTTACATGGTTCATTCCTGTCCCTCTTTCTTTCCCTAATTTTTCTCCTCCCCTCGCTTGCTGATTTGCCTGCCATTCTTGCTTTCCATCGTTCATTCCCATCAATCCTTCTTCCTCCAGTTCTCCTCTATCTCTAATCTGCAAATCCTGCTCTGCGTCATCTATTCCTGTCAACCCTCCCTTCTCCAACTCTCCAACTTATTGATCTACATATCGCTCCCGCCTTCCGTCAGCTATTCCTGTCGATGTTCGCCTTCTCAGTATCCTTCCCCTCATAGTCCACTGCTCTACCTGCTGTTCCTGCTTACCCTCCTCCATTGTTATTTTAAGCTAAGTTATTTTAACCTTGTATATAACTGTTTTTTATTGTTTTAAATACAATAAATAACTAGTTTATAACCTTCCTGGAGATCGAGGATTGCATCATTGAAAACAAATATGCCTGGGATTCGTATTTTTACAACCATTAAACCGATATATATATCTTTGATAATTTTGAATATTGGAATTCCAGGTATGGACATTAAAAGTCAATCAGATAAAAATAAAGAGCTCTGGGATGTAAGGTAAAAAGCTTTTTTATTAATTGCTGAGCTTTCATTAACAACCTGTTAACATCATCAGAGCAAAGGGCTAAATGAGAAGGGGGGAGTATACGCATAAATTTACATAACAGTTAAACAACGGTTGCAGTGAGGCATGTGCACTTAGTGTGCTTAAGAAGCTCTTAAAGGCATAAAGCAGTCAGTCTGAAGATCATTTTCAAAAGTCGCACTTGTCAACTGTTTGGCACGTAGATCCAGCACGCCTATCAGCTGTTTGGCATGAGGTTCTTAGGGCTTCATGCTCAGTCTTGTGCCAGCTGGATTCCTTCCGTGAGGTGCAACTTGGGGGTTCATTTTGCTCTATCGCGTGCAGGAGCTGCGGGATTGGATCTGTAGAGAGAGAAAGTGGATGCCCTCATGGGGCATGTGAATGATTTGCCTGCCCTCGCTCCTCCTTTTTAGGAAGCTGTGAAATCGTCTCTGTTAAAGAAGCCAGCCTCTTGGATTGTATAGTTTCTTTGGTGTAGGATTGCTGTGTGTGTGTGTTTTGTTGGGTACGGTCGTTTGGAATGTTTGTGTGTGATGCGCATACTCCCCTCTTCTCATTTAACCCTTTGTTCTGATGATGTTAACAGGTTGTTAACAAAAGCTCAGCAATTAATTAAAAAAGCCTTTTACCTTACATCCCAGAGCTCTTTATTTTTATCTGATTGACTTTAAATATATATATTTGTGTGTGTGTGTACACATATAGCTCCTTTCCCAAAAGATTACACACACACACGTAGTCCTCAACTTATGATGCCAACTAAGTCCAAAATTTCTGTTGTTAAGTGAGACATTTGTTAAGTGAGTTTTGCCCCATTCTACAACCTTTCCTGCCACAGTTCTTGAGTGAATCACTACAGTTGATAAGTTAGCAAGCCAATTGATAAGTGAATCTGATTTCCCCATTGACTTTGCTTGTCAGAAGGTCACAAAAACTGACCGTGGGACCCAGCAATGGTCATAAATATGAAGCGGTTGCCAAGCATCTGAATTTTGATCCCTTGATCATGGGGATGCTACAAAGGACATAACAGTAAAAAAAAAACCTGTCCTAAGTCACATTTTTCAGTGCCGTTGTAACTTTGAACAGTCACTAAATGAACTGTTGTAAGTCGAGGACTACCTGTATATGTGTGTATGTGTGTGCATGTGTGACCTGAGTTTCATACAAGGCTTGCTTGCTGAATTTGCTTGTTGAATTTTCCAGTAACTTCCGACTAGTTCAGCTCCTACTCACTGAAAGCGAAGTGTTTGTTTGCTTCCTCTCGATATGAAGAGCCACGATACAAAAGAAGTTTTGAAAAATAACCTAAACTTGAATGATTACTGTCAGCAAAGAGTTCAACAGGCTGGAGTGGAAGAAATGGAATGTCTATTGCTGCATTTGCTTAATGAGAATTAATTGATGTTTCAGGCACACATGCTCCAAAGTCACATAAAAACAAAGCACTTTACGTCTGGGCAAAATTCCATTTCAAGTCCCCAAATGCTCCAGAACCAAGATTTACCAGTGGCTGTCTGAAAAAAAAAAGAGAGAGAGCAGATATCTACATATTATTTATAAGATCTGTCTTTTCTGATGGATAGAAATTTTGTATGAAAATTTAATAGTAGCAACAACAAGAACAGTAATTGCAACAAGGGAAAGAAAAAGAGAACATTATACTGCTCTCAGCATATAAAAGAAAACGGTAATTTCATCTAAAAACAACCACACAGTGTTATTTCTCAAATGTATTACACAAATCCCAAGACACAATAGTGTCATTTTAGGTCATGATCAATGAGTTTATTTTTGGTTGCTGCTCCCTTTACTGGAGCTCTGCCAAGGTTCAAAACTTGAGCAAGTAATGGAAATATTGTTACGTTTTCTGGTTTTAACCAACTTTTGATTGTTATGAATCATTTTAGTGGGCCCAATATTACTCTGAACTGGCAACTTCTTTTTTTGCTAAATCCACATGA
Organism: Crotalus tigris; assembly: GCF_016545835.1. Lineage (NCBI taxonomy): Eukaryota > Metazoa > Chordata > Lepidosauria > Squamata > Viperidae > Crotalus > Crotalus tigris. The sequence continues at coordinate 192,223 of NW_024097483.1, read as the reverse complement.
TGTTGCCTTCAGGTCAATCCCATCCCATGCGTTAAAGAAGTGCTTTCCCCCTTGACCGTTCTAAACACTGCACATGTATAAAATCTCTCAATATCAAAAAAATATAAGTGTGTAAACTGCAAGTATGTAAAAATGTTAAGGACAAAAAGCAATAGTGCATGGGATCAGGAAGCTTATTTGACGTTTCAGGTTAACGAAGACATAGCTCTTCCTCTTCAGTTTGTGGTTATCCTTCTGTACTGTCTTCCTAAAAGGTTGGATCCAGAAGTGCTGTCCCAGTGGTCCTTTGGATTGGCACAACAATTGCAAAGCTGTATTTTTTATTTTTTAGCATAGGGCCTTTCACCGTGCCACTCTGCAAACCTTTTCTAGCTTGTTTCCTGCCATAACCACACATGTCCTAATAATGGTAACCTCTATATGTGGAAGCAACCTGGAGCCAGTAAATTTAAAAGAATCATAATTGCACATTAGCCTTGAACTATTGACTTATATGTACAGCAGTGGTTCTCAGCCTGTGGGTCGGGACCCCATTTGGGGTCGAACGACCATTTCACGGGGGTCGCCAAACAATGCAGTCCGCCATTTTTTTTCCCTTTTCCTTAGCTGTGCTACTCCCTTTTATTCTATTGGCTTTTAAAAGCCAATAGAATAGACTCTCTTGAATAGAGTCTAATTCTATTGGCTGTCAAAAGCCAATAGGAATTGTCCAGGCTGTCTCTGCCCTGCTGAGCCCACCAAAATTCCCATTCTGCAAATGGTGCTGCACCAGTTGAGTAGTCCTTGACTTACAACCGGTTGAGTAGTCCTCGACTTATGACCAGTTGGGGGTTCGCAGCATTAAAAAGATTGAGAACCATTGATGTACAGGGAATCCATAACGCATGACCAAATTAGAATCAGAATTTCCACTATGGAGCAAAGTGATTGTTAAATGAGTTGAGTCCAGTTTTATCACCTTTGCTAAGTGAAATTCAACTTAAGTGAATTCCTGCAGTTATTGACTCCCCCCCCCCCCGCTGATTTTGCTTGTCAGATGCTGGCTGGGAAAATTGCAAATGGTAATCATATGACTCCAGGACATTGCAACTGTCGCAAACACATGCCAGTTGCCAAGCACACAAATTTTGATCATGTGACCGTGGAGATGCTGTAACAGTTTTAATTACAAGAACCAATTGTAAGTCACTTTTTCCAGTGCTTCAAATGGTCGCTATGTGGATGGTCGTAAGTCAGGACTACCTGTCCTGTAAGTACTAGCAAATGGGGAAAAGGCCCTTTGGATAAAAGAAGGTTCCCAACTGGGGAACATCTTGGGATTCACCTTACTTAACTTTTACACATATGAACTTTTCAGTAGAGAATAAGGGACCCTAGTAGCTTTCATGGAAAGCTGCACCACTTCACTCTTGTTGAAATTCTAGTGGAATTCTTTTTATGTACTTGGATCTCGTTCAAACTCATTTATCCACAAGGCTTATCCCTTGCTTCTCCTAAATTCACACTTCTGGCAAGTTCTTTTGAGGGAATTGTGTAAAGCACAGATAAGACTGCAGCTTTTGTTTTCTTTTGTTTGAACGAAGGTTTCATTATACAAAAAAAATTAACTCCCACTTAAATAAAATTTATAATACCTGCTTATCTCTAATCCCTATCACTAATTACCTAGGTGATCTATTTCTTTATGTGCCCCTTGCCTAATTCTAAGGACTCTGCAATTACTATGAATTTTTATAAATCCATTTCTTTCTTTTCTCCTTTCTTCCCAGGCAGTCTTGAATTGCCTACAGCAGTGTAAATTCTTGACTACTCTCGTCCCTGACTGCTCTTCAGCTGTGTGGACTGCAGGGGAAACTATTCAGCCAGAATCATAACTACCTTTAAGCCAATCTTTAGCTGCCTTAGATTTGCTGGCCAGCATTTGTTATTTCCAGCCTGTGCCAGCTGCTGCCATCCTGACCTGCTGCAGGGAATATCTCACAGTCATCAGATTTTTTTTGTTTTGTTTTTTTTCTTTTTTTGCTGTGGGAAAAAAGGAGCATTTCTAGCAATCTGTTGCTTGCTTTGGTCTTTCTGGAGGAGTTGGCATGACTGCCAGGCTCCAGCACTCAGCTTTTGATTGCTATGTCTGAATTCTTTTCTGATTTTTCTTATGTCAGCTTCTATTTCAAGCTGCCTTCCTGTGGCAGTTCCTCTTGTCTCACCTACAACTGTCTCTTCTCCTGCTTTCTCCCACAGTTTAGACTCTAATATATTCTCCTGCTTTTCCTTCTGGTTTAGCTTCTCAAAATATACAGGTATCTCCAAAGCATCATCTTCTTAACAGTGAGAAAATAGGTGTGGTCTAAATTAGAGTAGAGAGTAGAGAGTAGAGAATAGAGTAAAGTAGCTTTATTGGCCAAGTGTGGTTGGACACTCAAGGAATTTGGCTCTGGTGCATAAGCTCTCAGTGTACATACAAGCAGCAAGTAATAAATCATGAATATATGATGAATAGATCATGTCTTAAAGGAGGGGAGAAATAAAGAGGGAGGGAGGGAAGGGCCCATGCTGATGCTTACAAGCCTCTCCTTCCATACTGCCTAATGAAAATGCTAATTAATTACTTTCACCTTTTAAACAGGCGTGAATTGTGGTCAGGCATTGAGAATGTTATCATTAGGAAGGCTATCACCTTTCCCCTTGGCCATGCCCCACTAACTATGATCATTTTCAGTCCACATGGAAACAGGGAGTGGAAACTAAGATATCATATTTGGGCTTCTTTCCAAGCCTTCTACTCTGGGATATAATCAGCCCAAAGCACTCATTAAATAGCATGTAGCAGACTAAAAGTACCAATTGGATCTAGCCAAGTACCCAGCCTTTATTGCCTTGATTACCTCCCCTATTAATCTTGAAGTGCATTAACATTGGGGGGGACTTTATTTTGGCACAATGTCACATCTTCCCCTGAGCTGTCCTTGATGTCCAATAGAATAGAATAGAATAGAATAGAATAGAATAGAATAGAATAGAATAGAATAGAATAGAATAGAATAGAATAGGAGCTGGAAAGGATCTTGGAGGTCTTCTAGTCCAGCCCTCTGCTCAAGCAGGAGAACCTATACCTTCTCAGACAAGTGACTGTCTAGCCTCTTCTTAAAAATCTCCAGTAATGGAGCACCCACGATTTCTGGAAGCAAGCTGTTCCACTGGCTAATTGTCCCCACTGTTAGGAAGTTTCTCCTTAATTCCAGGTTGCTTCTCTCTTTGATCAGTTTCCAACCATTGTTTCTTGTCCTTCCCTCTGGTGCTTTGGTGAATAACGTGACCTCCTCGTCTTTGTGGCAGCCCCTCAAATACTGGAATACTGCTATCGTGTCTCCCCTATTTCTTCTTTTCTTTAGACTAGCCAAACCCAAGTCCTGCACCCGTTCTTCATATGTTTTAGTCTCCAGGCCTTTGATCATCTTAGTTGCTTTTCTCTGAATTTCTTCCAAATTCTCAACATCCTTTTTGTGATATGGTGACTAAAATTGGCTGCAGTATTCCAGGTGTGGTCTTACTAGGTTTTTATAAAGCGGTACTAATACTTTGCATGATCCTGATTCTATGCCTCTGTTTATACAACCCAAGACTGTATTAGCTTTTTTGGCTGCTGCTGCACACTGCTGGCTCATAGTCAAGCGATCATCCACTAGGACTCCAAGGTCCCTTTCACAGTTACTATTTTTGAGCCAGGTCTCGCCCAATCTGTACTTGTACCTTTGATTTTTTTTTCCTGCCTAAATGTAGGACTTTGCTTTTCTCCACATTGAAACTCATTTTGTGGGATAGGGCCCATTGTTCAAGATCTTTTTGGATCCTGAGTTTGTCTTCAAGGGTGTTGGCTATTCCTGCCAGTTTAGTGTCATCTGCAAATTTGATGAGATCCCCTAAGTCATTTATGAAGATATTGAAGAGTACTGGGCCTAAGATGGAACCTTTTGGTACTGCACTGCAATACACTATAATACAGGAAGATTGCTCATCCAGAGAGTCAAGCCCCTGTGATTCTGGACACACAGTAACAACAGAGCATGGGCTTCTCCAGTGTATATATTATTCTACCTCCCCTGTTAGATTTTTTTTTAGACTTTTGTATGTGTGCTTTTTAAACATTCTTATTTAGACTGTATTTTTTACACTTTTTCATTGTTTGTACTCCTCCCTCCTATGATCATAATAAAGATTTCATTTGATTTGATTTGATTTGAGCAATGGGAAGATGTAAAATGCTTATTAAACTATAAAGATGGCTGTTCACCCCCCCTTTTTATCCACCATTGTACTTCATAGTCAGAAAAAAAGGATAGATACCTTTGAATGCATTCTACATTTCGTATCAGAGCAATATTCATGCAACTGAGCTGTTGATGAATACATGTTTGCAGAATTTGCCTGTGTAAATTTCTTTGCCATTGGGCAAAAAAAAAAAAAAAAAAAAAAGTTGAGTATGAGATTTTATAACTACTGGTGGGCAAAAAAAGAAACATGAGCCAAAAGGGTTTATAAAATATTATATTTTTTTTAAAAAAAAGAAATCAAATTTGATGAAGAAATTATTGAAAGTTACTGCAAAATGGTGAAACAAGAATTGGCTCAATTGAGTTTAAATTGCTGAATAAGAGAATAAGACCAACACAAAAACATTTCAATCTGTTACACAAGTGATGACTTGTTTTTTTACAGTCAGACCTAGTGATGAAATTCATGATTCTAAGCAAAATACAGCAGTCGGAATACACAATATTTACAGGAAATAATGAGACTGAAGAGAATATATAAGAGAACATGATGTCAACCTATATAAAACTGAAAAGAGATTGTTCAGTGTTTTATTACCTCCTAGGAATTAAGTGAAAGGGGGGTGGGAGAAAATAAGAAATTGCAGCACGAATGGAAAAACAAGCAAAAGTCCTTTTTTTCTCCCTTTTTCATTCTAGGACATTTTATATAGTGTGTTAAAAATATCTGGAGAGGCAATCAGGACTGAATCCATTCTTGCTTGGTTCAAGGTTGGGACCTAGCTTCAAGTATCTCATTATCTGAAAAAGTCCATATGCTAAGCATAAGATAGGACAATCTAAACTTCTAAGAGACATTTTTCAAGCCCACAGAGATGAATATCCAATCCAGCTCTTCAGAACAGAACAGAGTAACAAGAATTGGAAGGGGCCTTAGAGTTCTTGTCCAACCCCATGCTCAAGCAGGAGACCCTATACCAGGGGTGTTAAATTCAATTTCATTGAAGACCACATCAGCATTGCAGTTGTCCTGGGAGGGGTAGGTGTGGCCAGGGTGGGCACAGCCTACTGGGTGGGCGTGGCTGGAGTGGGTGTGGCCTACTGGGTGGGGATGGCAAGCTCTTCATTGTTCGTGTCAAGGGTGCCTGTGGGGGCCTGGGCAGGAGTGGGACAGATCTGAGGGTCTCTGGCAGAAAGGGGTGGGACCGGGGCAAGCGCCAAGGCATGGTCCACTGGTAGATCCTCACAGTTCCTCTCAGGCCATGTGAGGGGGAGCTGGATGGAGCTGTGGCAGCAGCTGTGCCGTGGGCTTCCTGGAGCTCTGGCAGCAGAGGTCAAACAGCCCGGCCCTCAAGCACCCGTGGCACCAAGCCCAACCCCACTACCCCAAGGGGGTGCCCAGCTGCACTTACCTTCTCCTCAAGGCTGCTGCTGCTGTGCTTGCTCTCCGTAGCCAGGTTGCTCATAATGGGTATGAGGGCAAAGTCAGAGGGAGGCCCACTCCCTCTCCATGGGAGGAGACCTGGCTTTGTACCCAAAACTTCCTTAGCAATAGGATGGGAGGCCCCCAGGATAGGCCAGGAAGAGGGGGCAAGGGAATGGTGAAAGGGCAGCAGGGCAGGACTAAGGCAGGACTTCCCTCAGATCCCCCCTCTCTTTCCTTCCTTCCTTCCTTCCTTCCTTCCTTCCTTCTTCCTAAGTTGTGGGAAAATATTTGAGATGAGGGAGGGAGAAAATCAGGCAAGAAACGCAGCTGGGGAGGTGTCACCTTTCATGAGGAATGAAAAAATGCACCATCGCCTGGAAGGGGCCAGCACATGTCCTTGCCTACTTCACATATGTGGCTTGGTGGGCTTTGGGGGAGGGGACGCCATGACCAACGTGAGAGTTGACATTACTTGCGCAATGCCGTCCAGCCCCCAGCCTGCCTGGTTTTGGCAGGCAGCGTGGTGCTCTCCTCACAGTGCCAAGAGGCTAAGCCAGGCAGCGCGAATCCGAAAAGAAGTGTGACACCACCCAGCCCCCAGCCTGCCCAGTTTCAGCAGGCAGTGGAGCTCTCTCCTCACAGCGCTAAGTGGCTAAGCCGGGCACTGCAAAGCTCGCTAGCTTTGCACCTTGCTGCCTGCTGAAATCGGACAGGCTGGGGGCTGAGTGGATTCATGCCGCCTGGCTCAGCCTCTCAGTGCTGTGAGGACAATACCCCACTGCCTGCTGAAACCCCTCCCCCGGAGCCCATAAAGCCAGATATGTGAAGTAGGCAAGGGCCATTTGTTGGCCACTTCCAGGCGATGGTGCATTTCTTCATTCCTCACAAAGGGTGACACCTCCCCAGCACATGCCCAGGGGCGGGGCCAACATGGCAGGGGGTGGTCCCTTGCTGTTTCCAATGGCCTTGTGGAGCTAAGACTGAATGCATTTCAGCATAGATGGCCACCACAAAATTGTACATTGGCTCCCAGGCGGCCTGGGCCAGGGCCAAGGCAGCAGGGGCCATTCCCTCACTGTTTCCAGGATAGCTTCATGGGCCACATGAAACCACATCGTGGGCAGCATCCGGCCCCCGGGCCTTGTGTTTGACATGTCTGCCCTATACCATTTCAGACAAATGGTTGTCCAATCTGTTCTTAAAAGTGGAGCACAGGAAGCTTCTGAAGGCAAGCTATTCCACTGATTGTTCTAGCTATCAGGAGATTTCCCCTTATATCATCTCCTTGACTGCTTTCCATCCATTGCTTCTTGTTCTGCCTTCAGGTGCTTTTGAGAACAGGTTGATCATCTCTTCTTTGTGGCAGCTCCTTAGATAATTGGAACACTGCTATCTTGTCACCCCTAGTCAGTGGTGGGATTCAAATATGTGAACAGCTGGTTCTCTGTGTGGATGCCGCTTTTGGAAGTCCATTCTGGCCCTGGGCAACAAAAAATTAGCTACCGGTTCTGTTTAACTGGTGCAAGCTGGCTGAATCCCACCACTGTCCTTAGTCCTTCTCTTCATTAAACTAGACATACCCAATTCCTGCAAACGTTCTTCATATATTTTAGCCTCCAGGTCTCTAATCATCTTTACTGCTCTTTTCTGCACTCTTTCCAGAGTCTCAACATCTTTGTTATGGCAACCAAATTCACAGAATTCACAATTCAGAATTATTATGGGTTAATGGTGATTGTCCATGTTTATCTGCAGGTTAAAGATTAAATTACACCCAGTTGGGTGGGCTCCTTTAGTATTTACTGATGAATTTTCCTTTGATCTAGATTAGGGGTAGGCAACCTTGGCTCTTTTATGACTCGGGGACTTCGGCTCCCAGAATTCTTGAGCCAGCCATGCTGAGGGGAAAGGGAGAGTTTCCAAGCTGAACCATGCTGGCTCAGGAATTCTGGGAGTTGAAGTCCACGAGTCATAAAAGAGCCAAGGTTGCCTATCCCTGATCTAGATGAACACTACTTTGGGGGAAATGCTCTATATAGTCTTTTACCAGAGTTTAGGGCCAACATATCTGCTATGCAAAATCTAGATGATCACTAAAGATTTCATGGGTCTCTTTGCTTCCATCAAATGATTTTCTGTATTTTTTTTTTTTCAGCACAGATATGCAGCCCTACCCAAATTTGGACTATTTGTGAATTATGACAAAGGTTCAGTCTTGCCTGCCATCTTGTAGGTTACAATGATTATTCAAGTCACTACACTGTGTCTCATGGATGTCACTGCAAACTCACACCACTTGTTTGTAATAATGGATTTTTTTGGGGAGGGTTAAGTTAAAGGAAAATTAAGTTTGAAGAAAACTTATATTTTAAACATACAGAAAGTAATTCATTCATTTTCTCTTTTTATCATGTCACTTTTTAAAAAGCTAAGTTGGAAAAGTTTCCATTTATCAGCTTCTTAACTCTCTGGTGTTGCAATAGCATCTGTTTCTTTAGTAGACACTTACCTATTGCCAACTTTTGCTCTATATCCACATTATTTCAATGTGAATAACAAACCATATGAATATTGTATAGAAAATGCTAAACAAGTCAACATATATATTGGCTTAGTTTTCAAGTGTATTCATCAAGCATAAAATCAAAGCATAGGCAAATAGGTATTATTTCTCTATATGAGCACAAAAGGGTATTTTTTCACCATGTCTGATCTCTGAATAATAGCAGTGCTAAAGCTTGCAAGGGAAATTGTGAAGTCTGTTTTTTTGTCCAGTTGCTTGTTTTGATTTTGTTTGATTATTCTGATTTTTCAGTCAGTTGTATCTTTTAGGGATAGATAGATAGATAGATAGATAGATAGATAGATAGACAGACAGACAGACAGACAGACAGACAGATAGATTTTTAGTTATAAGCTGCTGCACAGAATTATATGGGAGTTAAATAATTTATAAATCCATTTAAATTCATCCATCCATCCATGGCTATATCACAACAGTATATGCTGCAGGGGAAATGCCAGACTGCCAATGGGAAATGATGCTGTAACCCCAATGATTAAAGAAGATATATGTCTGTTTGGTTCTGATACATTGGTGAGCAAAGTTGAAGGAACTGTCACCTAGCTCTCTCTCTCTCTAACAAGGCTCTTGGTGCAATCTCAAACTCAATCAGAATGGAAGAAAAGAATAGGTCCCATCTACAGGAATACATCTTCTCATCTGGCAGCCAATCAGTTTTGCACACCTGTGAATAGTATTGTGTATTGTACTCATAGTTCTTTCAAGCTGATTATGCACCCACTACTAAATTATCTCTAAACCCCACCATTATTAACTACAGCAATTCTATGAAGGAATTTGCTCTTTTTCTCAGATTCTCAGATGATAAGAATGATAAATGTACTTTTAACAATTTGCCTTTCCAAAGTGTTAACTGAAGATATTATACCTGTTTGGTCGGTTCTGCTTTTTAAGACTGGTGTAGGATCTGGGGCTATAGCGGTATTTCTCTGCTTCTCTATGATTTTTTTCCCCTTTCCAATGCTTTTATATACCTACATGAAACCCAGGTTCTTTGTTCAATACACAAGGGTTCTTTATGCAGCTTCTGGCAGCACCCTGAAGCTAAACAGTGATAGTGATAGTGCTGCCTGTGTAAATAGTTACGTAAGTAACTGAAGTGGACAATTTAGTATTCACAGGAAGTCCCTCAGATATGCAGTCTTAGCTATTTAAAGCTTTAAAGTAAGGCTGTCAAACTTTGGGTTGGGGTAGGGTTGAAGGCCACACTTAATTCCTGAGTGACATGCTGGGAGGCACAGTCAAAAGGAAGCTAAAAAGCAATTCTAGGATAAAAGTTAGGGAGGCCAGCATGAAACGTATTTTAATTCATATTTAATTAAAATTGAGGCATAGTTTAGTGTAGTGGTTAAGGTGTTGGCCTAGCAAGCAGAAGACAGTGAGCTCTGCTCCTGCCTTAGCCATGAAAAAAATAGCTGGGTGACTTTGGACCAGGCGCTCTCTCTCTCTCTCTCTCTCTCTCTCTCTCTCTCTGCCAAATTTATTTTTGTTGTTGTTTACAAAAAAGGAGGAGGAAAGAGGACTGGCATGTTTGCTATTTTGAGATATATATGCAAAAAATTGCCGTAAAAAGTATTTAAAAAAATATTGAGTTAAATGAGTTAATATGCTCACTCCTGCATATTTAATATCTGTATTATTCTGAAACGCAGAAAAAGTGTCCATCTTTTAAAGCTTAAGGTCAGCACTTTGAATGTAAACCTCAGACAAACTGCCAGCTACTACAAACGTATTTTGGAGAAATACTTTCCCCAAACTATTTGCTATCCTAACATGGATTTTTGCATTAATTGAAGCTTCCAAATGCTCTAGAAAGCACATTTGAACGCTTAGACATCTTTCCTACTCCATTAAACCATCTGGCTGAGGTGATAGGATATGATTTAGGGCGGCTGATGGCAGCAAATCTGGGGCAAGCAGGAGCAATATGCTGATAGCTTTACAAGCTTTGTACTTTAGACTGAAGAAAGGAGAACAACCTTTCATCTCATCCATTTTACTCCCAACGTGCCTTATTCTTGACCAGGTTTTATAGTCCTAGCATGGACATGCACCAGAGAATGCAAAACATATGTCATGACACTCTGACACAAACACCTTGACATGTATTATTCACTGGGACACATGTACATAAGGGTGAGATTTGCACACAGTCTTACTGTCCATATGCCATCATTTTGGGTGTCACCATAGTTTCCTGACTCCTCTTCAGTATTCCGATAGTCTACTAATGCTTATGGGTATCTTTTGATAACCCCCAGGTTTTCTGCCCATCCAACTTTTACCTTTGTCTTCTCTAGGAAATGAAAAATTAATAAGCTGCTACACAAAATATCAGCCTCTAGAACTACATATGAAGAACGGTTGCAGGAATTGTGTATGGCTAGTCTAGAGAAATGAAGGACTAAGAGTGACATGATAGCAGTGTTCTAGTATTTGAGAGGCTACCACAAAGAAAAGGGGGTCAACTTATTTTCCAAAGCATCAGAAGGCAAGACAAGAAACAATGGATGGAAACTAATCAAGGAGAAACCATCTAATAGTGAGAACAATTAACCAATGGAACAGCTTGCCTTCAGAAGTTGTGGATGCTTCGTCATTGGAGGTTTTCTGGACAGTCATTTGTCTGACATAATATAGGGTCTCTGCTTGAGTAGGGGGTTGGACTGAAGACTTCCAATTCTGTTCTGATTCTGTTTCTTTATTTCAAGGTGTACCTTTGGAACTCATGGCTGTCATAAGGACTTTTTAAAAATAAAAAGGAAGCAATTCAGTGCTTTCCCCTCACCCCATTTAGAAAAAAGAGAAAGGGAAGCACAAGGTAAATATGGAGAAGCTGCAAAAGATGTAGGTAAGAATCTCTCAGGTTCCATAAATCAGTAGCTATGATAGTTGTACCCCATGGGAATATCAAGGGCATGTTTTCAAAATCATAAATATGCCATTTTGAGGATGAAGTTTCATTCTCTGAGCTTGTGAATTGGTTTTAAAACTTTCCATTACCAGGCTAGGTAACATCTTCAGCAGAGTTTAGGAGATCCCCTAAATTCCACTGAAGATGTTACCTAGCCTGGTAATGAAATATTCAGAAACTAACCCACCAGCTCGGAAAACGAACCTTTATCCTCATCCTACACCCGAGCTACAGATATTCTCCACTATTGTATATGCCATTTTGCCCAGAATGGTTCGAAACCCTGGATTAAAGCTAATCAATATTCTAGAAGTATCATATTCTCAATACCTGTATCAAGCTTTTTCAAATGTTAATACTAATAATAACTGTTCTGTGAAATGGGAACATTATGGGTGCTCCCTAGAATCTTCCAGCTCATGGGGTACCTGAAAAAGGCAGTGAGATTGCTAGAAGTAGAAACCAGGAGACTGTGAATTCTAGTTCTACCTTACACATCAAAATATGGCTAGGTGATTTTGGACCAATCATTTTCTCTCAGCCTAACTCACTTCACAATAGGATTTTTGTGGTGGGAAATAAGAGGATTTTAAAAAAAATCTTTTAAAAAGAAACCCTAGAAGCCATAACTGAGAGGCAGAGATGTTTTGTCCTTTTTCTGTGGTCTGATTAAGAAGCTTCTATAGTTTCTTAATTCTGGGCTTGATGACATGATTTAACAGAAGTGTGTATAATGCTTGTCTGATCAGAATGATTCCACAGTGCTCACTGTTGCTATTCCAAATGTAATTTTACCACAATCATTTCAAATTTGGGGCATAACACAGAATCAAGACAATTCCCAAGTTTTAAATCTAAACTTTCAAATTCATTCCTGTCCTTAAGTTCCCTGTAACTTATGGCTATCACAGAATTAAACTTATGCACTTGGGCCTGGGTGCAGCAGAATCTCTAGACCTATTTTTCATTCATGAATCAAAGGGAACACTCTGCAAAGCAAGCATTTAGATGTTGCTTTTTTTTTCTGCCCAGCCCCTTTAAGTGGCTTCAGTTACGGTTGGCCCAATGCCTTGCCCTATTTACCTTTAGTCAATGGAGAGCTTCAGGAAGGAATCAATGTATCCCAGAATGCTCCAGTCTTTTGGAATCAGTCCCAGCCTCCTCTGGAATGAAATTATTGCAACTTGTCTCTGGAGGTGTTAGAGCTAAAACTGTGGTTAGTCAGAGGAAACATGCTGTTCCAGCTAGACTATTTTTGAAGGGTGAGAAAAGAAAAGAAAACCACAGTGAGAAAGTAACTGTTAAATCAAGCACTGTGCCCCCCCCCCTTTTTTTTTTTTGAAGGACTGTAAGGTTTATTTATCACACACAAAATATATTAAATATAGACTCTAGACTATCATATTGTATGCTGGAAATAAGGAAATTGATTCAAGCTGCTTGGACTGTTCCCTGTGGTAGATACTGTTCAATATCCACTTAAAAGTGTTAAATCTCACCCTGGGTGGGATAGCAGATGAATTTATGGTTTAGATAAACCAAAATGTACATTTAATAGAGAAGACCAGGTCAACGTTATCGACATTTGGAAACATTATAAAGATACAAACTGTTTGCAGTCGGGTTTGCAAATGCAAAGATGCTGAAGATTAACTACTGCTGTGAAAATTAAATTTGATTAGGGGAACTGTTCTGGAAGGCTTTTGGGGAAAGCTGACCCAGGAATGACTCCTTGCAACAGAACAGTTATTTGCTGGGCTTTGGAAGTTAACCTGAGTCTCAAATGGAACTGACAGCTGTGTGCAGCCTTATTGATTTCCAGTTGGATCTTCCATTTCAAGAGGCCCAATGGAATGCTAAAGAAATGAGCTGGAATTAGAATAATCACATGCAGGACTTTGCCTAGGAATTGACATTTGCTATGCTTCAGTCTCTTCTTCACCAAGATAGACCGACAAATATTACTGTTGGTGCAATACTATATTGTAAAACAATAGTAAGACAATAATATTGCAAAGCAACAATCCTGAAAGTTAGCATCATCCTAAACCAGACCTTGGCATTTTATGACCCTCGGGCCACATCCAACCCTTTGGCTGTCCCTGTTCAGCCCTTTGGCTATTCCTGTGGTCAATTGGAAATTAGAAAATAAAATATAAATAAGTGCACTGCAGGGAGCAGGAGAAAAAGCCGAGTATGCTTCTTTAGTCAGCTGGCAAGAGAAATCGCTTTCCTGTGTCTGTGGCAGAAGAGCAGCAGCCAGGTTGAGGTAAAGCTCCAAGCTCCCTCCTCCCTCCACAACAGTCTCAGTTTCCTATGTGACCCCTTGGAAAAATTAATTGCTAAACTGTGTGAGAAGCCTTAATGTGACTCTGGAATTTAATATGTGATGATATATATTCTGCATATATTTCTATTCTTCTCTTATCTTTGTAATTAAAATGATATATCCTCCAATTGTCTGTCTGTCTGTCTGCCTACCTGCTGTCTATCTGTCTGTCTGTCTGTCTGTCTGTCTGTCTATCTACCTACCTACCTACCAACCTACCTACCTACCTATCTACCTATCTATCTTCATCATCTTTATATCATTATGGTAGCAAAAAATGCAATCAAGCATGGAACAAGTGTGAAGCAAGAATAATTGTAACAATTACTCAACTTCTAGAGCAGTGGTTCTCAACCTTTTTAATGCTGCGACCCCCAACCGGTCTTAAGTCGAGGACTACTCAACCGGTTGTAAGTCGAGGACTACTTAACTGGTGCAGCATCATTTGCAGAATGGGACTTTTGGCAGGCTCAGCAGGGCAGAGACAGCCTGGACAATTCCTATTGGCTTTTGAAAGCCAATAGAATTAGATTCTATTCAAGAGAGTCTATTTTATTGGCTTTCAAAAGCCAATAGAATAAAAGGGAGTAGCACAGCTAAGGAAAAGGGGGAAAAATGGCGGACTGCATTGTTTGGCGACCCCCGTGAAATGGTCGTTCGACCCCAAACGGGGTCCTGACCCACAGGTTGAGAACCACTGTTCTAGAGCAAGCAAGTAAAATGTGAATGGGAAAGGGTTATAATCCAACTCCAAAAGGCAACAAACTCTGGGAGATGTGGAGAGCTCACCGGGTGAAGAGAAGAAGATGATGGAGAATTCTTATTGGACAAGTGGAATTTATGTAATGGAATTTGGTTGCAGCATGTTAATGAACAAGTAACCAGCAGAACATTCCATGAAATTTCCTTATTTATCTGCAAGGATATTGGCTGTGCTTCTTACCATACAATACATTTCATTGGAGCAGTGGTGTCCTCAACCTACAACCACAATTGAGCCCAAAATTTATGCTGAACTCCATTTTACATCTTTTTTTGCCACAAGTTGTTAAGCAAATCATTGCAACTGTTAAGTTAGTCATGTGGTTGTTAAGTGAAGCTGGCTTCTCCCACTGACTTTGCTTATGGGAAGCCAGCTGGAAAGGTTACAAACAGTGATCACATAATCCCAGAATAGTGCAACTGTGATAAATACATGTCAGTTGCCAAGCATCTGAATTTTGATCATATGACCATGATCAATGGTCATAAATGTGAAAAACAATCATTAGTCACATTTTTCAGGGTTGTTGTAACTTTGAACAAACACTAAAACAGTGGTTGCAAGTTGAGGACTACTATACATGGATATCTTGTCAAATAAGCTTGTGCATAGGAAATTCAGAAGTAAAACTAATTTGCTATTGTCTAGAAAAACACAGTCCATAAATCAAGTGGGCTAGATAGAGCCTGTTAAATTCAATGCAATGGGTAGAAACTAATCAAAGAGACAGAACTAAGTGGAACAACCTGCTTCCAGAAGTTATAAATCCTCCAACATTGGAAGTTTTTAAGAAGAGACTGGACAACCAGTCTAGTTTCTAGTTTGTCTTTTGCAGTGGTCATCTTCAATCATCAGATACTTCCTGGTGCTCCAGGATTTATGAAAGATGTGGTGCAATGATTCTGAGATAACATCTGCCAGCTCCAACAGAACTCTGGGATGTAATCTGTCGGGTCAGATCTGATTCATCAAGGTCAGACAGGTGTTCTATTACTATTTTCTTGCTTATCTTAATTTTTATTTCTTGTTTGTCTTTTGCAGTGGTCATCTCTAGTTATCTGAAACACCTGTTTTTGCTTGTAATTAACACCTTTACCATCTTAGTAGCAGATTTGGTCTGAAGTTGCAAGTTTTAGGTTTAAATAAAATTGTGGCATTTCAGCTTAAAAAAATAGCATATTTTTCCTTCCTTTTCCTTCCCTTCCTTTTTCATGTTATATTGCAAAGGTGCTTTTTTGTCCAGCAAATGTTTTAATAAACTAATTTACAGATTATAGTGGCAAAGATAATTTAGCTGCATATTTCTCTTGTAATTTTAAAGAAAGTTATTTTAATAGCTTAAATACGTGTACAACATCTCCACCCATCACTGTTAGGTGTCATATCATTAAAGTTGCTCAATAAATTTTGTGTAACTATATTCCAGTACAGGCTTACCTGATCTCCTCCACAACATAAATCTTTTTCATAATGTAGCTTTTTTTAATTTAAACCACGGACGTCAAACTCGATCATCTCACATGACATATCATGATGCATCATGACTTTTTTGCCTTTGGGGAGCCATGGTGGAGGTGGTCTGCACGTGACGCAACCACGGGCTGCCAGTTTGACACCCCTGATTTTAAACCATAGTGAATTTTATAAGATGATATTTTTTAAAATATTGGGAGAAAATGGAAGATGATGTGTTGCTTTATTCAGGAATATTTTTTGGCTATCCTCATGGGTTTCTGAAAATAGCTCTCTGGTTTTCAGTTTCAAAGGCATGGTTTTACTGAACTGGGTTTGAATGAAAACTTTGCATTTTGAAATCCTAGCCTGCATTCAGTTGTAAAAGCATAAGAAAACTAAGCCATCACACTGAAAGTTCTTCTTGCCAGAATCATAAGAAAGATATGCATGTGTGCCTGAAAAAAGCAGAATAAGAAACTCAATCATGCAGTCATTGCAGAAAATAGAAAATGTTAAGTTTCAGGAGTATCCAATAGAACCCATGACGATATTACACACAAAATACCATCACACAAACAATGCAATAACATTGTGATTGTAAAGGGTGCCAATTTTTCTCTGTGCTGTTTGCTCTCGTGCTTACATTTCTCCAGGTTTAGAACTCAGAGCTAAAAATCAAGGCTCTGAAACCTCATGAATGGAAAACAGTTTCCTCTCTTTAGAATCTGTGCCCAACAAGAGGATGACATGTCCAGAGAACATATTCAATTATTGCAGGCCATGCACTTAAGAATCAGGCAAAGCCAGAAGTATGACCCACCTTTCTCATATATCATTCTTTACATAAGGCTGAATGCCTACACAGGTTAACATAGAAGTTCTCATGACCGGCTCACATGAAAAGGTTTACTATGTTGAAACTGGAGCAGTTTTAATTCTGTTGCATCAGAGTTCTGGTAGCTTTTGTCTGCAGAAACTGTCTGCAAAGGAACTCTACCTTGCAAGTAGTTCCTCAAAAGAATGGACTCCATAGGATTGAGATGGATGTCCTCACCATAAGGATATCCTAATCAACGGATCTGTTTATAGTTGTTCATGTAAATAACTGAATGCATGCTAGCTTTCAAAACTTCAAAGTCCTAGGTATGAGTGATATATGAGGCTGGATCAAGACAGAGAAAGAGGTACCTTTCTAATTCCAAATTTTGTTGAAAAAGCCTGAGAATTGATTGACTGAACTTTTTAATCCCACCCAGTCTGCCATTACCACCGCAGCCATGCCCACCCAATGGTCCACACCTACCCAATGGTCCACGCCCACCCGACACCCAATGATACATAAGTGGGTTTTGGGTTGCAATTTGGGCACTCGGTCTCTAAAAGGTTCGCCATCACTGGGCTATAGTATACAATCAGATAAAAGAGATGGAAGGGATTTGAGAGATTAACTAGTTCAATTCTCTATGGAGATTTTCAGTCATCCACTTTTCATCCAAGAACTGAAATGTCTTCTTCCTCAAATAAGAAACATAGTCCAGTTGCCTTTTGAAAAAGCACCTTTGAGAGGATCTAGTTCAACCATTTAGCTAGTACAGCGGTGGGATATAATCCGGATTCCCAGGACGGAGAGACTCCATTCTATGGGGCAAAAGATAGGGAACTTGATACTTGCTAAACATGTTAAAACAGATCCTCCCTAGGAGTTCTCAGATTATATGCTTAATGGTGCAAATAATCTGCTTGGCACATTTGGCAAGATTTCTGTCTATAGGTGAGGAACAATAATGGAATCTGCTTAGAAGAAGCTCCATGGGTCGGTTTTGGTTTGACAAGTACAGAAGTCTATTATTACAGTTTCTGCTTAAGCATGCCTCATGAAAGAGTCTGCATCCCTCCCAAGGCACTGTGTTCAACATTTGATGCCTAAAAACGTTTTCCTGAGCTTCGTCCATAATCTACTTCCCTAAATTTGCTTCTTTGTTTTTTTGTCCTGTCTTCTGAGAGTCTTTAGAACAATTAATCAGTGGAACAACCTGCCTCCAGAAGCTGTGAGTGCTCCAACACTGGAAGTTTTTAAGAAGAAACTCGACAGCCATTTGTCTAAAATGGTATAGGGTTTCCTGCCTGAGCAGGGGGTTGAACTAGATAACCTCCAAAGTCCCTTCCAACTTTTTATTATTTTTATTTTTATTATTATTTTTATTATTATATTATTATTATTATATGTGGCAGTCTTTCAGACAGATTCCCTTCCCACAGTAAATATATCTAGTATCTCTTGTATATATTTCTCTTCTAAATTCTGTATCATTTTGACTGCTTTATAAGACATATTTAAAATCTAACAGCACTCCAAGCATAAAGGGATTTCTATTATTTCGGAAATGAAATAAACTCCTCCTCCCTTCAGAAAACTTGTTACTTCCCCATCTCTCCCTCTCCCACTTTCTGTCTCACACTCCACACACATTCTATCTCACAATTATCATCCATCCTGCAGTTCATCCTTTTTTTTTTTTTTTTTTGAGCTGCTATGTTCTGTTCCTCTGTAAATGAATCCCTGTTATCCTCCTGATTTTTTATTTCTTTAAATCCTCTTCTTGGTCTCCCTACTTCACCAGCTGGTGATTTAGACTTGTTTCCTCAAAGAGCAACAACAACCACAATAAGACAATGAAAAAAAGGGGAAAGCTTCACTACACAATGTAGCTGGACAAATTGAAAAGTGTCAGGGAATTGCGCAGCAGGGATCCAAATGAAGTCAGAGATGCTGACACTTGTAGTTTTATATAAACAAATATATATTTACATCAATATATACAGCAAACAAGATAGCCAGGCAAATACGAGTATCATGAGGTAAATCACAGAGCATACAGGGTGCACAGAAGAAAAAGGTGGGGAAAAAAGGGAAACACCCCTCCACACCCATAGCAACCAATCACAGTGAAGATTGCCTCATGCAGAAGCCAGCACTGTTCAACCAATCAGCTATAACTCTGGCTCATTGCACAACTCCACTGCCCGTTCTGCATCAAATAAACTTTAAAGAAAGTTAAACAGTATGGCAGCAAAAATCCAGCACGGGGGGGGGGGACCCCAGTTTTTTGAGATGCCAGACTAGCATGCATTCACATGTCTCCAGTCCCCTTGCTTGCTGCAAAGTCAGATTAAAGTCCTTGGGCTGCTCCTTCAAGCCCATTTCAGAACCGGTCCAAAAGCAAAGGGAATGGTACCCGACCCCACCTGATTGCTGCAGGGCTTTGTTTTCAAAGAACCTCTGCACAAAACTCTGGGATTTAAAAAGCAGCAACAGGAACGAAGGGCTGTTCAAAAGAGGAGGAAGAAGGGAAAAGTGGGAGAAGTCATTACCAAATGGTCGGGGCATGGTAGGCCTGGCTGCGTGCACTCTTCGACATGGTAAATGATTCTGGGGTGCATGGGGCAGCTCCCCCCTCCCCAACCTGCCTTGTGGCAGCGGGGGCCCCACCTCTCTGACTGCAGAGAACCGGTTGATAAATTATTTGAATCCCACCACTGGAGATACCCATTTAGTAATAATAATAAAAAAATCCTCAGTCGCACTGTATCAGCAACTCAGGATGAATTAATCTCATAGATCATCATCCCAGAATGGGGAAAAGTCATCCATAAATTAGGAAACATAGATTATGGGACAATTAGTTATGAACACAAGGAAAAGTTTCTTACAGCAGTTCTTATTTTAGTTTCCCTAAATCCCTGAGGAAAGAATTTATGGTGGAATACTACCTTAAAGTAGGGCAATGAATAAAAATAAACTGACATTAACACAGTAGCATTCAGTCAGAATCAGTCAGAAGTGAGAATACACTTCTTTGTCTCCTCAAATGGAAGTCTCCCTTTTGAAAATTGCAGTGAATCCCCTTGGAGATTGTCCCAACCTTGTTGGCCTTTTGTAAGGCTTTGAAAACTTGGCTATGGACCCAGGCCTGGGGCTCAAGGTGTTAAGGGCCCAATTTCATAGCTTTACTGTTATTTGGTTAACTATTTGACAGCTGTATTTATTTTTGAGTGTTTTTATTGTTTTAAATTGTTTTAACTGCTTTATAGTGTCAGAATTATAAGCTGCCCAGAGTCAGTAGAATGTGATACTGAATAAATAAATATCTCTGAATGGTTTTTTATTGATTTGTAATGATAATTAGAAGATAAAAGGTCTAGAATTCCAAATTATGGTTCAAATTGGCTACTGAATCAAATCTGATGATGTCCACATTAATCTGAGATAAACTGGCTGCTTCCTAAACCACTAAATCAGGGTGCAGACCAAACCTTTTGGTTAGCCCACCCTACTACTTATTTTAGATTTTCCAATCAGCTAATAGAGTTCTATTTATATCAACAGCTCTAGTCAATTTTTCACCAGAAGCCAAAGGAAATTGTCTTTACTTATTTGCTTAATTACTTACTTACTTAATTAATTAATTTTTATGACACTCATCTCCTCTATAAGGTTACTCTAGGTGGCTTACATCATGGCAGATAATTTGTCCTAAATCTGAAATGTTAATCTGAGGCCTCAATCCAATGCAGTCCTTAGAAGAATAGTTCTCAAATGTAGCCAACTGGGAAGCAATTATCTTCCCAGGTATGAGATTAGGACAGCTGTGGAACAACTCTTGAGGTTACTATTATGCTTTTGTGTGTGTGTGTGTGTGTGTGTTATTATCTATTGTTTTATGTTCTATATTCTCTCTTTCTGTATATATGTACAATGACCATAAATGTGAAAAATGGTCATGAGTTACTTTGAAGAGTCACTATATGTATGTATGTATGTATGTATGTATGTATACACACACATGCACATACGCACACATATTCATTCCTTGGCTTATGACAATTCATTTAGTGACTGTTCAAAGTTACAATGACATTGAAAAAAGTAACTCATGATCATTTTTCACACTTATGGCTGTTGTAGTATCCCCATGGTCATGTAATCAAAATTCAGATGCTTGGCAATTGGCCTGCATTTATAATGGTTGCAGTGTCCTGAGGTCATGTGACCATCTTTTGTAATCTTCTGACAAGCAAACTAAAGGGGGAATCCAGATTCACTTAACAACTGCAGTGATTGAATTAACAACTATGGGAAGAAATGGGATCAAACTCACTTAACTGTCTTGCTTAGCAACTGAATTGTTGGGCTCAATTGTGGTTGTAAGTTGAGGACTATCTGTATAGGATTTATTATATGCTACCCAAAGTCTTCTTGGAGTTGGATGATGTTAACAAATCTAATAGAATAATTAGTATCATTCAATGCTTATATTTTGGTGGGGGGGACTTGGTTTCCTTCTCCTCCTCAGGAGCCCCTGACAACTACACACTAATGGGCAACCACCCATTTGTGGTTTCACATTCCTTGTTTCTCTACCTGAAATAATAATAGGAAAGACCCAGATAGGAAAAAGAAAACATAATAGGTTCATCTAACTTCTGATCCATTGTTTATGAGCACATTGTAAAAGACCCTTTCTTTTACAAAATAATCGTTTACAGTGTTACCATAATCTCTAAGATAAACGAGACGACAAATTCTCCAAGTGGTTATTTAGCTAGGTTGCCTATGTGGACCTCCTGTGAAGTCATTAGCCAGGATTTTCCTCCAAGCAAAGTTTGTTCCTAGGCCATTCAATACTTTAGAAACAAATGCATAATCCTTAATCCAAGAAACAAGATCCCCAGCAGTCAGGTATGAAAATGTCTATGAAATCCTTTGCCAGCCACAGTTGAAATTGGGTGAACAAGAAGCATTAAGTTTGCAAAAGTTCAATTTTGCTATTTGCCATTCAGTTTTTGAGCCTTTCACCTTTCAGATAGTTTTACACAGGTAGCAAGCAGTTTGTTTAGATGTTTTCAGGATACAAATATAAGGGATAGGTGTCCAAATGTATTTTTTTTTCCAGTCACTTGACCTGATGTCTTTTGTGGTTGCTATAGCAATGGCCCATCTGCTTATAATATTTGAAAAACTAGTGATTCACTGTTCTTAAGAGAAGGATTCTAACACATAAATAGAAAATTAATTTGCTTCCTCTTCAGCTCTTACTCCCTATTTGACAACTTGGAAGAAGTCAATGTAATTTTAAGAAGAAAAACATGCCTTTTTTTAAATTAGAATGACACAAAACACCCATCCCCCAACTGTTTTCCATGTGTTTATTTTGTCAGATGTTTTTTTCCAGCAAGCAATATTTGGGGGGGGGGAGAAGAGGAAAATGATTAAGTGTTTGCAACACATTAATTAATAACCAAGATGAGTGTGATGCTGATGTAATTGTTGCATATAAACTGGTTCTTTTCATGCATATATCGGTAGGAAAAAAACAGAGATAAGTATATATGAACGAATGAATTCTAGATTTATAGCAATGCATATAATAAGTTCATTCCACAAAGCTTCTGGCATGCACAGGTATCTCTCAAGGATATTGCTTGGATATCCAAGCCATTCATGCAAATGTCTATCTGTCTATCAATACCAGTGATATGACATTGAACTATTAACCATCTAAACAGGATGCAGTAGAGGCCACAATGTAAATGTTGTTCTGTTGTTCCAAAATGAGGAGCAAAAGAATGATCCTTCTCTATGTTCACTACTGAGTTCCCAGAGAAAAGGTGGGATATGAATCCAATAAAGAATTGTAACCCATAAATAAATAGATCATATTTACACACAAGAGTGACTCAATGCAAAGCTCTTCTTACAAAATAAAAAAGTTCAATAGCTGCAACTTTGTGCTTTATGTGGAAATGTGTCATAATCTTTCCAAAGTCAAAAGTAAGTTGGATGGTGAGAAGAAACTTGGAAGACTAAAGCAGGTGGTAGAAAGCAGCTGGGTCAATTTTCCATCTGGCCTGACAATGTTTTTGATTGGCCACATACATATTGGCAGTTATTTTATGAATGCAACAGCTCCCAAGCCACATGGCAGTCATATTGCAAGTACATGAGTTCAGTCCTCTAAATGGGACAGCTTGGTTTCAGCTGAATCCGGAAAAATAATTCTTTCCCAAAATAATCTATATTGTATCCATCAGATCATTGACAACATTTGAAGATTAGTTTCCATCTCCTTCAGTGAAAATCAAGGGAATCTGATCATTGTTCTATAAAATTAAGCATGCCAGAATCTCTCATATATATTCAACTTCTGGGCTGATGATTTGGGAAATGAATTTGATGGAACTCATTGTTGGATAGAGTTCCCGTTAAATCTAATTCAGTAAGTTATCAAGAACAGATCATGATGATACTCCATATGTGGCACTACCCTAACATTTGATTATATAGGCTTTAAGCTTTTTAAATTGTGTCAGGGAGATGTAAGCAAAGTGACACATATTATCAGCTTAATCTCCATTTGCTAATTATATTGCATAATAAAATAATACAAATATTATACAGCATTTTTAATAGCTAACCTTGGTCTGTATAATGTTTTTGAAGATAAATATCGAAAACCGATGTTTAAAATGCTTGTATTTCTTATCACCATCTGATATTAATATGCACAAATACACATATATCCATTTTTTCTCTCGTGTTCATTAAATATACATATACATTAGTGAAGAAAAATCTCTCACTGGCACAAACTTTATTGAAGAAAAAAAAAACATAGTTTCTCATTGGAACAAAAATGCTTTCTGTTCCTGGATAGTATAAATATGTAGCATCTAATCAGGTTAAACTACTGCATAATTCTCTTTGTCATAAATTAAACAATGTAATGCATCTTTATGCAGAAATAACAGAACGATGTAAAAGGTAATAATATATAAGTATAATAAAATATAACATATTTTGAACAAACATGTTATACTTGTGGGGGGGGGACATTAGAAGCAGGATGATTTGTTGGCTAGCTAGATTAGATAGTAATGGATATGTGTGTGTGTGTGTGTGTGTGTGTGAGAGAGAGAGAGAGAGAGAGAGAGAGAGAGACAGACAGACAGACAGACAGACAGACAGACACCATAGATTCTATTTCAGAATAAGGCAGAAATCTGTTTTAGTTGAAGATATGAAGGTTTTGTGCCAGTCTGGGTTTTTTCTGAGTCAGGAGATACTGCTCACGGTCACTTATAACTCAAACATCCCCTAAATAGAATATTTTAACATGCTATATAAGGCGCTTCTCTTGAAAAACAGCCAGAAGCTACAACCAAATGGCAATAGCACAATAGTTATGAATCCATTCTGGACAAACCAATGTTACACTTTTGTCTTGTCAAATGTACCAGTTCCCAGCATGCTCCTGAGTGAAATTTAAGGAACTGGTTGTCACCTATAGAAATCTTTCGTGGCATGAGTTTTGATTCTTTGCAGGACCAACTTTCCTTGATTGTTTCTAGACATCTTATTATAGGTCCAACAGATGGGACAGGTCATCATAGAGCAGTGATGGCAATCCTTTTAGAGACCAAGTGCCCAAACTGCAACCTAAAACCCACTTATTTATTGCCAGGTGCCAGGTGGGCATGGCCCACTGGGTTGGCATGGCTGTGATGGTCATGATATATTGGGTGGGTGTGGCCAAGGTGGGCGTGATCACCTCAATGTTGCTCATTGGGAGGGACACCTGTGGGGGCCAAGCAGGGTTGGGGGAGATCCAGGGGGTCTCTGGCAGGTGAGGCAGTGGGCACGAGGCTCATCCTGCAGGGTGAGATAAGGCAAGGCAGGGGTGCAATTGTCACAGGGCAAGGTGAGACGGGCCCAGGCGGCTGCTGCCTGATACCATCGGCCCTTTCACACAGAGGCCAACGAGTGCACGGGTGCTGGGATGCATCTGGCCATGTGGGACTTCAGCAAGTTAGCAAGTGGCTGGTTGAAAAGGGACGGTTGCCATCTCCGGGGCATGGCACGTGTGCCCACAAAGAGGGCTCTGAGTGCCACCTCTGGTACATGTGCCATAGGTTTGCCACCACTGTCATAGAAAATCACTTTTAATGGCCTTTAAGAACAGAGCTTTTAATTTGCAGACCCTGCTTTCTGGAACACCATCCTGGATGGCTTCAACCCTGATGGCATCTTGTAATGCTTCAAATACATGTTTTTTTTTGGGGGGGGGAACACATAGTGTTAATTGGCTCCATGAGATTGACATGTCATCTCTTGATTATTTCTGTTGTCCTCCATTTACATTATGTATAAATAATTGTATTTGAGTGTTTAACCCAAAGTTAATTTCCAAGAATCACAGTCACAAATGGCAGGAGGCTCATCAATTAAGGAGGAGGGAGGGAGAGAACAAATGAATTTTTGTTTAGAAATATGAATGGATCACTTTTTGTGTTCATGTATGAGTTTTTTTGTAGGAGGAAAATTTATTTCTCATTCCATGTACAATTTGTGTCTGACAAAATGGTTATAGTTGTTTTGCTTAAATTTTACAGGTTGCACCTTGGCAATAGAAAAGATCATTTATATATCCAATCAACTTTGGACCCTGCTGTTTTTCTCTGAGATAATTTGCTTTGCTATCACTTTTTAAATAATGTGCTGCAAGCACTGTATTAAGCTGGGGCATCATCCCCATTTTTCTAGCGCTAATCCTAAAGATGATATCATCTGTCACTAACTGCAATATAAAAACTGCTCATTTTGTTTCTTTTCAGTCACTCTGGAAGCAAAGTGCACCCAAAAAAATCCCCAAGGCGTGTTCATTAGAAACTGTGATCTGTATGATTAAAATGCAGAGATAGCAGCATTTGTCTTTTATCTGGAGTCAGTTGAATCTGTATTGTTTGAATGTCATTAACACTGATTCAGTCTTCCTTTAGTCGTGTTTTCCACTTTTTCAGGCAGCTCATTAAATTGCCACATTTTTGTTTTTAGTCTGGCATGTGGATTTTTCATGTAAAATTCCTATGATAACATTTAAAAACAGGTCTACAAAATTCTCATACTGTCTTCCTAAAGCAGAATTTGGGAACATCGTATGCTGTATAGTGCCACTGCTTTTGAATGAGGCTCATCAGCTCTTATATTTTTCTGAGTTATTTAATCTCCTCCTACTCTGCATGTTTCCCTCCTCCTTAACTTTTATTTTCTTTGTATTTTTATTTCTCTCTCTCTCTCATTCTCTCTCTCTCTCCCCCTGTAATGTTCATTCTAACTTGGATTTGAAGGACTCCAGACTGTGCAGGAGGTCTCTATTTTTATTCACAGGCAGATGTGACTTCTTTGTAGAGATGGAAAACCAATACCCCACTGACTTGTTGGCTGCACCCCCTAAACCAGCACAAGGTTGTTGTTTTTTTTTTTTTTTTTTTGAAACAACAGCAACTGCCCATCCCACGTAGCTATGATTAAGGTCAAACCCTCCCAACTGCCTAAAAGAGTACATCTTTTCCAACACAGTCTACCAGCATCCTTTAATTTTTTCTGTCTCTTGCTCAATGAACAGAAACACATTTTTAATAAGAGAAATGGGATGGGAGCCATCATTTTTATTTCCAGAAGACCAAAAAGGAAAAGGAGAGCAGGAAAAAAGATAATGTATAGGATAGGGAGGAGAGAAGGGAGGACGTGATTGTGTGCACGCTCGGTCCTGCATAGGGAGCAAAGGTGCCTTTTTTCACTACTATTTTCAGACTTTTGTTTGAAATTAGAGCAAAGAGACTAAGGAGCAAGTGGAAGACAAAGCTTCTTTTCTTGGGTATTTTGACTGACTGGAGAAATCTGTCCACCTTGGCCAGATGAAATATGGATAGATGTGCAAGCTGGCTGAATATGTGTGGGTTGTAATGGTGCCTGCTACAAATAAAGATGAGGAAGCAACAGCGAATGTGTGTGTGTGTGTGTGTGTGTGTGTAAACAGAGGAAGAAAAAATAAGAGACACAGAAAGAAAGTGTGCTTGTGGGTGTGTGTTTGTGAGCGCGCACACCCACACATGAACAGGAGAGGGCTGTGTGTGGGTGTGTGTAAGAAAGGAAGGGTGGCTTATGAGAGGAACAGAGAAAATAGGAGAAGGGTGGGTGAGAAAGTAAACATTATGCATGTCTTTGTGTGTGTGGATGTGTGTGTGTGGAGAGAGACAGAGAGACAGACAGAAAGAGAGAGAGAGCATGTTGCCATCAGGCAGCGGCAATAGCTATTAACTCATGACATTCACAATGAAAATGAGATGGGTGGCATAGAAATCAGAACAGAGCTGGAAGGGATCTTGGAGGTCTTCTAGTCCAACCCCCTGCTCAAGCAGGAGACCCTATACCTTTTCAGATAGGTGGCTGTCCAGTCTTTTCTTGAAAACCTCCAGTGATAAAGCACTTACAACTTCTGAAGGCAACCGGTTCCACTGGTTAATTGTTCTCACTGTTAGGAAGTTTCTCCTTAATTCCAGATTGCTTCTCTCTTTGATTAGTTTCCATCCATTGTTTCTTGTCTTGCCTTCTGGTGCTTTGGAAAATAAGTTAACTCCTTCTTTGTGGCAGCCCCTCAAATATTGAAATACTGCTATCATCTCACTCCTAGTCATTCTTTTCTCTAGACTAGCCATACCCAATTCCTGCAACTGTCCTTCATATGTTTTTGTCTTCAGGCCCTTAATCGTCTTAGTTACTTTTCTTTGCACTGTTCCCAAAGTCTCAACATCTGTTTTGTAATGTGGTGACCAAAACTGGATGCAGTATTCCAGGGATGGTCTTATTAAGGATTTATAAAGTGGTACTAATACTTCACGTGATTTTGATTCTATGCTTCTGTTTATACAACCAAGGATTGTATTAGCTCTTCTGGCTGCTGCCGCACACTGCTGGCTCATGTTTAAATAATTGTCCACTGGCACTCCAGGTTTCACCTAATCTGTATTTGTACCTTTGGTTTTTCCTTTTCATATTGTTGGATAGGGCCCATTGTTCAAGTCTGTCAAGATCTTTTTTTATCCTAAGCTTGTCTTCTGGGCTGTTGGCTATTCCTGCCAGCTTAGTGTCATCTGCAAATTTGTTGAGTTCCCTTTTCTTCCCTAATCTAAATCATTTATGAAGATATTAAAGAGTACTGGGACTAAGGCAAATCTTGTGGAACCCCGCTGTTTACTTCCCTCCATGTAGAAGTGGTACCTTTAAGAACTACTTGTTGAGTACAGTTTGTCAGCCAGTTACAAATCCATTTGGTGGTGATGTTGTCTATTCCACATTTTCTAGTTTACCAAGAAGCAAGTTGTGGTCTATTTTGTCAAATGCCTTGTTGAAGTCTAAGTATACTATGTCCACAGCATTTTTCTGGTCTACTAATTTAGTCACTTTGTCAAAGAATGAAATAAGATTGGTTTCATCTGATCTGTTTTTTAACAAACCTGTGCTGGTTTCTTTATTTGTTTCTAGATTCTTGGAGATCTGTTTTTTTCATTATTTTTTTCCAGTATCTTCCCAAGTATTGATGTTAGACTGATTTCCTGGATCTGATTTTTTCCCCTTTTTTGAAGATGGGAACCACATCATCTCTTTTCCAATCCTCTTGTAGTTCCCCGGTGCTCCAGGATTTTTTAAAGATATGGTATAATGGTTCTGAGATAACATCTGCCAGCTCTTTCAGAACTCTGGAATGTAGTCTATCAGTGATTTATTTTCATCAAGATCAGACAGATGTTGCCTTACCATTTTCTTGCTTATTTTCATTTTTATTTCTAGACTTATGAGTTAAGCAGCTCTGTTTTCTCTCTACTGCCTGTTACTTCCTTGCCATCTTCTCTCTTTAGTGGACCAAGTGTTTCCTTGACTTTTTTCTTGTTATTTGTATGTTGAAAGAAACTTTTGTTATTATCTTTGACTTTTGTTGCAAGTCTTTGTTCATTCTGAGCTTTTGCTTTCCTGACTTCATCTTTGCAGATTCAGGATATCTGCTGATATTCTGCCATAATCTCCCTCTTTCCATTTTTTGTACTTATCCTTTTTGTCTTTTAGTTTAGAGATATTTCTTCTTGGATTTTTTGTTTTTCTTTTCCAGTGGTATTGTGTTGGACTGGGCTTTTCTGATCATATTTTTCAGAGTTTCCCACGCTTCTTGAGTTTTTCCTTTAGGATTTTCATCCATGGAATTTTTCTTAGGTTCTCTCTGAGTTTGTTAAAAGCAGCTCTTTTAAAGTTTAAATTGGATTATATTCTATTGTTTGAGTTTGCATTATATTGAATTCCAATATGATGTAGTCACTCTCGTCCAAGACTCTGGCAACTTAAATTCCTTCTATCACTTCTTCTTAATTAGTAAGAATTAGGTCCAGTATAACTTTTCCTGTAGTTCCCTCCTCTACCTTTTGGATGACAAAGTTGTCAGCTAAATTGGTTAGGAATCTGTTCAATCTCACACTTGCTGCTGAGTTTGTCTCCTAGTTGATAGCAGGGTAGTTAAAATTTCTCATTACTACTGTGGTATGTTTCCTATATACATTTGTTAATTGGTTAACAAAGAGTCCATCTATTTCTTCTGCTTGACTGGGTGTAATATATGCCTATAGCAATGTCATTCTTTTTCCCTTTTATATTGACCCATATGGATTCTAGGAGGTTTTCATCCTTGGTTTTGTGCATTTCTGTAGAGACGTAGTGATCTTTTATATATAATGCAAGTCTACCTCCTCTTTTGTTAGGTCTGTTTCTTTTGGATCATTTGTAACCTTCCATTAGTACATTCCAGTCATGAGTTTCATCCCAAGTTTGAGTAATGGCAACTATATTATATCTGCCTTCACGTTTGAGTATTAGTGTATAGGCAATTGAATCCTTTATAGGTCTTGGATATGTTTCTTATATCTCCTACTTTGTAACTAGGATTTCCATCCTTCCCATCACTCTATACTTCATTATGTTTTTCTTCTTTGTCTTTACTCCCTAACTCCTTATATGATTGGCTATCTAGTGGTTTTTGCTTTTTGTTGGCAGTATAGATGAAAACACCACCACTTAGACTTATATACTACTTTACAGTGCTTTACAGCCCACTCTAAGCAGTTTACAAAGTCAGCATATTGCCCCCAATAATCTGGGTTCTCATTGTACCAATTTCAGAAAGATCGAAGGCTAAGTCGACCTTGGACTGGTGAGAATCTAACTGCCAAACTTCTGGCAGTTGGTAGTCAGCAGAATTAGCCAGCAATACTTCATTCTAACCAGTTCACCACCAAGGCTTTGGTACACATACACATACACATATACTGGATATTAAAAGGGTGGGTTCAATGCTTAATTGCTGCTGTGCTCCTCCTTTTGCATACATGATCTTAAGTCTGCTTGACACATAAAGATACGGAAGTGATTCAGATTGTGCAAGTGATGTCATAATCAATATGGCCTCTAATCACTTTGGCCCTGCCATAGAAGAAAGTGACTCTAGATATCCAACTTGGGAGTTTAAGAACTATTTGGACATGTGTGTGTTTGTGTATTTTTCTCTGTGTGTTTCTATGTTGATTCCATATCTCTTTTCCCAGCACATAACAGTATGAAAACACCCAGGTCTTCTGAACCATTTGCTTTTTCCAGGTTTATTTTGGATACTGTTTAAAATGTAATAAATATTTTCTTAACTATTCTTTGGGTGCTATAAAATAAGGATATAACTCCATCAGATGTGACACTTTTGCTCCTTCTCCTTCTGCTGACTTTTGCTCCCCGATTACTTTGGTCACTATTGTCCCAGTTCATATCTTGTTTTGCACTATACCTCTACGTTTCTATAGGATTTTGTTTTTTCATTCAGCTCTGAGTGAAAATGATTATTCCAGCCATATCATTGTATGATACAGATGTTTTCCCATTTGTCAGTGTAGGAGTTCTCAAATGATTGCATAAGAGGCACACTCACCACAAAAATACATTCATCTCAATCATATGTTAGAATTACATTGCCACTTTTCCACCGAGAAAGACTTCAGCTAGAAAGCTTTTATTTTCTACAAACACAATAAGAGAAAGTAAGCAAAGGTGAAATAGATGTAATTACGTTCATAGAAAATTATAACTATGTTTTAGTAATGGGCACTTCCACTGTGGCTTCATTATAAGCATTGTGCTTCCAAATGAATATAACACTTATACTAACACCTCTCTCAGTCCAAAGGAAATTAGCCATGATTTAATCATATTGAAATTAATCCTAAAAAACTCCTAAGTTTATTTTTGATTTATCACTGCTAATTTTATCTTGGTATAATCATTAATGCTGTTGACAAATCAGACGTCAGATCTAGGAATGGATACAAATCCATTAAGTTTGCATTTTAATGCAAAGAAATCCAATTTAGAGTTCTCAAATCTATACAAAGAATAGTGCACCAGTATCTACAATTTTTCAAATGTAATTATGTAGTCTGCAATTATGTACCCTCACAGAAAGTGTCCATTAGCAAATAATAGAGTACAAACAATGAATATATTAGGAGAAAATTGCATAAACCAGGAATATTTTTGCAAACTATAAAATATTCCTGCAATGTATATAGAAATATACATATAAATGATATCTAGTAGGAAAAATGCTCATAATATATATATAAATTGTTGAATGTAAATTTTAAAAAGTTACAAACTAGTTTAGAAAAGAGACATAACAATGTTAATTTTGTCCTGTTTTCATTTCAATTTACATTTTAAAAAGTGAGCAACGGCAGTTCACAGGCATTTTATATGCCCAGTTCTTCCATATTGCAGGTGGGGTGTGAGAAGTGCTTTGAAAAATCTTTCTCTTCATAAGTGTTAGTTTCCCTTTCCTCTGTTTTTCTTGACAATTTATTCTTAGGATATGTCATACTATCTATATTAAGCCCCTGGAATCATATTTCTTAAGGTAGTTGTGTAATTCTAGGATCTTCCTTTTATACAATATTTCATGCTGCAGATTTCTTTTTAGCACTTATATGTTAAAAATGCAGTCTAGTATAGTACCCAGAACTCCTTTAAGATCCTTATTGCATGTGCCTTTTTTAATCTGCTTGTTTATATCTTTTTTACAAAAACATAGAATAGAATAGAATAGAATAGAATAGAATAGAATAGAATAGAATAGAATAGAATAGAATAGAATAGAATAACAGTTGGAAGGGACTTTTTAGGTCTTCTAGTCTAGCCCCCTGCTCAAGCAGGAGAAACTATATCATCAAAGATGTGACTATCTAGCCCAGTAGTTCTCAACCTGTGGGTCAGGACCCCATTTGGGGTCAAACGACCATTTCACGGGGGTCGCCAAACCACGCTGTCCGCATTTTTTTCCTTTTCCCTAGCTGTCCTACTCTCTCTTATTGGTGGCCACACCCACTTGGGGGTCACCACAACATGGGGAACTGTATTATGGGGTCACGGCATTAGAAAGGTTGAGAACCACTGATCTAGCCTCTTCTTAAAAATCTCCAGTGATGGAGCACCCGTGATTTCTGGAGGCAAGCTGTTCCACTGGTTAATTGTCCTCACTGTCAGGAAGTTTCTCCTTAATTCCAGGTTGCTTTTATCTTTGATCAGTTTCCAACCATTGTTTCTTGTTCTGCCCTCTGGTGCTTTGGAGAACAATGTGACCCACTCTTCTTTGTGGCAGCCCCTCAAATACTGAAACACTACTGTCATGTCTCCCCTATTTCTTCTTTTCTTTAGACTAGCCAAACCCAAGTCCTGCAGCCATTCTTTGTAAGTTTTATTCTCCAATCCTTTGATCATCTTAGTCGCTCTTCTCTGAATTTTTTCCAAATTCTCAACATCTTTTTTGTGGTGACCAAAATTGGCTGCAGTATTCCAGGTGTGGTCTTACTAGGGTTTTATAAAGTGGTACTAATACTTTGCATGATCTTGATTCTATGCCTCTTTTTATACAACCTAAGATTGTATTAGCTTTTCTGGCTGCTGCTGTTGGCTCATAGTCAAGTGATTATCCACTAGGATTCCAAGGTCCCTCTCATAGTCACCTAATCTGTACTTGTACCTTTGATTTTTCCTTCCTAAATGTAAAATTTTGCTTTTCTCCACAGTGAAACTCATTTTGTTGAAGTTTGTCAAGATCTTTTGGGATCCTGAGTTTGTCTTCTGATGTGTTGGCTACTCCTGCCAGTTGAGTGCCATCTGCAAATTTGATGAGTTCCCCTTCAATTCCCTCATCTAAATCATTGATGAAGATATTGAGGAGTACTGGGCCTAAGACGGAACCTTGTGGTACCCCAGTGCTTACTTCTCTCCATGTGCCATTGAGGACTACTTGTTGAGTATGATTTGTGAGCCAGCTACAGATCCATCTAGTTGTGATGTTATCTATTCCACCTTTTTCTAGCTTACCAAGGAATAAGTTGTGGTCTACTTTATCAAATGCCTTACTGACATCTAAGTATATTACGTCCACAGCATTTCGCAGGTCTACTAGTTTAGTCACTTTATAAGATTGGTTTGGCATGATCTATTTTTAACAAACCCGTGCTGGTTACTAGTTATAACTTTGTTTGATTCTAGTTATTCGCAGATCTGTTTTTTGATTATATTTTCTAGGATCTTCCCAGGTATTGATGTTAAACTGATTGGTCTGTAGTTTCCTGGGTCTGTTTTTTTTTTTTTTTTTCCTTTCTTAAAGATGGGAACCACATCAGTCCTTTTCTAATCCTCAGGTATTTCACCAGTGTTTCAGGATTTTTTTAAAGATATGGTGCACTGGTCCTGAGATAACATCTGCCAGCTCCTTCAGAACTCTGGGTTGTAATCTATCCAGTCCCAGTGTATGTATATATATATATATGTAGGTCTTTGGTTGTATATATATGTGTGTATATACATACATATATATATATATATATATATATATATATATATATATATATATATAATTTTGAGAGCAGGCCTCAGAATTTCATTTTTTTAATGGGTGCCAGTGTGTTCAAAGAAAAAAGTGACAATAAAGGTTATCTTATTAACTTACTATATTCCTTCCATACACAATTCACCCATTGCCAGTGACTTCCAGTGAGCCCTACCTAATCAAGAGACATCCAAGTCAATATTTGAAAAATGAAAACTTACCAACTGAAGAAATATTAATCGAGAAAATTCTAGAAGGCGCAGAAACGGATAGATTGGCTTTAGAGATTAAAGAGAAAGGAAATTCAGTTTACTTTAGAACATGGGATAATTTCTATCAGTGGCTAGAAAAATGAATCAGAGAGAAAGGAATGTGATATGTAATTTTGAATATATATTAGTAAGAAGAACGCCATGGAGTGATTAATTAATACTGCTTATGATAATTAACCATATATATTACTGTTATCTATTACTATATCTATTACTGTTATTTAAATATATGCACCCAGACAATATGCTGTTTGCTAAATATTTAAAATGTTACCTGGGGAAACCCTAGCCCCAACCCTGACCCCAACCCCAACCTAAACCCTAACCCCAACCCTGCCCTCATTCTATCCCTAACCCTATAAAAACTAATAAAACCTTTTTTTTTTGAAAAAAAAGAGACATCCCAGTCATTTGCATGTCCTTCATCTTTCCACATATAATTTAAGCTTGCACCATTTGCCCTCCCTTCACAACTTTCCAGAATCCTGATGAAATGGTCACTGCCTCTTCCTCTTCCTCATCTGACCTGTGGAACTACCCATTACTTTGTTGTGGATAGGGAAAACAAAGGAACCCATGGACGATGAGGAAAACTCTAATCCTACTCATCATTACAGGAAGAAAGAGGCCTCATCCATCAATCATCAGCACACACACACCAGCCAGTCCTACCTCACCAGCAGGAATCCAAGTTGTTCCTTTGTTTTTTCCCTCACAAAGTAAAGTCTACTTCTCCAAGTAGATTGAAAAACATGGTTGATTTTTTTTCTGGAACCAATTATCCTTTATGTAATTCTTGAAATAACTAATAGATAACATGAATGATTTAACAAAAGTGTATGCAGCAATAACATGTTTTGTGTTTTAGATTACAAGTAAAAAGCAGGAAGAGTTTAACATAGGTATATTATCTGACTTTTCTTAATATTCTCCAAACTGTGGTTCTCTGAAGTTTTTAAAAAATCAGTCGGTAAATAGGACAATACATTCCTGTTTGAAAATGTTTGCAGTCTGCAAATATTTGTTTATGACACAGTACTAGACAATGATATTCTACAATTGTGTTCTGTAAAATGGTAGTCAAAAATAATGCTTTGCATAAAATATTTTGCTCACTTACAAAATAACAAACTGGAGTGCTCTGGGACTTGAGTATGAGAGAAAAAGATGATGTAGACTAGTGATAAATGACACAATTAAGTATCTTATTGAGACTGATGACAAAGACATAACAAAAAGAAAAAAAAATGATTCAAAGCCTATAGCCAGAAGCAACACATGTAAGATTTAGAACCCAGCAGAAATCTTAAGAAGGTATTAGTTGGAGATTTTCCTACAAGGAATATAAGAAGGAAAAAAAAAAAAGATTTGTAGAAAAGAAAAAAAGAAAGAAAGCGTATCTTAGATTTGTTTGTTTGTTTGTTTGGGTGAAACAATGCCTAGTGATTTTAGAACTTGGCAAATCAAGCTACCAATATTAAATAGACTTTCTTCTTTCTTTGAAGCCTCCAGAACTATTCTGATCTCATATAATTTTTTTGCAGTTGTGTTGGAAGTACCGAGGCATTTCCGGGTTGAAAGGATTAGCCCGGTGACATCATCATTGCTTGGAGGACATACAGTTGGGAGATCCTTTCATGATCCGAGCAGGAGCTGGAGCGAATGACAAGAGCTCACACCACCCCATGGCAGCACTCTGGTCTCAGGCTTGCTAGCCTCCATCACAGTGTCCTAATCACGAGAGCCACCGTGCTCCATCTCATATAATAACTTCTTGGGATTGGTGTTTCTTCCAGTTATTAGGCATTTTAATTTTGAAAATTTCACTATGAAATAGTGTAAGTTTCAGGTTTTCTAACTGGCAGGTGTTGATAACTGAATTATTGTTTATTTTATTTATTTTAATTGATTAATTTAGAACATTTCCATGGCTACCCACGTACATATGAACATTAGGCAGCTAGTAACAACAAACAGAAAATGATATAATAAATCCTCTATGGCTCAAATAAAATAAAAATAAAAATCATGGTATAATAACCAAGGCACCATATAACCAAATCAACCATACAAACCACACCTATGCTGGATTCATCTAAGATACTAGCCCAGTGGCCAGAGAAAAAGCTAAGCCAGGATCTGCTGGATCATAGATGAAAATCTGGTTCATAGGGCAGATGCATAATCAAGAAGGCACAGTTCCCCAGCTCTATAGGTTGGTGTTGTTTTATGGAAGGCACCTGGAGTGCCTCTGTGTGGTTGGATCTGGTGTGATGAGCAGAGATCCTTCGAACTGGACAGTTCCCCCAGTAACATGTTCTTGTGGAATGAAGGACTTTAAAGGTGAAAACTAGAACCTTGGATTGTACTTAATAGCATACTGAGAGCCAATGCAGTTTATGCAACAGAAGTATAATTCAGATAATTCTCACATGTCCAAATATAATATTGCATTCTGCACCAGTTGGAGTGTTTTTCAAGGGCAGTCCCATGTAAAGTGCATTCCAGTAATCCAACTGGGAAGTGAGTAAGGCATGACTGAAAGTAAGTTGGTGCTCCCAATTCAGGAAGGGGCACAAGATGAATTTGTGCAAAAGCATTCGTCATCACAAGTGTCCCTTGCTCTTTCAGCAGGAGCCATGAATTCAGAAACAGTTTCAAATTCCACACCATCTCTCTCTGGGGTAGTGCTACTCTTTCAAAAATAAAAGATGAAAGATCTCCAAACCAGACACAAAAGAAGCCTAAGACTAAGACAATTGGAACTGGCCCAGAGAAAGGGACCACAAAATAGCATCCCCAACTTCTCACCTTCTAAAAAGTATTGGTATTAAAAGCCACTGCAAAATCCAGAAAGGCAAGGATGGACATTCCATCCCCATCTCAGGGCATCCAGAGGTTATCCACAAGTTCAACAATTCCTCTAAGTACCAGCTTGACCCCCCCTTCCCCAACTGAAAAGGTTGAAAATATGAATAACTACTTGCTCCAGGGCCCTTTGAAGTCAAGTGCCTACCACATTCTCAACAACTTTCTCTAAAAAGGAAAGGTGGGAGACTGCATGAAAGTTATCCATCACTAATTCCAGGCCTATAGAAGGCAGGCTGAAGTCCCCCACCATGTCAATTCTACAGAGGCCTGCTGCCAACCTGGCCACAGGGTCAAGTAGCTCAGACAGAGAAGATGTTATCCAGCAAGGAAGCAAATAAGCTAGCCACAATCTCTTGTGATCCTTACAGGCCAACTTCACAAACATGGTCTCACTTTGGACTGGGTCCAGAGCAGTGCCCCCAAATCCTACCAGAGATTCCCAGATAATAACAGATACACTCCTGCTCCTGAGTTGTAGTTGATGCCATACGAACACCAGGGAAGGTAGATCTCAGAGACGGATCCCCTGCACCCAACCAACCTCATTTCAGAAATGCGTATTAAGCCAGTCCTCTTTTCCAAGAATAAACATGGATGAGGTGATCTTTGTTGCAGGCTAACCTTTTATAAATGGCAGCAGACAAAGAACAGGTCCTTCAAAGTGATAAACAATGCTTAGGACTATGTATTGGGGGCAGAATATGGCATTAATATAAAACACCAAGCCCAATCCTGGCTACCACCGTATCTCCCCATGCTTCTCACCATCCTCTTATCTTCTCCTGGTGCATATAATAATAATGAAGGTCACTACTATCTCAGAGAGTGAACACAAAGAAAAATAGCAATAGCAATAGCACTTAGACATATACCCTTCACAGTGGTTTACAGCCCTCTCTAAGCAGTTTATAGAGTCAGCACATTGGCCCAAACAATCTGGGTCCCCATTTTACTAACTTCAGAAGGATGGAATGGTGAGTCAACCTTGGACCATTGAGGATTGAACTGCTGGCAATCAGCAGAATTAGGCTGCAATATTGCATTCTAACCACTGCGCCACCATGGCTCAAATAGTGGCAACAGTGGTTAGAATAGGACAGACCAAAAAAAAACCAGTATGGGAATCCAAGTAATGAACCTTTAAAACCTGGTAATACTGCTGGGTATAATCTAGTGGAAATGCTTTTGCAGTAATTGTAGTAATTGTTCTAGCTTTTTCTTTTTTTTTAACTTTTCTACACAGAAGAACAGAAGCAATCTGAAAGTTAGGAGGTGGCATTTTATAGATAATGTAGTACACTTAGCCATTTTCTTGATGTCATTCCCTAAATTTTATTCAAATCTTTGCTTAAAATGTAGTTATTCTTTGCTACTTAAATAATGGACCAGAGAATTTTATACCCTACTCTAAAATGAGAACTTGAACAAAAAAACATCACTTGAGAACAGTGGGAATGGGGGCAGCAGATAAAAAGAAATGAACTATGAAACCACACCTTGAAGTTCTTGTTCTGGGCCAAATTCCAAATGGAATAACAAAAAGAAAGAGACATTGTATCAAGAAACAATAGATCACCATTGAAACACAGTAGATCAATCTTTCTCTGCTTATTTTGAAGCTGTTCAGAGACCAAACCAACACTCCCTAAAATCAGTAAAATGAGAACTGAAAATGATTATTAGATTTTCTGCACCAGTCTAAGCCAGTCACAATAATTTAAATGATTACACAAAAGTGCTTTGTGGAACCAGATAATTTACATGAAAATTTCATGTGATGCTGTCATTATTTCTTTCTCTTTCTTTCCCTTTTTCTTGACCAATGTGAATCCTTCTCTTGCTTTTTCACTAACGTTACTTTGTAGAACTAATTTTCTAAGCTTTGCTGATTTATATTTCTTCAACAAGATTTCCCTCTCCTTCTCAGATACTTCCTGGGCAGAGAGTTTGCTTAGAAAATTGCCTCTCCAAGTTACTGTCAAATGGAAATCATTGGTTAATCTGTTTATTAGAGTAGCAGGCTGATGTTGTAGTGTAGGATCACCATGTTTTCTAGTCAGCAGAATGCGTAGGTCAACACAAACTAACTCTTCAAGTGATATAGATCTTCCTCTTGTGCCATATCCATTATCGGACATCGGTGATCATGTTGGCGATCCTGTTTATTTATTTATTTATTTATGAAATTTATATACCGTTTTAAGTGCAAGCACTCTCTAAGCGGTGTATACCAGTAAGCAATGTATATATATATTTACATTGCCCCCAACAATCTGGGTCCTCATTTTACCTACCCCGGAAGGATGGAAGGCTGAGTCAACCTTGAGCCGGTGAGATTTGAACCGCTGACCTGCTGAACACAGTCAGCTAAAGTGGCCTGCAGTACTGCACTCTAACTGCTGCACCACCTCGGCTCTGTTTTTATCAGCAGCCGCACGAAAAAGTGCTGCTGAGTTTTGTCCAAACCAGTCCCTTAGATTTTGAAGCCATGATGTTCTTCTTCTGCCTGGACCTCATTTGCCTTCAATCTTTCCCTGGAGGATTAAATGGAGTTTTCCGTATTTTTCTGGGTGTCGCATCACCCAGAAAAGATCAGGGTCGTCCAACTTCGGCAACTTTAAGATTTGTGAACTTCAACTCCCAGAATTCCCCAGCCAGCTGAGGAATTCTGGCTGGGGATTTCTGGGAATTGAAATCCACAGGTTTTAAAATTACCAATATAGATGATAAATCTGGCACCATCTTATAGTCAGACCTTCATTTTGGTAGGAAAGCCATCATAAACTACCTAAACATGATAATAATAAAATTAGTGATGGACTCTGAAAAAAATCCTTTTTAACATGGGATAAATTAATTAGGAGACACCATTCCATCTCCTAAACTACAAGCCAAATGAATAAACTAAAAAATGAGTACATTCCCAAGAAAGGCTATAGCATTTGGAGTTCTTTAGGTCTGAAACAAAGGAGAATAAAGAAAGATATGATGGAGGGATATGAAGTTGGGCATGCATAAATAATGTGGAGACTAAGACATTTTTCTCCCTCTCTCACATTTTTCAAACTTGATGTCATTCATGTAAACTAAATCCAGGGATACAGAGGACCAAAGAAATAAATATTTTTTTTTCA
Source organism: Crotalus tigris (assembly GCF_016545835.1). Taxonomy (NCBI): domain Eukaryota; kingdom Metazoa; phylum Chordata; class Lepidosauria; order Squamata; family Viperidae; genus Crotalus; species Crotalus tigris. The sequence goes on along the minus strand of NW_024097483.1, from coordinate 152,388 downwards.
TATGATGCAAAATTAAAATGTGTAACTCTGCTAGCTGTTGTAGTAATAGTAGCCAATTTGGATGGTCTCTCAAATCTCTACAAACTGGGATTTTTGTTTTTCTTGGATCCATTCTTACTGCTGGAAAGCAACAATAGAAAGTAGTTACCACTTCTCAGTCCGATCTTTCTAAAGATATTTGGTGGGTTATTATTTGTCACAGAATGCTAGGTTACAGAGACTTAAAGCCTGGCTCAACAGAGCTTATATTCTTCTGGCCTTCTAAAACTCTGAGATATCAACAGAGTATATAGCCATAGTGACACCTTTACACATCAATGCACTATTTCCTCTTTTTGGTCTATTTTGACATGCCTTGCTCTATGGCAGATGTGGATGAGTGACTGGTTAACAGGGCAATATATATATAATTATATTTATATATATATAAATTATAATAATTTATTTTCTTGAGCTTCAGCACAATATAAAAATGTTTAGGATTGTGTCACTCTGGGGGTAATAAAAGATCTCCATAGAAAGCAAGGAGCAAATTAAAAAGTGTCTAGCATGAGCCCATGGCCTGATTCATTAGAGCTCTTCTTATATTCTAATTTTTCTATGCTGCTACTGTTTTGAGAGCACTGACAGAACAATCCATCTTAGTGCTTTTGTGATTTGTAGCAGTGTTCTATGTGTGTGTATATATATATATATATATATATATATATATATATATATATATATATATATATATATATGTGTGTGTGTATATATCACACACAAGCAGACGTAGATATGTGGTAAATCTTGCAAGAAGCATATGGATTAGCATACCCTAAAAATAAACAAAATTAGAAGGGAATGTGAGCATGTATTCCATCCCATTATTCATTGCTATTCATTAATTCTCTACATGATGTCTAAGCAGAGGGATCAACACATGCAACAAGATTTCAAATATAATCAATTATTAAAACGAGGAGCTCTAAATTTGTTAGGTGGCAGTGGGTTTAGTGTTTCTGTGCAAACGTCTGATTTCTGCTTGTATAATTGTCTGCTCCAATCCCTTTCATCTTAACCTGCTCTCCCCTTTTGAATAGAAACAAAATGCAACAGAAGTAGATCCAAAGAGGAAAGAGGATTTGTCAGATTCTAGTGAATGAATGATTAATGGCTTGCTTACCATGACCCTAAGACTTGGTGAGATTTAGAATATAGAAAAGAAGAAAGGATTAATGTGTAATACTGACAGTACAATAATGATAAACTAGCCACTGATGTGCAAAACAATAGGCACCAATCAGGTACTTTATCATCTGCCTATGAAGAGAAAAGGACTGAAAAAACATCTGCTTGAAAAAAGAAGTTCATTGTTGCCTGACCAGATATCAATGAATAATTTGAGCAGGTTTGCCTGCACAACATGATAACAAATAAAGAAATGTGTGTATGAGGTAGGAATGATTTTCTGGAGTTGGCCGTAACATAGCTAGGTTACAGAACTCTAGACAACCTCTAGAGGGAAGCAAGGAGATATAGAACATTCCAGATTTTTCTGTTACCAGAAATCATTTTGATTTTTTTTACAGACTGGGTATTGTATGCCTTAATGTCTAGTAACAGAAATTTAATTTTGGAGAGGAATAACTGTGATACAGGTGGACCTATTGATATGACAAGTAGGCAATAGTAAACAAAATCAAGTCACAGGGAGGGAAAAACTAAAGTAGAAGAAAATCTGACATTCTCCAAATCCCATGTATTAAGCAGTGCTGTCTAGTGGGTTGTAGACCTTCTCTGTGGCAATGCTAGTCCCTTGGAACATCATACCTCACCAGCATCTTTTTGTCCTGACCCTGCTGGTATTTTGAAAATCCTTGGACACTTGACGTTCCTCCAGGCATCGGGTCTATAGTTTGAGTGAACTCATCATTGTGAATTTCTCCGAACTGATGGTAGTTATGTGGTTTGGATTTCATTGCTCTTGGATGTTACTGAGCTATCTTTGTGTCACTGTTTGTATTTATTCTATTGGTTTTAATCATCTGCTCCTTGCCCAGAGATGCTATGTCAGATGGTGGCCAGATAAATTGATATAATAAATAAACCAAAAGTGAAAAGCATATGATTTGAGACCTACTCAGAGCAAGGGATGCAAATGGCTAAGCAACTGCATTTCTTTCTCTTCTGTTTAGTGAAATGCAAACATAGAATATATTACTTGCGATCTCTCGAGAATTAAACAATTAATGTGGAGCTATGCAGAATAGGGGCACGTGATGCAAACATTGGTATGCAGAGAGAAAGAAAGAGAAAGAAAGAAAGAAAGAAAGAAAGAAAGAAAGAAAGAAAGAAAGAAAGAAAGAAAGAAAGAAAGAGAAAGAAAGAAAGAATCTTTTTGTGTCTTCCTTTTATATTAAAACAGACAGACAGATCAGGATGCTTCAGTCATCCTTAATACACAGCAACTGCACTAGAAGCTGTCATCACAGGATTCATCCAATTCATTATCAGCCCAAATGCAGATAAAATGCTCCAAGGAAAAGCTATTCACCAGCTTTGCAATCATTTTCTGTCCCCCTTGGGGGAAAAAAAGAATGCAGCATGTTATTTTAATTGGATTGAGAGTCACTTATATTAGGAGACAATGCACAGTGTGAGGCTGCATTCCAGCAGTGCTGGATAAGGGCCATCTCTGTAGGAAGTCAGAAAGCAAAAAGCATGTACCATCAGCTATATACTATATGTGCATGTCTGCAGACAGTTTTCCTGTTGGAGAACTTCCACAAAAGCTATCCTTTGCTAGGAGGCAATCATTCACTCATTCAAAAAAAAAAAAAAATAAAATCATCAAGGTGGTGCTACAAAGCTATTTATAGATTACTTCCCAAAAGAAAAACAAAAAAGCAAGAATAGGTCCACAGGTTTTTGAAATGGGTTTGCAAAAATGAAGAGAGTTGGGGAAAGGGTGGTTGCATGTAACATGCATAAGGACTCACCTTTATCTCTTTGAAAACAGGAGCACTTGCGGCTCCCTGGTGTCCCTTTTAAGGCACCGACAGCAGGTGGGGCCCAAAACCTGATTCTCTGTTTTATTGGGGGTGGATTTGGCAGAGTGGCTAAATGGCAAATAGGCACTTGAAGCCTTGCAGAGTCTTTAAAGCAAGGGTGTCAAACTCGCAATGTCACATGATGTGTCGCAATGTATCGTGACTTTTTTCCATTGCCGGCAATGGAGTGGGTGCGGTTTCGGCATGATGCATCCAGCCTGCGGGCCAGCAGTTTGACACCCCTGCTTTAAAGAAACAATCTTCTCCTCCCAGTAAAGCAAAGACCCCACTTTGAATGCTTAAAAGAATCAGCTATGAATTGTGAGCACTCCTGTTTTTAATGCTTAATGATAGCAATTGTGGCTGGGAACTGTGCCGCTAAGAAATACAGTTGTAAAGAATATCACGTAACTGCATTAACTTATGACAGCAGTTCCAGTTGCGGTCATTAAACAAAGCTCAAATAATTGTTAGGTACAACATTATGTGATAATCATTTTTCATCTCTTGTAGACCAAGCAGGAAACTGGCCAGATCAACTAATTCTATTTTATTGGACAGCTACATTAATAGAATCTTGCAAGTCTGAAAATACAGTTCTCCCTTTACAATCACCTTTACAATCTGATACCTTAGGGAGGATCTCCCCTGAGCCTCTTTTTCCACCTACTATGCAGCTGTGCATAGTAGGTACTCCTCTTCCTTGACCATCCCGTAAGTAGCATCTCTTTGCCCAATCTCCCAAGGTCTTTCTGACATTACCATTACACCTCCTTCTGGCTTTGCTGGTCAGAAGCCAGGAGTGAAAATCACAAATGGTCATCACATGACCATAGGACATGCAACAATGGTCAGAAATCTGTGCTGGTTGCCAAGCAGTAATGGCTGAAACTTCAAGGTCTGGCTATAAGCCTCCTTGTTCAGCACCATTGCAACTTCAAATGGTCACTGGCCGAGTGGCCATTAACTAAGGAGTCTACCTGTACAGTGTTTGATATTTTATGCAAACTTGATTCAACCCTCAACTTTTGATAGAAATTGCTCTCTCCATCAAAAGAGCCCTGTTTTGATGACATTGTTGTAAAATTGTGAACAGAAGTAGGCAACAATCTGCAGCACGAACACCTCATTTTTTTTTGCAGCTCCATGCCACCAAAACTCACTAGTACACTTTTCCACCATTGTGAAGGGAACTTAAACAAGGTTTCCTGCAGGAAATCTAGTGTCTTCCCCATTCAAAATTTGGAAAGCCCTATGTAAGCTGTGGTGGCACAGTAGTTAGAATGCAATATTGCAGGCTTATTCTGCCGACTGCTAGCAGTTTGATCCTCACTGACTCAAGGTTGACTCAGCCTTCCATCCTTCCTTCCTTCCACGGTCGGTAAAATGAGAACCCAAATTGTTGGGGGCAATATGCTGACTCTGTAAACCACTTAGAAAGTACTGTCAATCACTATGAAGCGGTATATAAATCTAAATGCTATTACTATTGTTATAATTGGCATTTATGATGTAGCTCTATCCAAAGCCCTGTCATTACTGCACGATCTGGACCTTGAGATAAGTGCAACCATTCTTCTTTGCTACAAGATGGTCCCTGGATGCCAAACCATCTACCTAAATCAGGCTGCCAATGGCAATTCCCCCCAAAAGTTGATGTTACGGCGATGAGATGGAATGGAATGAGGTTTTGGTAACATGGAGCAATCTGTGGCACAGATGTTAATGTTAAGAGGTTTATTTGTAGAAGTTATGGGTTGATTTCTACTCTGTGATGTTTTTATGCTATCTGTTTACCATCTCCTGCCTTCAGAGAAGAGAGGATTTCAAAGGGAAGGAAATAGGTGGGGCAAAATCACACAGAAGGCCAAATTTAATTCAGCTTTTCCAATGCACTTTTTGTTAAAACAAAAAAGGGGGGGTGAAGGAAGAGCTGAGCATTGTTCTTGGGGAAATAGCTGTTCCATCTGGCAAATAAATAAATGGCTTTGTGAACTGCTGTGCTACAGAGCTGGTCCATAAATATTCTACCATAGCAATTATCACTAGGATTAGTAAATAAATCTTTGACATTCTGCACACTTAGTCGTTACACTGCAGCTTCTTTGAAGTGGGTCACACAACTGGAGAGCCAGCACAGCAGCACAAGTCTCTCTGGAATGAGCAGGTTCATTTCTGTCATGCACTACAATTCAATTGCTTATAGGGGTCTTTTCCTGAAATAGAGCTATTGCATCTGGAGCCTCCCCATGATGAAGGCTGTATTACAGGAAAAGGGAAAGGAACCCCTAAAGAAGATATGGATTGCAGTGATCTGTAACAATTCAGCTGCCCCACTAAGAGACTTTGGGCTATAATGTAGGAAGAGATATTTTTGAAGACATACTTTGAAGGAATGGATTAAAACTTCATATGGTTCAGTGTTCTGAAAAAGAAACACATTTAGCCATAGAATCCTGCTTTAAATTCTATTTCCCCTTTTATCCTAAATATTCCCTATGAGCCCAATGAAGTATAGAGATATAGGGGGAGGGAGATTAATCCCTTTTAAGAATGATACATGCTCTTGAAACTAGAAATATGTACGTTTTTCTAAATCTACTCTGCGCAAATGATTACTATAAGGCTTTTACAAAGCACACCAATAAAGAGCTAGCGTGCAAATCTATTCAATATTAAATTCTTCATCTATAACGCTAATATTATTATTCTAATGAGGATTTATTACAGAATTTACAACAAGAGAGAATTAACACTTTTTAGGGTTTTCTTTCTTTTATAACCTCTCTCCCCCTTAAACATGGTTGAATTCTTCATTTGTGAAATATCAATACATGGGGAAATTTATGGTTCCAAACTATTATACTGAACTAGCCGGTCAGCCTACAATATTGTGTGATTAATTAATGCAGCCCTAACACATTCATTTAAGTGGTTATTATTGTAAGATGTGGGGCAGAAGAGCAGCAGGTTGCAGAGATTTCTTTGGATTTCTATGTTTCTTTTCAGTTTATTCTCTTTTTCTCACAGCAATATATCTGTAAGTAATCTAATAGACTTGAGGATGGGCAAGTATCTGCTGGAATTACAATACTAGCCTTTGTTTTTCCATGCTGACTAAAGAAATTCTGGGAGCTGAAGTCCCCAAATCATAAAAGGATCATAATTCCTCATCCTTGATCTAGAGCAGGGGTCTCCAACCCCCAGTCCACGGACCGGTATCGGGCTGTGGCATGCCAACAACTGATCCGCACAAACAAGCAAAGCCCCATCCGTGGGATGGAGGCAGCACACAAAACTATGCACTCTCCAGTCCATGGAAAAAAACTTTCACCACTGAACTGGTGCCCGAAAGATTGGGACCTCTGAACTAGAGAATGGAACCTCACCATTGTCCACGCTGGTACGGGCTTCTGGGAATTGCATTTTAAAGCAATCTGAAGAATTTCACATTCCCTCGGATTTAAAGTTTACTCCACTACTTGATTTATACAATTTCATTCATGTGTGACTTCACTCTCTCAGGATTAAAGAATTTTAATCATCCTTGCTACTGTACTTACCTGAGGCCAAAACACTAACCCTGTGTGAAAGTGCCTTCAGAGCCAATATAGTCTGACTGTGTAAAGTGACTGAGGTTTGCTTCACTCAAATGATTTGGGCCATGAAGGTGAGGTAATTTGCTTCACCACAGAGAGAGGCCACCTCAATTCACCTTGACAAAACAATCTAACAGATTCTTCTCAAACTTCTTCCTTAGTGCTGGTTGATGATGAGCTTCCTGGCCAGGTGGCTTTGGGATTATCGACAGTACAACCCATAACCATCATTAATAAAAATATTGGAGCAGTGACTAACCATATTTCAGCTGCTGAAAAAGGACAACTATCAACTCAAAGTAAGGAATTCCTACAATGGACATTCTCTATTTGTTTCATTCACTCTTTTACTCAGTCCATATTCATTCATTCCTCATTTAAACTTGGCCTTATCACTTCTTCTTTTACTATCTTATTACTGCTGCATTCCACTAACTTTTATGTCTGCTATTACATGTTCAGCCCTTAATTCCTTATTTAAAAAGTACGAGAAAGCAGATGCTTATAAACAGCCAATTTCATGTATTTCAACAAACAACCGTTCCTTACCACAGACCACATTTGCCTGTTTTAACATTTTTCCATCTTCTCATACGTAATAAACATTCTACTAAGGTAGTTAAATTCAACCACTTGCTCCACTTTTTCACTATGCACACAAATAATCCTCAGTTTAGGACTACAATTGGGAGCAGATTTTCTGGTGGTAGTTAAATGAGTCAGGTGTGATTGTACAACCATTGTTGCCACAACTGTTAAGTAAGGACATTAAGGAGACAGGTAAAGATATTTGTGATGATAACTCAAATAAGCAGGGGATCTTGGTCCGAGATGAAGAACAGGGAGAAGTGTGAATCAGGTATTACACATCAGTCATGCAAGAACAGAAAGGCACCCAAAAAGAGAAGCCACCTTCTGGTTGGTGATTCAATTATAAGGAATGTAAATTTAGAAAAGGACACAGAGGTTTCGAAACAGATCAGGTGTCTCTCAGGTGCTACTGCCAGTAGGGACAAGAAGTGTATTTGTAAAATAATCAAGAATGCCAGCAAAGATTGTGATGTGGAGGCTATTGTACATCTTGGCACTAACGATTTGTCTCAAAAAGATGTACTCTCTATGCAGAATGACTTCCAGAGCCTGGGGCAGGAACTTAGCAGAATAGGCTGTAGGCTTATTTTTTCAGAGGTCTTACCAGTGTATAAGGACCAAAATGGAAAAGGCCAGCATATAGCACAATTCAATATGTGGCTAAAGGAGTGGAGTAAAGGGGAAGGCTTTGGATATATTAGTCACGATGTCAGCAGCTGGTCCAATGAAAAGATGTATGAAAGAGATGGTTTGCATCCATCAAAGAAAGGGACTGAGTTACTCGGCTACAAATTCACAGATTTTCTGGAGGAATATTTAAACTAAACAGTGGGGACAGGGAGCTAATTGATACAGAACATCCCTGTCTCTGGCAATCTAAAAATTATAGAACTATCAGTGCATGTAACATAGATGTGTGTGTGGACAAGAATATCAACCTTGCTGTCAAGCAAAATCAAGCTCCTAATAACGAGTGTCACACAAAGTGCACTAACCAAATAGGTGGTAAGACATTAGGGGAACTCAGGCACCACACAGGTTATGTAGAAAGTATTTATTTATTTATTTATTATTTAATTTTATTTATATGCCGCCCAATCCCAAAGGACTCAGGGCGGCGTACAAAATTAAAACAATCATCTAACAATAATACAATAAAATAATACAATCATGTTGCATGTCCGATCATGTCCCCCCCCCAGGGACATCAGCCCCAGGCCTGCCGGAACAGGAGAGTTTTAACGGCTTTCTTAAAGGCCGACAGGGTGGGAGTAGTTCGAACCTCGGGGGGAAGTTGATTCCACCAGGTCGGAGCCACCACAGAAAAGGCCCTTCCCCGAGGGCCCACCAGCCGACATTGTCTGGCCGACAGGGCCTGAAGAAGGCCCAATCTATGGGACCTCACCGGTCTCTGGGAACTGTGCGGCAGTATGCGGTCCTGTAAGTAACCTGGCCCTATGCCATGAAGGGCTTTAAAGGTGATAACCAACACCTTGAATTGCGTCCGGAGACCCACAGAAAGCCAGTGCAGCTCGCGGAGGATAGGTGACACGTGGGCGTACCTTGGTGCGCCCACAATCGCTCTCGCGGCTGCATTCTGAACCAACTGCAGCCTCTGAACCCTCTTCAAGGGTAGCCCCATGTAGAGCGCGTTACAGTAATCCAGTCTTGAGGTGACAAGGGCATGAGTGACCGTGAATAAAGCCTCCCGGTCCAAATAAGGCCGCAACTGGTGCACCAGGCGAACCTGGGCAAACGTCCCCCTGGCCACAGCCGATAGATGTTGTTCCAAATTTAGCTGTGAGTCCAGGAGGACACCCAAGTTGCATGCCTGCACTGAGGGAGGTAATTTTGCCCCCCCCAGGACTAATGATGGACCATCCAGTTGACCTTTGGGAGGCAAGACCCAGAGCCACTCGGTCTTGTCAGGGTTGAGTCTAAGCCTGTTCACCCCCATCCAGACCCTCACATTTCCAGGCACTGGCACATCACGTTGACTGCTTCACTGAAAGGACACGGGGTGGAGATATATAATTGGGTATCATCCGCATACTGATAATACCTCACCCCGTGTCGCCGAATGATCTCACCCAGCAGTTTCATGTAGATGTTAAAAAGGAGGGGGGACAGGACCGAGCCCTGAGGCACCCCATAATTGAGGCGCCTAGGGGTCGATCTCTGTCTGCCAGCCAACACCGACTGCGACCTGTCAGAGATGTAGGAGGAGAACCACTGCAATACGGTGCCGCCCACCCCCACCTCTCCGAGACGACGCAGAAGGATACCATGGTCGATGGTATCGAAAGCCACTGAGAGGTCAAGAAGCACCAGGATAGAGGAATGACCCCTATCCCGGGCTCACCAGAGGTCATCGGTCAGTGCGACCAAAGCAGTCTCAATGCTGTAGCCGGGCCTGAAACCAGATTGAAAAAGGTCCAGATAATTAGTTTCATCCAAGGATCGCAAGAGTTGGGACGCCACCACCTTCTCTACAACCTTCCCCACAAAGGGGAGGTTGGAGACAGGATGAAAGTTCTTCAAAACAGCTGGGTCCAGGGAAGGCTTCTTGAGGAGGGGCCTCACCATCACTTCCTTTAAAGGTTGTGGGAAAGACCCCTCCATCAAGGAGGCGTTGATTATCGCCTGGAGCCAGCCTCGTGTCACCTCCCTACCGGCAGAAACCAGCCAGGAGGGGCACGGGTCCAATAAACAGGTGGTGGCATTCATTGCCCTCATGGCCTTGTCCACTTCATCAGGGGTCACAGGCTCAAACTCGCTCCAGATAACATGACTAAGACCAGCCCTCGGCAACTTGGCTGGCACTGCCCAGTCGGAGTCCAGGTCTCTCTGAATCTGAGCGATTTTGTCCGAAAGAAACTGAACAAACTCCTCAGCTCTCCCCTGCAAGAAGGGAGTGGGTCACCCTAAACAAGGCGGCCGGGCGAGATTCTGTGGACGCAATAAGTGCAGAAAAGTGAACATGCTTTGCTGCCCTTATCGCCACTAAATAAGTCCTAAGATAGGCTCTTAATAGTGATCGGTCAGATTCAGAGTTACTGGCCCTCCAACGTCGCTCTAGACGTCTCTTGTGGCGCTTCATCTCCCGGAGCTCCTCAGTAAACCAAGGTGCCCTCTGGGGACCACCACCACAGAGAGGTCGCAAAGGCACAATTCGATCCAGGGCCCTGGATGCCACCTCATTCCAGGCCGCAACTAGGGACCCAGATGAGTTGTGGACAAGGGAGTCAGGTATTTCCCCAAGCTCCTCCTGGAACCGATCTGGGTCCATTAGGCACCTGGGGCGGAACCACCTAGTCAGCTCTCTCTCCCTGCGATGGGGGAGTGATGCTCTGAAGTCCAGCCTCAATAGGAAATGATCTGTCCATGACAAGGGAGAGATCTCTATTCCCCTTAATTCCAGATCATGTCTCCATTGCCCCGAGAGAAACACAAGGTCAAGTGTGTGACCACCCCTATGAGTCGGATCCTGAATTACCTGGGTCAGGTCCATGGTTGCCATGGAAGCCATGAACTCTTGCGCCGCCTCTGAGCGATCGCCGAGTGATGGTAGGTTAAAGTCCCCCAGTACCATAAATCTGGGGAACTCCACCGCCAACCCGGCTACTGACTCTAGCAACGCAGGCAGGGCTGTTGCAATGCAGCTGGGAGATAGGTAAGTCAGCAGCAAGCCCAACTGAACCCATGAACCCAACTTCAATAGGAGGGACTCACACTCAACAACCTCCGGGGCAGGAATCCCACGAGGACTCAAGGACTTCCGAGCGATGACTGCCACTCCCCCACCCCTGCCCTGATGTCAAGGCTGATGAAGCACCACAAACCCGTCCGGTCACATCTCTGAGAGGGAAACCCCCCCCTCAGGGCCCAGCCAGGTTTCGGTTATACATGCCAGGTCCGCCCCGCTGTCCAATATTAAATCACAGACAAGGGGGGCTTTGCTGACAACGGACCTGGCATTAAGCAACAGCAGCCTACAACTAAGGCCCTGTACTCCCCTGTCACCAGTACTACAGGATGAGCCTTTTGAGGGGCCGGAACAAGGAATCGCTCTAATATAGCGGGTCCTCGTTCCCCAAAGATGGCCTGCCCCTCAGCTCCCGCCATATCTGCCCATCCCAGTCAAACACAGGGTTGGTCATAAAGGACTCAAATGTCTATACACCAATGCACAGAGTATGAACAGCAAACAGGATGAACTAGAAATTCAGGTTAATGAGGGCAGATATGATATTGTTGCCCTTAAGGAAACATGGTGGGATGAAACCCACAAATGGAACACACAGCTAGAGGGATTTAAATAATTTAAAAGAAACAGACCAAATAAAAGAGGAGGTGGACTTGCTCTCTATATAAGAAATAACTACATCTCCACTGAAATAGAGCACAACAATGATGAAAACTGTCCTGAATGCATTTGGGTCAATATAAAAGAAGGAAAAATGACATTGCCATAGGTGTATACTATAGGCCACCCAACCAAACACGGGAAATAGATGAATTTTTTGCTAGTCAGTTAACTAAGGTATGTAGGAAGCACATCACAATAGTAATGGGGGACTTTAATTACCCTGACATCAACTGGGAGAAAAACTCTGCACCAAGTGGAAGATCAAACAGATTCCTGACAAACCTAGCAGACAACTTTGTCTCCCCAAAAGTAGGGAAAGGATCAGGGGGATCAGCCATTTTGGATCTAATTCTCACTAACAGAGATGAAATGATAGAAGGTGTTGAAGCCATAGGAGCCTTCGGAGAAAGTGATCATGCAATATTGAAATTCAACAATATGGAAGCACAAGCAATAGAACATAGTCAAACTAGAGTCTTGGACTTCAAGAGAGCTAATTTCAATAAACTTAGAAAGAGTTTGGGAAGGATTCCATGGATGAGAATCCTCCAGGGGAAAACAACTCAAGAAGCTTGGGAAATTTTGAAAAGTGAGATAATAAAAGCCCAGTCTAGCACAATACCAACAAAGAGGAAAAATAATAGCTCTCAAAAGAAACCAGCATGGCTGCATAAAGAACTCTCTGGTCAATTGAAAGATAAAAAGGACAAGTATAGAAAGTGGAAAGAGGGACACATAACTAACTCAGAATATCAGCAAATAGCCCGAGCCTGCAAAGATGAAGGCTCAAAATGAACTAAGGCTTGCGACCAAAGTCAAAAATAACAAAACAAGCTTCTTTCAAAATGTAAGAAACAAGAAAAAAGTGCAGGAAACGATTGGTCCATTAGTGGGTGAAAGTGGCAAGAAGGTGACTACAGGGAGAAAGCAGAACTATTTAACTCATCTTTCGCATCTGTCTTTACACAAAGGGAAAAAACAGACCAACCTATCAAAAATAGTGCCATAAAAAAAGAAAATAGAAATACAAGTTAAGATAGGCAAGAAAATGGTAAGTGAGTACCTGTCCAGCCTAGATGAGTTCAAATCACCAGGGCCAGATGGATTACACCCCAAGGTTCTCAAGGAACTGGCAGATGTGAACTATATTTTTCAAAGATCTTGGAGCACTGGGGAACTACCAGAGGACTGAAAAAGAGCTGATGTAGTTCCCATCTTTAAAAAAGGAAAAAAAAAATGGATCCAGGAAACTACAGATCCTGTATCAGCGTGACCTCAATACCTGGGAAGATTCTGGAAAAGATAATCAAACAACGAATCAGCGAACACCTAGAGGCAAACAAAGTCATTACTAAAATCCAACACGGGTTTGTCAAAAACAAATCATGCCAGACAAATCTTATTGCATTCTTTGACCAAGTGACAAAATTAGTGGACCAGAGGAATGCTGTGGATATAATTTACTTGGACTTCAGTAAGGCATTTGACAAAGTAGACCACAACCTACTACTTGATAAGATAGAAAAATGCGGGTTAGACAGCATCACCACCAGATGGATCCGTAGCGGGCTGACTGGCCATACTCAGCATGTAGTTCTCAATGGAACTGCATCTACATGAGGGAAGTGTGTAATAGGGTGCCCCAGGGCTTTGTTCTTGGCCCAGTGCTCTTCAACATCTTAATCAACGATCTGGACGAGGGGATAGATGGGGAATTCATCAAATTTGCAGACGACACCAAGCTGGCAGGAATAGCCAACACTCCAGAAGACAGGCTTAGGATACAGGAGGATCTGGACAAACTTGAACACTGGGCGCTATCTAACAAAATGAAATTCAATGGTGAAAAAAATAAGGTTCTACATTTAGGCAAGAAAAACCAAATGTACAGGTATAGTATAGCGGGTACCTTGCTCAATAGTAGTAACTGTGAGAGGGATCTGGGAGTCCTAGTGGACAATCATTTAAATATGAGCCAGCACTGTGCTGCAGCTACCAAAAAAGCCAACACAGTGCTAGGCTGCATTAACAGAGGGATAGAATCAAGATCACGTGAAGTATTAATACCACTTTACAATGCCTTGGTAAGGCCACACTTGGAATACTGCATCCAGTTTTGGTCACCACGATGTAAAAAAGATGTTGAGACTCTAGAAAGAGTACAGAGAAGAGCAATAAAAATGATTAAGGGACTGGAGGCTAAAACATACAAGGAACAGCTGCTGGATTTGGGTATGTCTAGTTTAACAAAGAGAAGGATAAAGGGGGACATGATAGCAGTGTTCCAATATCTCAGGCATTGCCACAAAGAAGAGGGAGTCAAGCTATTCTCCAAAGCGCCTGAAGGTAGGACAAGAAGCAACGGGTGGAAACTAACCAAAGAGAGAAGCAACCTAGAACAAAGGAGAAACTTCCTGACAGTCAGAACAATTAACCAGTGGAACAACCTGCCTCCAGAAGTGGTGAATGCCCCAACACTGGAAGTTTTTAAGAAGAAACTGGACATACATTTGTCCAAAATGGTGTAGGGTTACCTGCCTAAGCAGGGGGTTGGATTTGATGACCTCCAAGGTCCCTTCCAACTTCATTATGATTATGATTATCATGTGGTCATTGAGTAAATTGAGCTTCCTCCATTGACTTTGCTTGTGAAAACAATGTGGGAAACTCACACCTGGAAATCACATGACCCCAGGACTCTGCGACCATCCTAAATACATGCAGGGTACCAAACACCTACATTTTGATCATTCGAGCATGGGGTTTGCTGTCACAGTTGTAAATGCAAGGCCCAGTTGTAAGTCACTTTTTTCAGTGATGTTGCAATGATCGCTGAAGTGAATGGCTGTAAGTCGAGGACCACCTGTAACATTCAATAATCACTCTGATTTTTGCAATCTGTGTAAACACAGCTATGCTCACCTTTGATACATTAATGTTTGAGCCCATATTTTTTATGGCATCATTCAATATAACATATAATTTGGGTTCTCAGTCAAGAACATGATAGGGGGTTTAGAAGTCTGGATTTTATTCTGAGCCAGCATAGCAAAAAAAAAAAAAAAAAAAAAAAAAAACCTACCAAGAAATTGGTCCTTTTTGTCTTAATAGCAATATAAGTTTATTTGCCCAAGAAACACAAATAATAAACAAAGAATGAAGAATGCTTTTTGACACTGCAACTAACCACAGTTGATCCCGAGGCAAAGAAATGAATAAGAATATATGAGACTTAATCCACCAAGTAAGGAGAAATATGAAGCAAGGCCACTTTATCAGGCAAAAGCAGAATGCTCAGCTTCCTTGCCCATTGGGTCAGATCAGAGAAACAGAAAAACCAAGTATTGGCCTCAGGGTTTGAGACCAAGTCTTTGCCCTATTAATAGTGTAGAATACCGGGCTATACTATGTAACTAATTATGCCCTATGTTTTAGCATATATCTCTCTGTTTCTACATAATCCTAACTGATGTAAACTCAAGGCTCTCTGTTTGCTTTGGTTGAATCCCAGTGGTGATTGTAGCAGTATCACAATAAAGAAAATCCAACTCAGATCTCCACTAATCCATTGTTTTCATTTTGGTTGAGTGACTCTTTCCCATAACAATGGCATCATCTACATACGAAACCATAAACATTCAGGTTCTGATCAAACCCCCCTCTAACATTCAGTGTACATTTATCTATAAATATATTTAACCATGAAAGGAATATCACACAACATAAATGCTCAGTGTTTCTAGCTTATGCATTGCACCATATGGTCTTCTAAATCAACAAACACCTGATACCATTTCTTTTTACATTCATATAGTTTACAATAATTAACTAAAGATCAAAAAGCTGTGGTCTGCAAAAAGCTGCGTGGCATTTCCTGAACTTAGTTCACTTTGCCAAAGACCATCCAGGCTTAACAAACAAATCTCCCTGAAATGTTTTAATTCATTGTTGCTTACTTTCATTAATATAAGAGAAAAATAATACCATCTTCTAATTTTAAGGCACAGATGCAGTTTTTACACATGCTAAGCTAATCGTACAATCAGTTAATAAGAAATGATATTTTATCATTTCTCTACTCACAATTTTTTACACTTAGAATCTTACCATTTTTAACAAACCCACAGCTTTTATCACTTCTATATTTCTTTCTTTTTGGGGAGGGGACACTAACATTGATTGTATTCATTTCAAAAGTTCATTATTATTCATCACTTACATATTTCTTTCAGCAATTTTTGCTTCAGTGTCATCCCAAATCATTCCATCATTTTTATTTTTAATTCTATTCATTTTATTGGAGGGTCCCTTTTTCACCCATTTCAATTCCATCAAATACTCATGTTCTTCTGTCTCTTTTACTAATTATTATTAATAATACCTAACTCTCATAGACCAGTGTTTCTCAACCTGTGGTCCACAGTACTCTGGGGGGAGGCACAATGTCCTCACAGAGGTCCATGAAGGCTCAAAGAAATGTTATGATTGAAATCTTGAGTTAAGTATTAAGGTATTTAAAGGGGGTCTGTGGTGAAGAAAAGTTTAAAAAACATTGTTACAGACTATTATATGTAACATTTTCTCTCTAGAAACATGCAATGGTATCTTTCTACTTCCTCATTTTCTGCAGCAGTCATTCTTATAGTCTATTTTTTTCATCCATAGCTTCTTTCACTTCATCAATTCCATCAAGCAACCATTTTTATACCCCCTATTAACATAATTCCAGAGTTCTATTGCACTGTGTACAAAATTATTTTTATTCTGTTACTGGCTGCCTTCACATCATCTGTTCACTTTCCATTCATTCTGCTGGGAGATTAATCTATCTGCTGTTACATTTTAATATAAAACTAATAATTTCTCTTTCTCCAGACATTCCATTTCTTTTCCTTTTGTAAAGGCATATAAGGCATGGGAGAGAGTATGTTTAATGCCAGTGACAATTTGTGAATAGAAACTCAATGCATTTGGGACAAATTGTCTATCAAGGGTACAACAAAATAAAACTATATAAACTACTTTTATAATTGCATCAATATAAAAACATTCACATAAGAAGTGAGAAAAGGAAAAAAAAAAAGAAGTGAGAAAAGGGAAAAAAACAAGTTCAACAGAGTATATTGTTTAAAACTACAACAAAACAACATATTTTAAAACGAGAAAATTGAGAAAAATAAGCATATCAAATAATAACTTAGATCTATGAAAAAAGCAACTTTCGCAAAATGAAATATGTCCACTTTTAAGAAGGAGAAGGCTGACTAAATCTATTTCTTAAAAATATCTTCTTGCCTCATCTGCCCATATTAGTTTTGTATATTTTATAGTTCCATACTGCAACAAAATAAACCCACATTTATATTACCTGTCCTAAAACATTTCAAACAATATGGTGCATTTCATGAGCCCAATGATTCAAATAATTTCTTATGCTGGATATTATCATTTCTCATTTTAAATATGGGTGTTTTTCCATGTACAAATTGGTGCAAACTGTTTGTATGATTTCATAGTGCCCTTAATAAAGGAGCCCTGGTAGTGCAGTGGTTAGATTGCAGTATTGCAGGATTACATCTGCCACAGCCAGGAGTTCAATCCTGACGGGCTCAAGGTTGACTCAGACTTCCATCCTTCCAAGGTCAGTAAAATGAGGACCCAGAGTGTTGGGGGCAATATGCTGGCTCTGCAAACCGCTTAGAGATGACTCTAAGAGAGAGCGGAATATAAGTCTAAGTGCTATTGCTGTTTCTTTCAAATGGGTTGAATTTCTACACAATAAATGATTTCTGACTGGGACTTCGATACTTTCTCTCCCCCACAGACTGAGAGAATGCCTGACTTCATTTTTTTTTATGACTAGCTTTTTCCCCCAAATTCACTACTGCTGTCTTCACTAATTTGTTCCATCTTTTGTCATAAACAATCAAATCAATCATCATTGATTTATTAATCATTTGGGAAGCTCTAACACTAGGTCATAGCTATAACCTAATTAATGTGGCCATCTTTTGCTGGAATTCTAATTTTAAGGAATAATAAAGCCAAGAGTACTCAAATATATATCTTGGTAATTGCAAATAAATACCTTATAATTGTAAATGACTATAAACAGAATGCGAGTCAGTAGTGAGATGTGGAAGCAAAAAAAAAGCAGAAGCATTTTTAATCTGCATCAATAAAAGTAGTTTCCAAATCAAAGAACCACCCGGTGCATTAGGCATATAAAAACAACAACTGAGCATTAAACACCTAGATTTAAATACCTAAATGTCACAGAAGAACTTTGCTTACTTTATTACTTTATCCACTTTGTTAATTAATTTTAACTAATAAAATTAATAAAATTACTGTATTACTTTATCCACTTTATTGATTAATTTTCTCCATACCATACCCTACCATACAATAGCAAATATTTATTTGAAAAGCATATGGGCCAATTGGCAGAATTATAATTTTACCAAAGCCACTTAGAATTTGGCCTTCTGCCAAGTAAATGACCTTCTTACCTGCTATGCCATGTCCGCAATGCTGATAGAAGAAGGTGGAAGACCTGATAAACACTGACTCAACTGAAGGACAGTTCTTTGCTGTAAACCTGCAATGAACAATACAGCAGAATGCAGTGGCTCGGGCATTTTGTGGGGGCCCCAAGGGTGGCCCATGGAACACCACTGCTCCATGAACTGCACTGGCTGCTGGTTTGCTTCTGGGTACAATTCAAGGTGTTGGTAATCACCTTTAAAGCCCTTCATGGCATGAATCCTGGCTACTTGAAGGACCATCTCATTCCACTGGGATTGGCCCATCCCACCCATCTGGGCCCCATCAGCCAGGATATTTCGGCTGGCAGGGTCCAGCAGAACAGTCTTCTCTGCTGTTGCATCTGCCCTTTTGGAACATCTTGCCCCCACTTCCCAGAATGAGGTCACCTCCAACCTTCCTTATCTTCAGCAAGAACTTAAAGACCTGGCTCTGCCAGTTGGCTTGGGCCTTCAGTGGAGGGATTTCACATTGGGGTTGGTTGATAGATTAATCACAGATCCCACCCCTCCCCTTCTCATCATACTCCCTCCCTCCCATCTTTTTAGCAAGGTTTTTTATATAATATTATAATCATTAGATTTTATACAGTTTTATCTTTTAATATTATAAACAGATGGCAACATGGATGGCTAATAAATTTTACAATTGTACTAATAAATAAATAAATAACTTGTGAACATGTGAGGACAGTCTAAAACCAAATGTATTTATTTTTATGATTTATGAAACCCATTTATCTAGCCGCCCATCTGATAAACAAGCAACTCCAGGAGGCCTACAGCACAGCTAGAAAGCGTTAATAAATACATTTTAAAAATTTTTAAAAAAAACCTAAAACAAAGAAGATATTTATTTATTAAACCAATTTATATAGCTCGCAAACATTTTTATATAAATTAGTATAATAAATAAATATCTTCTTTCTTTGAATTTGTTTTGAATGAAGAACTCTAAACCAAATAGGCAAGGACACTCTAGACAGCATTAGAGAGAAAAGTGTAATTTGGAAGTTGCAAACAAAGTTGCACATTGCAAAGTCACTTTGAAAGAGAAAAGGAGTTCAATAGAGAGCAACATAATCTGTTTCTGCCCTCAGAAACATGTCCTACCCATTGTGGCATCGGGGCAATTGGGCAGTACAAATAATTCCTGACATTGGTTCAAAGAAGCAGCCAACAAAGAAAAACAATAAAGTAGAAATCAAGTCCTCTTGAAGAGAGATGGATGAAGCTGGGTGCATGTAGCCATGAGAAGAAAAAAACAAAACAAAACCCTAAGCATTCTTTACAGACTTTCATATCACAGAAAAAAGTCACAGCCTCTGCTCCATCATTCCAAAGTCCAAGACACAGAAGACTAATGATTTCAGTTGCAGGAAAGTGATTGCTGTTGAAACTTTGCTAGCAGAAAGACCAGTTTAACAGTGGAGTGATGACTGAGATAGGTAGCAAACACTTTGCTCATAGGAAATATTCAAGTAAGAGCTAGACAGCTACCTGTTAAGGATATTTTAACCTGAATTTCTGCGCTAAGCAGGGAGTTGGGCATGCTAAACTAAATGGCTCCTTCCATTTTTTTTTTATTTTGTAATTCCATCAAACTGTCTTCCACCACACAATTCACTACAGGCAGTCCTTGACTTACGACGACAACGGAGTCCATTTAGCAGTTTTTGTTGCTAAGTGAGACAGGGGTTAAGTGAATTTTGCCTGATTTTTACCTTTTTTCTTGGTGCAGTTGTTAAGTGAATCGTTGCAATTGTTAACTTAGTAACACAGTTATTAAGTGAATCTGGCTTCCCCATTGGCTTTGCTAGTCAGAAGATTGCCAAAAAGTGATCACATGATTCCCGGGACACTGCAACCATCATAAATATGAATCAGTTGCCAAGCGTCTGAATTTTGATCACGTGACCATTGGGTTGTTGCAAGAGTTCGTAAGTGTAAAAAACTGTCCTAAGTCACATTTTTCAGTACTGTTGTAACTTTGAACAGTCACTAAATGGTTGTAAGTCGAGAACTAGCTGTATATTCAGTAAATCTACAGTAATTTATATTCCTTGTTTCCGTTACTCCTTAATTCTAGCATATCTTTTGGTAAAAACTGATATTCTGCTCAGGTTTGAATGCCAACATCTAGCAGTCGGTGTGACCTTGAAGAGAAAACAATAGAATAAAAAGCTCTGTAATTATATTCCTTGTTTAAGCCTTACTTTGGGAGTATAATACTGAGGCAGGAGAAAACCATGTCCTTTGCACACCTTTTCGATGTCTTGTATATAAACAACTGGCAGAATTATTTCAGTCCTCTAATGCTTGAGTAGTTCTGTGAAATTATTTGCTGAAGATGTAAGTTTAGCAGCACTTTCATAAGCTTGCCTCTGTTGTAAACAGCCCGGATGGGATAGAATAAAAATAGAAAGAGTGTGATTCTCATGCCTCACTTTAACAACAGTGTCACATTTGGTTTTGAAGTGTTGGTGTCTTCAGCGCAGACATCCTGAAGGTGCCATCAACCATCTAAATAATAGCCAGCATTTGCAGGCAGCCAGTTTGATAGTTGTTAATTGAGGAGCTGTGAAAGTCCACCATGGTGTGCAGCAAATTACACACAGGGTGAATCTTTCCCTAAGCACAGTATGACAAGAAACAGCAGAGGGAGCTGTCAATCTTCACAGAAACAAAGCCACTTGGCTTGGCATTAGTACTTCTGATCCTGCCATGATTAGTGGCACTGAGATAAGGTGAAAGCAAATCTCTTTGTTTCTCAGTTTACTTAGATCTAAATTTGCAACGATTTCTATTTTTCAAAAGGAAAAAAAATCTCCCACCCATCTCCCCATTTCTTAAACATCTGGGTTTTTTTTTTCAATTTCTTAAACATCTATTCTTGTCAGATTGACATTTGGTCCTCCAACAAGCATCTACAGCAGGACTATCCAATCCTGGCAACTTTAAGTCCTGTGGACTTCAGCTCCCAGAATTCCCATGCTGACTGAAGAATTCTGGGAGTTGAAGTCCACAATTCTTAAAGTTGCCAAGTTGGACTCTCCTGATATACAGCAAGACTAAGTAAAAATATTATTCACATACTAGCAGTCCTGGGTCTACAACAAACCACTTTATTCAGCTCATAAACTCAATGCAACAGAATGGAGCAAATTATCCCTGTCGTCTTATAAACATGGCAATGCTTTCAACATTTTCTTCCTCACATAGCCAAAGGACCACTGCCTGGTGAGATGTTGGTCTGCCCTATTTTGCTTTTAAGTCAGAGCTATTGCAAAGGAGGAAGGAAAGGATGCAGTGGCATCATTTTTTAAGTATCACAATGCAAATCATTTCAATGCCACACACAGATTTATCTCTTGTCCGCTCTGTGCTATGTGAAACATGATACAGATCATTGCTGTCTTCACTTGAGGGCTAATTTGCCCAAGGCAAGTCTTTTAAAATGCAGCTTGGTATTAAATGACATGATTGCAGAATAAATGTAGACATTAAATTGGGGGAAGGAAAGCCAAAAGGGTGGGGAGGAAGCAATTTTAGAATTGTTGCAAGGAGAACATCAACATGTTTTCCTATTACCATATTTTCCGGCATATAAGACGACTTTCTAAAGCATGCAAATTGGCTCCGAAGTCAGGGGTCGTCTTATACGCCAAGTCATCTTATATGCTGGAAATTACGGTAGTTTCTGGCGTATAAGACGACTTTCTAGGCATGCAAATCAACTCCGAAGTCGGGAGTCATCTTATACGCCGAGTCGTCTAATACGCCAGAAAATACAGATATGTATTTTGTATTTTGAAGCGAGTGGGAGTAATGGTCATTTATTTCTTTTGTTTTGCTTTGTCTCCAAACTAGCATTAGGAGTGTGGTAATCAACAGGAACTGAAACTAACAAATCCCAGGGGCAAATATGTTAACTTACAAATGACAAAACCTAGATAAAAAGAAAGGCGAAAAACCACTTAGTGTTATTAAACTAGGCAGTTAATTGCTGCAGATAGATTCTCTATTGGAGCCATTTACTAAGATTAGATTGAATTCGTTGTACAGTCCTGGGTTTTTAAACTCTTGCTTCACAGACCAAGAAATGCTTTTGGGTAGAGAGACCTGTGACCAGTTAAGAGACATAACATAACTTCATGTGGACCATAGCTGCAGAAAGAACAATCCTAAGCAATATTGCAGGAATGTTTTTCCATTTAGAATATCACTGATCCAGCTTTATTTGTGTTTCTTTACTTCATGTGAATCTAAATAGTCATATACATTTAATAATGGCACTAAACTGTATGGGGGAGTGTGTGTGGGAATAATAGGGATATTGCTAACGTACAGGTAATCCTTGACTTGCAACCATTCATTTAGCAACCATTCAAAATTACGATGGTGCTAAAAAAAGTGACTTATGACTGAACTGTTACCGTATCCCCTGAGTCACATGATCAAAATTAAGGCACTTGGCACCTGGCATGTATTTATGATGGTTGCAGTGTCCCTGGATCATAATTGTCATTTGTGACCTTACCAGAGGGCTTTTGACAATAAAGTCAATGGGGGGAGCTAGATTTAGTTAATGACCATGTGATTTGCTTAATAACTGTCACAAAAAGATCGTTAAATTGGGCACAATTCAAAAGACCTTTTTGTACCAATTATGCTTGTAATTCAAGGATTATTTGTACTGTGAAAAAGGAGAGTTTGAGGAAGTCGATGAAGAAGGAATTTTTACTACAGGACGTGGTAAAGGCAGGAGACAGAATTCTAGTCCTGTCTGAGGCATAAAAGCCATCTGGCTGACCCTGGGCCAGTCACTCTCTCCCAGCCCACCTCACCTCATAGAATTATTGTTGTGGGGAAAATAGGAGGAGGAAGGTGCCATGAGTTATTTATAAAAAAATATTATAAAAATATTAATATTTTCTATTAATAAAATATAAATATATTATAAAAGTCATAAAAGTGGGATATAAGTAGTCAGCTCAGAAACCACTGGAGAAAACAGAAGTGCTTCAAATTTTAAGAAGCTACTCCATAAATTAAAATATTGAAAATGACTCATACTAACAAAGCTGTCATTTTAAACAATGCTGAGCCTTATCCATATAGGAATCAAAAACCAGAGGAACATGGCACTGAGGAATTTATTAGTGATGTAGTGGGTCTCAATTCTGAGCAAAGCGTCCGTAATTCACTATAATAATTGATTCAAAAGTACAAGGATCCCCGTTTCTTCTTAACACATTTGTAATGGAAGGAGAGCAAGGCAAATCAGTGGCGGGATTCAGCCAGTTCACACCACTTTGGCAGAACCGGTAGCTAATTTTTTGTTACCCAAGCCCAGAATGGACTTTCGGAAGGGGCATCCACACAGACAACCGGTTGTTCACATATTTGAATCCCACCACTGAGGCAAATGCGTTATACATGGTTTTCTAAAGACAAAGTATGTACATTGCCAGAAATCAGTCTAGTACCCTCTAAGTGTTCAGTTCTAAAATCATAAAATAACTTATCTTAATCTGGTTTACAATAGCCAGGACAGCTAAAATAAATCTGCTTCCCACCAGAAACTACTTAATGTTTATTTTACACCATAAATTTTATTGTAAATCATTTATAACTTTCTTAAATCACAATCATATTTAGCTTTTACTGTTTCAAATTATTTAAGCCCTTAAACTTAAAATTATTTCTTAATTAATTAATTAATTTAATTATCTTTTTTTTTTGTTCAGAGTTGAAGATAAACCATACTCAAAGACATTTCAAACCTGTCTTTTCAAAGGTTTCCAATGCTTTAAGATGGTTAATAGACAATTTCCAAAAACAATTAGAAAGTGAGGTTTGTGAACTTTGTAGCACCATAGTTGTGAACAAGATGTTAAATACCTTTGTCTCCAGGTATTCAAACCATTGTCCTGTGGTCTCCGTGAGAGCAGCAGCTGTACCAAGCTCATTTGGGCAATCTCCTTATCTGGAAAAATTTCTACAAACTGGTCTAGTCTGGAGAAATTCCTAGGATCTAGTCTATCCAATGGTTTCTTGGTCTTTATCATGCCTGCTGGTTCTGCATTCAGTTTGACATACTTTCTCCGGAACTCCCTATCCACAAAAGATATTTTCAGCCATTTGCAGCCCAGTTGTGGTGGTAGGATTCAGCTTATTTTGTAAGGGAACATAGGAAGGAAAATGGGCAGCATTATTTCTCATCAAACGCTCACTAGTCCCATCTTTTTTTTAAAAAAAAAAAAAAAATGAAAACCTTCCTTTCCCAAATCAGTCTTGCCACTTCTGGTGAATTTATTTATTTGTTCATTTATTAGATTTATATGCCAGCCCTCTCACTATCCAAAGCAACTCTGGTGATGTTGTTGTGGTGGTGGTGATAATGATGATGATAACAATTTATCTGTAAACCTAAAGAAAGAGCATTCTCCATGTAATGGTAGGAGTAAGGTAGTACATTATGTCCATATCTGCAATAAAAACCTGTTTGTAATGCTGAAGGAATGACAGAAGAATGCTTTGGCAACAACTTCAAAATTACAGGTAGTCCTTGAGTTACGACAGTTCACTTAGCAACAATTCAAACTTATGATACCATCCCCAAAGTCCCAAAGTTACAAATGTTGTAGCACCACAGCAGTTGTTCATCCTTATGACTGACTGCAGAGACACCACAACATTTCCGCTGTCTATTCCCCCCCATCCCATCCCCGATCACTCACTTACCTTTCAAAGATCTGCAGAGTCAGCGCCATGTGGCAGAAAAGTGGCTGTCTTCTTACATATCCTTCTATCCCCTTTGCAAAAGGCTTTTGTCATAGGGAATGGAGGCCTGAAGGAGCATGAGATTGTGCTTCTTCAGTCTCACCAAGGCTGCCTGGTGCTCCAAAAGTGTCCTGCGCAGGCAGCCTCGGTGAGTCAGCCAAGCTGAGCAGGCGCGCTCATCCCACTCTGCCTCTGCTCTTACTGCTCCACTTTTGGAGCACCTGGAGCAGACAAAGAAACCGCGGCAGAGAGGCTGGAGAGGAGACAGCTCTCTTGATCATGAGATCTTCAAAAGTTAAGTGAATTTCCACAGGTCCGGTGCCTGTGGAGACCTGGTGGGGCAGGATGGGGAGGGTAGCATGAGATATCTTATTGAGTCAGGGAAGGCCTTGGGTGGTCGGAAGCACTAGGCCCCCCCCATGGTCTTCCCCACCCTGAGATCCCTCATGTGCGCCTAACAACCTGCCCATTCGATTAACGAATGCACTGGATAAAGCATTAATGAATCCTTGGATTACAAATGTAATTGGCAGACTCTATTACATCTGTAACTTCAGGATTACCTGTATTCAGTGTGAAGCTCATATCTTCCCAGTAAGAATCACATCCATTCATTCGACCATTCCTTTTTTTCTGTCCCTCCCACTTTAATACTTTAGGCAGTGATGGGATTCAGTCAGTTTGCACCACTTTGGCAGAACCGGTAGCTAATTCATTGTTGCCCAGGCCCAGAATGGAAGCAGCATTCACACAGAGAACCGGTTGTTCACATATTTGAATTCCACCACGGAATTTAGGATAGTAAGAGCTAGTTGCTTTTCTTGCTTGGGGTGATGTTTCTGAACATAAATAGTTTTTTTTTTATTGAAAATTTTTAAATATTTTTACAAAAAGCAAAAAACAAAAAAACAACCCTAACCCACCCACCCCAACCCTCCCTCTCCGTCCCACCCCGACCTTCCCAGAGCTGAATATAGGCTTAATTAAAATAACATAAATAGTTTTAAATGCCTTTATCTGTTGGTATCTCTGTGACTACAGGCCATGTACATGTACTTACAAATTCATATTTATAGAAACATATACTTACAAAGTTAAGTTAAAATTTCATTTATAAAATTAAAGAATGCAAATGCAAATACACCGAAGCACAAACAGCTTTACACAAACATAGCTTCCTTCCATCAGGCATTGTAAAAGATTCTATATCGCCCTTTACTAGTAGTAAAGAAATAGCATGGCTGTTAAAATAGTTGCTTAGCCTAGAGAAGATTTCTGATTCAAAATACAGCAGAAAAAAATTAAAAACTACAATTCTGATAGGTGAAGCATTCTGTCCTCACTTTTTTTCTCTTTTTAAGTAAATCTAGAGTTTCACCATTTTCTAGACATACAAACTAGAAAGATTTTAGCCCCAGGTCCCAGGTAGCTTGTTTGAAAGAGGAGGAGGATGAGGAGGGGGGGAGGAGGAGGGAGAAGGGGAGGAGGAGGAAAGGAAGAAGGAGAAAGAAGGGAGGAGGAAGGAGGGAAGAAGGATTGGCACTAAGCTTTTGCAAAAAAAAATTGCATCTTAATTAACCTGTATGAAAAATTGATTTCACAATCCAATATGAACCAAAACTTAATGCATCCAGAAATATGTGTATGATTAATCTGTGCTATATCTTAGGCAATAGGATTATTGCTGATTAGTGGCTGAAGTATATTCATTATACTTACACATTTTACAAGATGCTACTATAATTTTTGCCCATACAATCAATGTGTAGTTACTTTCTGAGGCAAGATTTTGAAACTTGCATGAAAAAACTATGAGTGCCAGAAATGTTGTCAGTGCTTCTGAGTAAACAAATCCAGCTTTGCTCCCAGAAATAGATTTCTGGATTCTGAAGGAAAAGAAAATCATTTGTTTTAGCTAAAACAGTTATTATCAATTTAGAATGAATAAACGGCATACTTCTCTTCTTAAAATATCTTCTCTTTCCCACTATTTATTCAGCACTAAACTGCTAGGCAACAAGGTTTTAAGAAGGCTTAGTAAGGTCAAGGCTAATTGGAAAGATATTCTATCAACAAGAACAGGTATTATTCAAAGTTTGAAATCCATCTTACATTTAACAATCCTTGTAACAAAACTGTTATGTGGGAAACTCTCAAGGTCCAAACCACATTATCAAACTATAGTAATTTCACAGGCTGCATTTTTGTGCCAAAGGTGAAACCTTGTCCCACAGCTCAATTCTTTATATCCTAAAGTTAATAAAGTCCTAAAAATCCACTCATCCTATCAATGTCAAGTATAATGTATTTTGTTTCATTACAAAACATGACAATTGGAATGTCTTAGACCTTGGGATTCAATTCAATCAGAATAGAGCTGGAAGGAATCTTGGAGGTCTTCTAGTCCAACCCCTGCTCAAGCAGGAGACCATATACCATTTCAGACATGTGGCTGTCCAGTCTCTTCTTAAAAACCTCCAGTGATGGAGCACCCACAACTTCTGAAGGCAAGCCGTTCCACTAGTTAATTGTCCTCACGATTAGGAAATTTCTTCTTAATTCCGGGTTGCTTCTCTCCTTGATTAATTCCCATCCATTGTTTTTTGTCTTGCCTTCTGGTGCTTTGGAAAATAAACTGATTCCCTCTTCCTCAAATACTGGAACATTTTCAACAGCTTTATCCAGGGTTGGATAAGTTACAGATAAAATAAATCTAGAGGTAGCAAATTCTATACAGGAGAGAGAAAAGATCCCAAAAGAATGAGGCAGGCTAGAGTAATGCACTGAGGAAGGAAGTTAACATTCTGCATCTGGATAAGAAGAGAAAAAGGGTGGATGGGGAAACTGCCTAGCTTTTGTCTCAAATGACTAGTTTACAGGTATGCTGCTCTTTCTGTCAATAAGAGGATTTTCATGTTCAAACTTTCTACTAGTTTTATAACTGGGAAGGGGAAGAGGCAGCTCCATTTTTCCTACCCCAGTGCTATTTTCCAGGCTGAGTATTTCCAGCTAGAGCCACTCACTGCTAATAATTTCCTTGTAGGATGTATTGATCAGTTCCATCCCCATCACCTCTCCACTGTCTGTCGGATTGCAGACACATTGGGGGAGGCTGGCTGAAGCAAGACAGACTTTTACAAAGCTTCTTGCATTCCCTCTATTGCACCTATTATCTGAGAGTCAAACTATTTCTAATTACATATCTAGTGTTGTTCAGGAAGAGGGCTAAATCTGCATCTAAAAAAAAAACCAAAACCCTAGCTCAGAGGATGAGGATGCTGCAATGGTGCTCCATCATGGAACACTTTTAAGAAGAGACTGGACAGCCATTTGTCCAGTATGATAAGGTCCCCTGCCTGAGCAGGGGTTAGGCTAGGAGACTTCAAAAGTCCCTTCCAACTCTGTTATTCTGAATGGTCCTAAGTGTGAAAAATGGTCACGAGTCCCTTTTTTCAGTGCTGTTGTAACTTTGAACAGTCACAAACCAGGGGTGTCAAACTGCCGGCCCATGGGCCGGATGCGTCATGGTGAAACCGCGGCCATCCTATTGCCAACAATGGGAAAAAAAGTCATGATATGTCATGACACATCACGTGACCTTGCAAGTTTGACACTCCTTCATTAAATAAATGGTTGTAAGTTGAGCACAGCCTGTTAAACTTTCATCCCGGATGCCCAAGAATGCCCCACCATATCTTAATGCCATGATTTAATAGTTTTCCCATCACCAGTTTATGCTGGTGTGAAGGGAAATGCAGCTAGGGGACTGCACCAATCAATGTCCTTCAATTCTCCCACATTAAACCTGAAAGAAGACTAGCAGCAAACAGGTTCGATCCTGAGGCAGAATAAAGTTTAGCCATTAAGGCAAGACAATTATTATCGGCCTATTTTCCTCCCAAATCAAGGGCTCCAGAAGTGCCTGTTAATGTTGCCATAAAGAAAGTGCTCTGGTAAGCATTTGACAATGGGATTTAAATGAATAAATCCTGAAATGAATAAGAAAATCTCTGCTGTGTTTGATTGTTGTTGTTACTTGCGAAGTCGTGTCCGACCCATCGCGACCCCATGGACAACGTTCCTCCAGGTCTTCCTGTCCTCTACCATCTTCTGGAGTCCATTCAAATTCACACCTACTGCTTCAGTGACTCCATCCAGCCATCTCATTCTCTGTCGTCCCCTTCTTCTATTGCCCTCAATCTTTCCCAGCATTAGGCCCTTCTCCAGTGAGTCCTTCCTTCTCATTAGGTGGCCAAAGTATTTGAGTTTCAACTTCAGGATCTGGCCTTCTAAAGAGCAGTCGGGGTTGATCTCTTCTAGGACTGACCGGTTTGAACGCCTTGCAGTCCAAGGGACTCGCAGGAGTCTTCTCCAGCACCATAGTTCAAAGGCCTCAATTCTTTTGCGCTCAGCCTTTCTTATGGTCCAACTTTCACAGCCATACATTGCAACTGGGAAAACCATGGCCTGGACTATACGCACTTTTGTTGGCAGGGTGATGTCTCTGCTTTTTAGTATGCTGTCTAGATTTGCCATAGCTTTCCTCCCCAGGAGCAAGCGTCTTTTAATTTCTTGGCTGCAGTCCCCATCTGAGGTGATCTTGGAGCCCAGAAAAATAAAATCTGTCACTACCTCCATTTCTTCCCCATCTATTTGCCAGGAATTGAGAGGGCCGGATGCCATGATTTTGGTTTTCTTAATGTTGAGTTTCAAGCCAACTTTTGCACTCTCCTTCTTCACCCGCATCAAGAGGCTCTTTAGTTCCTCTTCACTTTCTGCCATTAGAGTGGTATCATCTGCATATCTTAGGTTGTTGATATTTCTCCCGGCAATCTTAATTCCAACTTTTGATTCATCTAGCCCTGCCTTTCTCATGATGTGCTCTGCATATAAGTTAAATAGGCAGGGCGACAGTATACAGCCTTGCCGGACTCCTTTTCCAATTTTGAACCAATCAGTGGTTCCGTGTTCGGTTCTCACTGTTGCTTCTTGACCCGCATATAGGTTTCTCAAGAGACAAATGAGATGGTCTGGTACTCCCATCTCTTTAAGAACTTGCCACAATTTGTTGTGATCCACACAATCAAAGGCTTTAGCATAGTCAATGAAGCAGAAGTAGATGTTTTTCTGGAACTCCCTAGCTTTCTCCATGATCCAGCGTATGTTGGCAATTTGATCTCTAGTTCCTCTGCCTCTTCGAAATCCTGCCTGTACTTCTGGTAGTTCTCGATCCACATACTGCTGGAGTCTAGCTTGTAGGATTTTAAGCATAACTTTACTAGCATGTGAAATGAGTGCAATGGTGCGATAGTTTGAACATTCTTTGGCATTGCCTTTCTTTGGAATTGGAATGTAAACTGACCTTTTCCAATCCTGTGGCCACTGTTGAGTTTTCCAAATTTGCTGGCAAATTGAGTGTAGCACTTTTACTGCATCGTCTTTTAAGATTTTGAATAGCTCAGCTGGAATACTGTCACCTCCACTAGCTTTGTTGTTGCTCAGATTTTCTAAGGCCCATTTCACTTCACATTCTAAGATGTCTGGTTCGAGGTCAATGACCATCTCATTGTGGTTATCTGGGATGTTAAGCTCATTCTTGTATAGTTCTTCTGTGTAGTTTTGCCATCTCTTCTTAATCTCTTCTGCCTCTGTTAGGTCTCTGCCATTTTGGTCCTTTATCATGCCCATCTTTGCATGAAACGTTCCCTTCATATCTCCAATTTTCTTGAAGAGATCTCTGGTCCTCCCTATTCTGTTGTTTTCTTCTATTTCTTTGCACTGTTCATTTAAGAAGGCATTCTTATCTCTTCTAGCTACTCTCTGGAATTCTGCATTCAATTGGGTGTATCTTTCTCTTTCTCCTTTGCCTTTCGCTTCCCTTCTTTCCTCAGCTATTTGCAAAGCTTCCTCAGACAGCCATTTTGCTTTCTTGCATTTCTTTTTCTTTGGGATGGTTTTAGTTGCTACCTCTTGTACAATGTTGCGAACTTCCATCCATAGTTCTTCAGGCACTCTGTCTATCAGATCCAGTTCCTTAAATCTATTTGTCACCTCTACTGTATATTCATCAGGAATATGATTTAGTTCATACCTGAGTGGCCTAGTGCTTT
Organism: Crotalus tigris; assembly: GCF_016545835.1. Taxonomy (NCBI): domain Eukaryota; kingdom Metazoa; phylum Chordata; class Lepidosauria; order Squamata; family Viperidae; genus Crotalus; species Crotalus tigris. The sequence continues at coordinate 121,356 of NW_024097483.1, read as the reverse complement.
TCCCTACTTTTTTCAATTTAAGCCTAAATTTTGCAACGAGAAGCTCATGATCTGAGCCACAGTCAGCTCCTGGTCTTGTTTTTACTGACTGTATAGAGCTTCTCCATCTTTGGCTGCAGAGCACATAGTCAATCTGATTTCTATATTGACCGTCTGGTGATGTCCATGTGTAGAGTCGTCTCTTGGGTTGTTGGAAAAGAGTGTTTGTTATGACCATCGTATTCTCTTGACAAAATTCTATTAGCCTGTGCCCTGCTTCATTTTGTACTCCAAGGCCAAACTTGCCTGTTATTCCGGTTATCTTTTGGCTTCCTACCTTAGCATTCCAATCCCCCATGATGATAAGGACATCATTTTTTGGTGTTAATTCTATAAGGTGCTGTAGGGCTTCATAGAACCGGTCAATTTCATCCTCTTCAGCACCAGTGGTTGGGGCATAGATTTGGACTACTGTGATATTGAATGGTTTGCCTTGGATTCGAATTGAGATCATTCTGTCATTTTGGGGATTGTATCCCAGTATTGCTTTTCCTATTCTTTTATTGACTATGAAGGCTACTCCATTTCTTCTGAGGGATTCTTGCCCACAGTAGTATACCTGATGGTCATCTGAGTTAAATTCACCCATTCCTGTCCATTTTAGTTCGCTGATTCCTAAGATGTCGATGTTCAGTCTTGTCATCTCTTTTTTGACTACGTCTAGCTTGCCTTGATTCATGGATCTTACATTCCAGGTTCCTATGGAGAAAAAATCTTTACAGCATCGGACTTTCCTTTCACCACCAGATATATCCACAGCTGAGCGTCCTTTCGGCTTTGGCCCAGTCGCTTCATTCTTTCTGGCGCTACTAGTACTAGCCCTCTGCTCTTCCCCAGTAGCATATTGGACACCTTCTGACCTGAGGGGCTCATCTTCCAGCGTCATATCTTTTTTTCCTTTTAGTACTGTCCATGGGGTTTTCATGGCAAAGATACTGGAGTGGTTTGCCATTTCCCTCTCCAGTGGATCACATTTTGTCAGAACTCTCTGCTATAACCTGTCTGCCCTGGGTGGCCCTGCACGGCATAGCTCATAGCTTCATTGAGTTACGCAAGCCCCTTCGCCACGACAAGGCAGTAATCCATAAAGGGGTGTGTTTGATTATCTTACAATAAATTGTATTGAAATAGATATTGTCTTGTGGGGTTTTGTGCGTATGAAAGAGGTTGCTTCAATTCAATTATTCACACTGTGAGTCAAACTTAACCTATTAGTTCTGGGCAAATCACAATGTTTAAACATTACATATGTGTCTGTCTCTGGGTGTATAGCAGCTGTGTATTGTGTGGTTACACACACACACACTGACAGACAGACACACAAATAATCACAAGCCTACAGCTGCAATCACAAACTGCAAATAAAAATGGGTCATTCAAAAACTTGGGCGTATGTCTATAAGCACAACCCAAATTTACCCAACAAATGAAAATGCATAATCGATGGGAATATGTGCTAGGAAAGAAGCTTATCCTTCTGCCTAAAATACTTAAGAGGCATATGTTAATACATCCACAACTGCATTTAATACATGTTCCCTGTTTAGTTTATAAACATCCAATAATATTAGCTGTATCTTTAAGTAGGTCCAAAAATTAAGAAATACCACAAAGGAGGCAATAAACCTTACTTTGCCAAAAAGCATTTGCTATTTCTCTTCTCATTTCTCAAAAATAAAATTATGTGTAACAAAGGAAGCAGTATGACTGGTTCTCTAGCTATGTTGAGATGTTTTGAAAACTAAGCAGGAATTGGCCAGAATAGAGAATCAGGGTCTGAGAAATCAAATAATCTGTTTCTTGGAGAATCTGCTTGCAAAGTAATGAAATCAAAATGGTCTGAGCTTGACTAAATAGTTAGAATGGAGGCAAGCTCTCTTTGATAATGGTGACCTCAAAGATCCTCCTTCTTCTGTCAGTTCCTGGTTTTAGTTCTTTCCACTGTTTCTTTTAGTATCACTATCTGCTTGCCATATTACATCACTATGTCTCGCCAAGGCTCAGTTCCATAGAGCTATATAACAGAATAACAGAGTTGGAAGGACTTTGGGACCCCCTGCTCGAGCAAGAGACTCTGTACCATTCCAGACAAATGGCCGTCCAGTCTCTTCTTAAAAGCCTCCAGAAAGAGAGCACCCACAACTTCTGAAGGCAAGCTGTTCCACTGGTTAATTGTTCTCACTGTTAAGAAATGGCCCAGTTCAGGGGTAGGCAACCTTGGCTCTTTGATGACTCATGGACTTCAACTCCCATAATTCCTGAGCCAGCATGGCTCAGCATGGAAACCTCTCCTTTTCTCCTCAGTGTGGCTGGCTCAGGAATTCTGGGAGTTGAAGTCCACAAGTCATCAAAGGGTCAAGGTTGCCTACCTCTGGCCTAGTTCCTAGTTGGCATCACTCGTGAGCCAATTAAGGAGGCCTTGTTCAACAAACAGCAAAATATCTGGTCCAGCACACTGTTATAAATGCAGCCTTTGAATTCAAGGGTTTTTCTCTTCTTTGCATCAGCCAGTTTATTAATTTCTATCTAGAAGGGGAAATTAAATACAGGTGGTCCTTGATTTACAACAGTTCCTTTATTGAGCATTCGAAATTACAACGGCACTAAAAAAAAAAAAAAGTGAGTCCTGACCCTTTTTCACATTTACAACTGTTGCAGTAATCTCTGTGGTCACATGATCAAAATTCAGACCTCTTGGCAACTGGTATGTTTTTGTGATGGTTGCAGTGACCCAGGGTGACAGGATCCCCTTTTGTGACCTGGCGACAAGCAAAGTCAATGGGGAAGCCAGGTCCGCTTAATCCCTGTGCTATTAATTTAAGGTCTGCATTGATTCACAACTTAACAGCTGTGGCAAGAAAGATTGTAAAATGGGGCAAAACCCATTTGACAACTGTCTCGCTTAGCAACGGAAGTTTGGGGCTCAATCGTGGCCGTACGTCGAGGACTGCCTTTTTAAATAAAACTGTCATTTATAGCAGCTGACATTGACATTTCTATGTCAGCAAACAAGTGGCAGATAATCCTTTTCCAGGCTGAAGTGCCGAGAGGGAAGAGTTGCAAAAATGAAGATGGTAGCCATGGCTCTGTGATTACAGGTTAATCCTTGGGACCGTAATTTCTATTGCTTAAAAAAAAAGGTGCTTGCTAAGTGAGTTGTGACCAATTTTACATCCTTTGGGGCTATAGTTGTTAAGTGAATTACTGCAGTTGTTAAGTGAATCATGCAGTCGTTCAATGAATCTGGCTTCCCACATTGACTTTGGCTTATCGGAAGCTGGCTGGGAATTGTTGTAAATGGTGGTCAGCGACTGTGGGATGCTGCAACCGCCATAAATATAGGCCAGCTGCCAAGGGCCTGAATTTTGATGCCGTGATTTGTGGAGGTGCTATAACAGTTCATCAACATGAAGAAAACTGAAGTGATCTACCAGCCAGCTCCAAAAGCCCAATATCAAGAGCCTACCATCACAGTAAAGGGACAAAAGCTGCAAGCAGTGGACCAATTTACGTATCTTGGTAGTACCCTCTCCCGTGCAGTGACAATTGACATCGAGATCAACTGTAGAATTGCCAAGGCAAGTTCTGCATTTGGCAGATTGCGGACAAGCGTGTGGGACCGCCGTAGAATAAGTCATGCTACCAAGCTTAAAGTTTATCAGGCAGCAGTGCTAACTACCCTATTGTATGCTAGTGAGACCTGGACAGTGTACAGGAGGCATGTTAGGCAACTGAACTACTTCCACATGACTTGCTTTCGTAGAATTCTGAGGATCCGGTGGCAGGATAAGATACCAGACACAGATGTCCTCTCCAGAGCAGGCCTATCATCAGTTTACACTCTGTTGATGAAAGCCCAGATGCACTGGGCAGACCATGTTGTAAGGATGCCAGATCATCGCATCCCTAAACAGCTCTTCTATCGTGAGCTGTCTCAAGGAAAGTGATCGCAGGGGGGACAAAAGAAGCGATACAAAGACATGTTGAAAGCCTCTCTTAAGTCCCTGGATATTAACACCATATCTTGGGAACTTCTGGCGCATGATCGACCGACATGGCACACCTTGGTGTACCAGGGTTGCCAGACATATGAACCCAGAAGGACAATCTTGGCACAAGAAAAGTGAGCACTCCGCAAAGCCAGAGCTGCAAATGCTGAAGTAACAGAGTCTACATTTCTTTGTTCAGTATGTGGTAGAACATTCCATGCTAACATTGGTCTTATTAGCCACCTACGGACACATCATTGATGGCCCATAACCCACAAGATGTAAAGGTCTTCATCGAAATCGATGGATGAACAACATAACAGTTATAACTCTGAGGATCAGTTGTATGTCACTTTTTTTCAATACCCTTGTTAAGTTTGAACCATTCATTAAATGAATGGTTGTAAGTCAAAGGCTACCTGTAATCCACTTTCTTCCTTTTCTTAGCTACCCTGTCCCTGCAGAATGTCCTCCTAGGGCAGTGATGGCGAACCATTTAGAGACCAAGTGCCCAAACTACAACCCAAAACCCACTTATGCATCATCGGGTGCTGGCTAGGTGTGGCCTATTGGCTGGGTGGGGCCAATTGGGTGGGTGTGGCCCATTGGGTAGGCATGGCTGCAGTGGTAACGGCAGATTGGGTGGGACTAAAAAGTTCAATCAGTCAATTCCAACTTTGCAAGATCTTTTTTTTCCCTGCAAGAAGTTGAATTGACTGATTGATTGAACCTTTTTTTTTTTTGCACATGGCGGCAGAGGCCTAAAGCGAAAAGGTTTTATAAAACCCAGCTGAATGCCTAGGACTGGGGCGACGGCACGCATGCCCACAGAGAGGGCTCTGAGTGCCGCCTCTGGCACCCGTGCCATAGGTTCGCCACCACTGTCCTAGGGTTACACTTTTAAAAATTACTATTTTGTAAGGCTATGGCTAGAAGCAAGTGTGGCAATGTCACTCTTATATTGCAGAGTGGAGAAGGTGGTCTCCTCTTCCTTTTTTTCTCCCCAGGAGTTTGGTTTTTATATGTTTATAACCATATTTAAAATCATATAAGCTTACTGGAATTTTAACACACCTATGGAACTCATTTTCAAACAAACAGGCAATCAAACACCTTTATTTGTGCTTTGTCACTGAATGTTTGGAAGTTTACACTTGGAGGTGACACTGATCCCACCTGATATAAGCCATCAAGTTGGTTAATATTAATTCTAATATTTAGTGATGAAGATAATACACAAAACAAAGATATTTTGTCCAATTTTCCCCTGAGGGTTTACTTAATCAGGGAGTTAAGCTACCTCTTTGCACAGTGACCAACAAAGGTGTCGATTTATAAAGACCGAACATTAGGACATAAATCAATCCTTTCCTATTCTTTTTATCCAGTAATTGAATATCCAGAATGTAGCTGCTTTGGCTAGCAGGCACAAAGAAAGTAATGAAGGCAGTGCCTACTTTGGAAAGAAAAGACTGTCTGTTGACATTAAATCAGAGGTGAGGAACTATGGCTGTTTTATGACTTGTGGACTTCAACTCCCAGAATTCCTGAGCCAGCATTTATGAAAATATCTATGGCTGGCTCAGGAATTCTAAGAGTTGAAATCCACTAGTCATAAAGGGGCTATAGTCCCCACCACCCCTGCATTAAATAGTCAGCATGTATATCTTAGTGTTTTTCCAAAGTGAATTAATATAAAATGATGAATAAAAGGGAAGGAAGCATGGTGGTACAGCTGTATAAATCATCTCTATCACCTTCAATCTTGGTAGCTATGATTTTATCATTTTTTTTTTAAAAAGGAAGCAAAGCTTTCAGTGTGGTATAAAATACTGCTGTTGCATTACTTTTGTTTGTCATTCAACCATGCAGTGTTTAAATGCATAAGGTGAACTTGATCTGATTTTATAAAAACTGTTGGGGGATTTCTTTGCATCCGCAATAATAGAAAACAATTATAGAACTATCAAATAAACTGTAGCACCGTTGAGGAAATTTCATTTACTGGGCATTTTTACTGGTGGAAAACCAACTACAGGTAGCCCTTGACTTATGACCATAATGGAACCTTCCCATAACAGTTCATAAGATGTGAGGGTCATAAAGTAGGTCATCATGCGACTGGCCTGATTTTATATCTTTTCTTTGTGGTGGTGGTTAGGTCATTAAGTGAAAGCTGTGGTCATTAAGTAAACACACTGTTTGCTATGGGACATTTTTGCCAAATAACCGGAAGTAAAGACCTGTTTTCAGTAAAAATATAAATCATGGTCATGTAACTATGAGATGTTGCAAACAGTTGTAAATGTGAACTAGTTGCCAAGAGCCCAGACTGTAGTCCCATGACTGAGGGTAGGGCCTGGCTGTTGGACCTATCTTTAGAGAGACTCCATTGTAACTTTTTAAAAGGTGGGTAACTGACCAGTCATAAATTGAGGGTTACCTGCATTGATGGTATGCCATTGCAATGTTGTTAGTATCTACCTGCACACCAAACTAAGCATGTCTTCCATCATTTACACAATTTTGTCCATATCAGCTGAAATATATCTGCTATCTGAGAAAATGTTGTATGAACCATTCGGGCTCAGAATGATTTTATTTTCTAATTTCCTTCTCAGTCCAATAGATGGCATAAGGATAATTAGGGTAAGAAGACTGTCTGAAACCAGGCTATATATTACCCAGATTTGCCCAAAAGGGAGGATATAATGTGTTCCCATCTTTCATTTTCCAGTTTCTGGAATAAACTGTTCCTCCACATTGAATCACATGGATTTTCCAGAAAACGATCATTTTTCTTTTCCACATTTGCATCTGACAATCTTCTTTTAAATTTGTCAGCTCTGATGGTAAATTATCAGTCTAGCTGTGAACAATGGCAAAGTTAAATATGCTTAAACCCTGATTCTTACCAGCCATAAGCCAAAAGCATACCCTACTCTTATTCCCTGCTTAACAGGAAAAAGAAGAAATCACAGACTTAACAAACATACTGCAGGCCAAAATGTGGGGCGTTTGGCTGAGTACATCACAAATTTGGCCTACAGCAGAGCAATCTGATGACAGATAAGGTCTAGCATCTACGGTGCGAACTGATCTCACCCTACAGTGTTAATTTTTTCTCACACAATTCAGCACCAAGTCACATTATGAACAGCCATTCTGAGCTGGCTACCAAACCAGCTAAGCTAATAACACTGGAATTTCATGCCAGCTCGTATAGAAAGCAACAGCATGCTACTCAAATCAAATGCTTAGTACAAGCTGATATTTTGCTTGGGGTACAATGGTTAGGTAGCAGTTAGGAGAAAATGATAAGTAGGTTTTGACCAGCTTAAATGCTTACCTGCAGTCATCAGGAATAATAGAATATTAGGTGCATAATTTATAATAATGCGGTTTAGTAGCAAATTAACAATTGGCACATTAAAAAGCCCATATCCCTGGCATTTGTGAACTGCTCTCTTCAAGAATTTCTGGAAAGCAGTACTTATTTGAAGGTAATGGTGTTTGGCCATGTGAATTGCCCTCAGGAGTTTTTTTTTAACGTGGTTAAGAGACCAGTTATTCACTTTCTAATGGCCATAGAAGTAAAAATGCTTACTTGATTGTACTATATTTTAATTACAACAGAGTTTAGTGAGCTTCTAAAGACTGCTTATCTCAGCAGCCCTATTAAGACTCTGCAATTTCTTGTAAATACAGAAATAAATAAATAAGTAACCTTAACCACTTCTTTGCCAACAAAATTAAGACCACATTCCGGTCTAATTGCAAATACTTACAAAAAGGGCAAAACAAAAACCATATCTTCATATGCGACTTGCTACCTACACAGACTAAAACATGTTAAAGTATTGCAGGAAGAATCATACCTATCATCACATTGCAAAAAAATATGTTTCAAAACACAGTTTCAGCATGTTTTTAGATGGATTGTAGTGCAACCAATCCAATTGTACAGTTACTCCATCTTTCCCTCCTTAGGAGTTTTTCTGTGATTAGTAAAATACAGAACAAACAGCAAAAAAAAAGGTGGGGGGTGAAGAGTATGAATAAATATTATAATACTCTAGAAACTAGGACAATAAGGAAACTGGAAACCAAATACTGCAAGGGAAAGTTAAAGCAGGAGGATCCAACCTTGGTAACTTTAAGACTTGCTGCCTGAGGAATTCTGGGTTTCGAAGTCCACAAGTCATATAATTGCCAAGGTTAGACATCCCTGGATTAAATAAACTAGATATGTTTGGCTTGCAGACAAGAAGACCAGGAGAGTTATGAGAGTGGTTTGCACATACTTAAAAAGTGGTCACATTTTAAGGGATGGACCTGTTTTAGTTGACCTTTGAAAGCAGGACAAGGTACAAAAAGCTGAAATTAAAAGGAAATTCAGACTGACTTTCATGAGGGTAAAATTTGTTAAGCAGTGGAAGAGACTATGCTGGATTCCATCTTGTTGGAGATTTTCAGGCTGGAGCTGGTTGACCACCTGCAAGGAATAGCTTAGTGGATTTCTGCACTGAACAGATGCTTGTACCAGATGTCCTACAGGCCCCTTCCAACTCATACATTCTATGATTCTATGAAACCGTATTGCAAGAAAAAAAATTCCCAACCTATGTGGTTGAACTTTGAAATATATCCCCGTCAAGCTTCATATCTAGGCTTGGCAGTAAATCACAAATCTCCAGTCACATAAACATCAATTCAGCTCTCAGAGGGATTTGGCAGAAGACTCCAGACACAACTCAGCTAGATTAGAAACTTCACGGAAGACAAGAATGAAGCTTCACTTCACGACAAGTGATTATCCACTGCGTTGTAAAAAAGTGAGAGGCCTTATACTGTATATCTATGCTCCAGAGCTTAAACATTAGACTTTGTCCTGCTTTTCCAAGTTAACAGATAGTTGGCAAGTTGTTTAATGGCCTTGAGTAGCTCCTGAAAATTTATTGGTTGGTTGGTTGGTCTATCAGTTTGTATACCTTCTCAATCATAAAGTGACTCCAGATGGCTTACACAATAGAATTAAAACATCAAGAAAGATCCAACCATGACAAACAACAGGCATTAAAATCTCCCCCATCCCTTTCAAATTACTGAATGTCTGCTCCACCTATATATGTGGAGTCTTCAACAACCTTGAACCAATCCATGGATATCATTAATTCCTGAGCTGCATCCAACTCTCACCAGGAAGTTTAAATCTCACAGAGCCATCCATCTCTAGTCTTGCAAGAGTAGTTCAGGAAGAGGCACCATTGCACAATAGGAAGGCTGCCACAACACCAAATTTTCCTTAATGGACAACTTCATAAAGAGTCCCATGCCTGCTTATAAGGCAAAATGCCTCTGAATACCATAAGAGCAATCTGAATAGCAATTTCTACTACTACAGCTATTACTACTTCTACTCAGAGAGACACATGCCTCAGACTCATGACTTTGATTGAAGCCAAAACGAACTCAGATGTACATGTCTGAGAGATGAATACATTGTCTGCCAGATTCCAGTAATTCTTATAAGAGATGACAGATCAACCCAATTCTGACCAGCAACTACCAGAGATAAGGGTTGCTAAAAGAATCCCACATCTATGAACCTGGGATAAGAACCCAGGAAGTCATAAGAGGAGGATCAACGTATGAAACCAAAAGTCTCTTCCCAATGAGCAGGCTATCACAGGGGTCCCCAATCCCAGGCTGTGGCCCGGTACCAGGTCATGGCCTGTTGGGAACTGGGCTGCACAAGTAAGCCAGCGGGTGAGTGAGCATGCAAAACTTGGGCAGAACCATCCCCACTTCCCTGCTGCCATGTCCGATAACTAGTCCACAGAGCCGGAAAGGTTGGGACCGCTGTCCTATTATATATATCTCTGCTCAACTCCTGCAAATACTTCTCTCTAACAATTCTCTCATAAGTTGAGAAAAGGATATGAGCAGAGATTAAACAAAATGTCAGAAAGGCCAGCTAAATGGCCTACATATTCTCCTACACAAAACCCACATACTGCTTCTGTTAAGAGGAAAGTTTTCAAGACTTGGCACGTGGTTTCCTATTGGTGCTGTAGGAGAATGCTAAAGAAACAGAAACGGTACACGATGAACAGGCAGTGAAATTTGCATTACCAACATGTTTCTGCTTGTACCTGCTGCTTTATTCAGAAGCAAAATAAGTTTCATGTAGGTACAAATGAAACGGGCGAGAGAGCAACAAACTGTTAAAAGATTCATATGTCAAATTCATATTACTGTTTAGATGGGCCACCTGGAGTATCTGAATCTGACTGTATCAAAACATTGAAGGAAACAAGACTCTTTCTATCTTTTTTTTAAAGTATATTATAATATAAACAAGGATCTGTTTTTGTGAATGCAAGTACGTGTGTTCATAGGAAATACTCCACATTCAGAGAAAATCATGGGTTGTACATCACAGGTAATCCTTGACTTAGGACCACACTTGGGAGCAGAACTTCCATTGCTAAGCAAGATGGTTGTTAAATGAACTATGTCTGATTTTGCAGCCTTTTTGCCATGGTTGTTAAGTGAATCACTGCAATTGTCAATTGAATCATGTAGTTTGTCCAGCGAACCAGATTCCGCCATTGACTTTGCCTGTTAGAAGCCAGCTGGGAAAGTTGCAAATGGTGGTCACAGGATCTTGGGACAGTGCAACCTTTGTAAATACATGTCAGTTGTCACTTGCCCAAATTTTGATCGTGTGATCACAGGGATACTGCAATGTGTGAGGCTCTATCACAAACCACTTTTTTCAGTCCCTAAATCAGTGGTTCTCAACCTTTTTAATGCCGTGACCCCCAACCAGTTGTAAGTCAAGGACTACTCAACTGGTCGTAAGTCGAGGATTACCCAACTGGTCATAAGTCGAGGACTTTCCCTGCCCAGGAGTGCCGCGCATGTGTGGTGCCACCCCCTGCGCCGGCTGAGGTGTAGCTGGCAAGCGGCAGAGACAGAGCAGGCCGACCACTGGCTGGGCCACCAGCTAGCCCAGCCCAAGGGAGGTAAGGCACCCACAGGGCTCCACGCGCACCAGCAACCCTTCCTGCACCCGCCGGCCTCCCACCTCCCACCCCTGGCCCTCTTTTACATTTTTAGTAGTTGCTCAGTAGGGAGGGGTGGAAACTTCCAGACGGCTCGCTTGCAGCACCGTTTGCAGAATGGGACTTTTGGCGGGCTCAGCAGGGCAGAGACAGCCTGGGCAATTCCTATTGGCTTTTGAAAGCCAATAGAATTAGACTCTATTCAAGAGAGTCTATTCTATTGGCTTTCAAAAGCCAATAGAATAAAAGGGAGTAGCACAGCTAAGGAAAAGGGGGAAAAAATGGCGGACTGCATTGTTTGGCAACCCCCGTGAAATGGTCATTCGACCCCAAATGGGGTCCCGACCCACAGGTTGAGAACCGCTGCCCTAAATGAAGGGTTGTAAGTCAAAGGCTACTTGTAATCAATTTTAGTTGTTTATTTATTTATTGCTTTTCAAATGTGGCCATGAGAAATGGGTGGGGTAAAAAGTAAAAACTGAAAAGAAAAAAAAAAGATCAGGTTAAAATATAATATAATAATAATTAGCTCAGGGAACAACATGATAAGGAACATGATCACCTTCTATTGTCTATGCACTTGAAACTACCAAATTACCAATTTAAAATCTAAAATGTCTTTAGAAAAGAGAGTCATTTTTAAAAAATATTAAATATACAGTTGAGAAATTGTCTTAATTCAGACACATTATATGCAAGCTTAGCTGTTTAGAAATGTAACGCTGCCAAAGATAGAAGGAAAGAAGAGCATCAGCAGTGAGGTGGATTTGACCTAGTTACAGTGGTGAGGATGAGCTCATTGTTTGAAGACTAGTAATGCCAGGTTAGGGACAGATCAGCATGGAGTCACCTATACATAAGATGGGCGGCACACAAGTGAAATAAATCAATCAACGTCTGGTTATTTTATGAACCCCAGTTCACAGCCAGTCCTTTGGCTCTCCCTTGTGGACTGCTTTTATTTTAAAGGCAACTATTTAATTTTTCAATTTACATACATCCTGACCTATATGGTCACTAAGAGTCAACACTGACTCTGATAATAATCATTATGGACGAGAGGTGTGGCAAATAAAGCCAGCCAGCAATAAACTGGGGGAAAAAATTAGGGGAGAAGGGTTTGTAGATATGCATTATTTATAGGAATAGTTGTGTGGTTATGACTTATTTATAGGATCCAATCAGAGTCGGACACCAAGACCAAAAGTTTAGTCTTCCAAGCTTTTGGGCTAATGCTGAAGCCCACCATCAGGGAACTTCTGTCTTTCCAGAATATATCCAGAATATATATTATATAATAAATAAATAAAACATCAACACACAATCGTTCCTATAAATAGTGCGTGCCTACAAATCTGCCTCCCCTAAGGGTTTTTTTTTTCCAGTTTTATTCTGGCTGGCTTTAATTTGGTATGTCTTGAAAATTACTACTGTAGGAGACCGTAACAAATATTGTTTCCATTCCTATCCAAATCTATGAATTCTTACATGGGTAACACTTATTTGATGTAAATTGCTGGCTATTCACCGTAAATTTTGATAACCACTGTTTGCAAGACATTTACTGAAATGTTTGCATTTCGGCTTTTTTTTAGTATTTTTTTCATACTTTTGTTACAATGCCTTTAAAACAGGTGACCTTTACAGTGATTTTCATATAGTAAAGGTCATCCAATTTCATACAGAGGGAATCGATATGAAGGTGAAAAATGCTTGGATCTTGAGAGAGACCTTATTTTTCTAAGAACATTTAACTTAGTTTCAAGTGATAACATTGGTATACATTCATTATTTTGCAAGCTCTATGTAGAATACAGCAGCAAAGCTATCACTTCTCTGTGGTTTCTCTCTGTGACTATAATAAATATAGAAAATTGTCACTTTATAGAGATATTTCACAATTTCTCAGTAGTAGGATTATTTATTGGTATCTGAAAATACACTTGTTGTCTCCTTTCATATGTTCTTAGAAGTAAAACACGCTGTGGTCCAAAAGTAATTATTTTTAAGTACATTTTGTATTCAGTAAGTTGATGCATATTTAAATGCCAATAGTAGGAATACGCATTCAATTTGGCCACACATCAGAAATAAGTCAAAACTGGTTGCTTCAGTCTAAATTGCTGGCATTACAAGGCAAAGCATAACAGTTATGAAGTATTCAGAAGCACTGCTGATTCCCATAGTGCTGAGAAAGATGGTAGGAAATAGAAGAACCAGAAGACTCTTAGATGGATTTGATCGCAGTAGAGATGGCTGCACTGTTGGAAGACCTGAAGGCCAGGTTGTGGGTAGAGATTGAAGAAGGTCTATCTATGTATTACTAAACGCTGACTAAATGGCTTATAACTCAACAAATCAGAACAAACACAGAAGTTTCATTGATGAATTGGCACTTTCTACACAGCAGAATGGCAGAAGTTGCATCTGCAAATTCTTCCAACTTCTTTTTATTTTTTCAGTAAAATGCCAAAGTAGAGAAAAACAAATAAAATTAGGTGAGGAGCAGGTTTACCCAGAGGCATCTCCAGGATCTGATTCTCTCACAAAATAACAAAAGCAGTGTCACTGTGCTGTAAGCTCCACCTTATTATTCGTGGCTGCAATGTCATGATGCATGTACAAAAGGTATGGCTGCAGAATTCTGCTTCCATTATTTGTCCCCTTTTCACTCCTCCTCTCTCTTGAAGCACATACTGTAGTTCATGCAGCCACGGGTTCGGTGACCCTCCCTAGCACATTTTCTGAGCTATGGGGCAACAGATAGCAGCCCCTATTCTATCATCGCCCATCATGTACTGCATTGCTTTCATCATGTCTCTGGGGCATCTTTCCAGTTTTGTAATTTAGCGGACAAAAAAAAAAAAAAAACTTCTCACCCAAAGTTGTAAAGATGCTTTTTGCAAACTCAGCTCAACTAGTATACACAAAATTGAGGAGAACACATCTATTCTGAGGGGACAATGTTTCCCATATAACCTAATTTGCACAAATGCAATAAAAAGATAATAAATATTATTAGAAACTTTAAATATATCCCACAAGATATATAAGCACACATTTGTACATACACAAACACAGAGAGAGAGAAAGAGAGAGAGAGAGAGAGAGAGAGAGAGAGAGAGAGAGAGAGAGAATTTCATTATTAAAGAGATATCTTTTTAGCAGAGGCCAATTATGCAATGTGTAAAAAGTGACTGATGATAGTAATGAATAGCCCCCCCCCAAAAAAAAATAAATTTGGAATCTAGGTTAACCCCTTATTAACCTAGTCTGAAGTTCTGTATAAACATTTTCTTGCTTTGCCTCTCCCCTTTTCTTTAAATTCTCTTGTAATTGACTACTTTACACAAGCTCTTATTTCAGTACATTTCCTCCCATTTAATAATGAAGGGAAAAGGAGGGCAAGGAAAGTTAATAAATAGATTAATTAAAATTTTGAAAAGAAAAAGAATTCTAGTCATTTATAATTCCCCCCCAAATTATTAACAATGGGATGTATATTTCTTTTGTTTTTTATGGGCTGGCTCTGAATCATAGACTTATCAACCTGAACTTTTTTAGGATGTTTACTACAAATTTGTTTCTCCTTCATAGATTAGGGCCATGGTGGCGAACCTATGGCACACGTGCCAGACTGAGCACGCAGAGCCCTTTCTGTTGGCACACATGCCAGAGGGACGCTCCCCTCCCCCTCTCCACGTGCGCCTGACTAGTGGGAATTGGAGAGGGCAGGGAAACAGAATCCAGCAGTGCTCTCATGGGAACAACTACGAGAGCTGGCCAAGGAGAGGGGAACTTACAAAAGCAGCTTTTGGCAGAAGTGCAGCGAGAGAGCGAATGAGTGAGCAGACAGCCTTTGGAAGCGATAGTGGGCATGAGTTTGGAGAGGACAAGTAGGATGTGGTGTCCGTTAGTGCTTTGCAGAAGACTAGTGGGGGAAGGAAGACAAATAAGTTTGGACTTTGGAGAAAGGGAGAGAGAGGGGGGGAAGGAGGGGAGGGAGAAGAAAGAAAGAAAGGAAGGAAGAAAATAAGAAAGAAAGAAAGAAAGAAAGAAAGAAAGAAGGAAGGAAGGAAGGAAGGAAGGAAAGAAAGAAAGAAAGAAAGAAAAGGCTGGGCAGATGCGCAGCCAGGCCTGCCCAAGTGATATAGAAGCCAGCCAGCCCTTCAGCAGAAGTGTGGGGGGACGGGGGAGAGCAGGTACCACCGACCACCACGCCTGCCTCCCTTCAGGTCCACAGCATCTCCCCCCTCCAGGCTGGGGTTGGCCAGATTCCCCCCGTGGGCAGTGCTGTGCCTGTCCCTGGCTAGTCCTCCTCCTCCATCCTCCTCTTCCTTCTGCTGGCAGACTGCGCTTACCAAGCCAGGCAGCGCCTCTCCCAGCATACGTCCTCAGGCAAAGGAGCTGGCAGCTGCGGCTCTTGCTCCCCTCCAGCCTCCATCTGCCCAAAACCTGAGCTCAGCACACCCAGATGGCTGGCAATGGGCTGGAGAGCATGGGATGGCAGCAGCTGCTCCGGGATGAGGGGTAGGCAGGATGGGTGCTCCTGATGTCCGCAGGGGAAGAAGCGGCATGGAAGCTCAGCACCCAGTCCAACCCAGCCCTGGCACGGCATGGCAAGCGAGGCAGCAGACCCATGTGTGTCCCAGTGTGTGAGTGCGTCCCCACCCTGCCAGGCAAGTGGAGCCACAGTGGCTGCTCATCTGCGCTCTTCTGCCACAGATGCCATGGCTCTGCTTGCCCGGCAAGGCAGGAGTACACTTACACACGGGACACACGTGGGGCCGTTGCCTCGCTTACCGTGCTGTGCTGGGGCTGGGCATGGAGTCTCCACGCCTTTTTTTCCCTGCAGACAATGGGAGCGCCCACCCAACCTACCCTTAATCCCATGGCGGTTGCCACCATCCTGTGCTCTCCAGTCTGTCACTGGCCAGCCTGAACACAGTGCGCCCAACTGGCCAGCAATGGGCTGGAGAGTGCCAGAAGGTGGCACCTGGGATGAGTGGTAGGTTGGGTGGGCAGTCCTGATGTCCATGGGGGAAGAAGCAGCAAGGAGGCTCTGCATCCAGCCCTGTCCATCCCTGCCCCGGCACTGCAAGCAAGGCAGCAGCCCCACGTGAATCCTTGAGCATGCCCCTGCCCTGCCAGGCAAGTGGAGCTGTGGCATCTGTGGCAGAAAAGCACAGGCGGGCAGCGGAAGTCACAAGGAGCCCCAATCTCAGCACAGTCTCTTTCCACTCTCCTCCTCCCACCTTGGAAGAGCTGTGGGGCTCAGGAGCCTCCTCCCATGCCCCTCTACTCCCTGCAGGGAAGAAAACGATCGCAAGACACTCTTCTGTTTTAACTTTTTTTCCTTGTCGCTTTTGGGAGTTTTCATCCTGCTTTCGTGATACGGCAGCATTTGGGAGGGGGTGCAGCTTCCCCCTCCCCCCAAGTCATCAGCTGAGCAAGATGCCCTCCTGCCCATTGCCCCACCCACCAGAGACCCCTGGATATCCCCCAACTCTGCCCAGCCCCCACAGACACCCCTCCCCAGGAGCAACATCAAGCTGGCCACGCTCATCCTGGCCACACCCACTCAGCCTGCCATGACCACTGTAGCCACACCCACCCATCGGGCCATGCCCACCCGGCAATACATAAGTGGGTTTTGGGTTGCAGTTTGGGCACTCTGCCTTTTAAAGATTCTCCACTGGATTAGGGCATCCTTGACTACAGACAAGACTGGCCCAGGGCAAAATAATAGTATTTAAAAATTTCTAATACATTTCTAAAAATTTCTAATTTAAATTGCCTTAAATGCAAGATTAAATTATCTCCCTTCCTTCATCTCCCTCTCTCACTTCATCCAATTAAAAAGAAATGGGAGGAAGGGGAGGATCTCATACCTTTAGTGCAAAGGCAACATTTTAAAATCATGTTGCTTCTACAGCTGTTACAGCAATGTGATGCAAGCTACCTTATTATGTTTCCATTTCACAGTATTGAATCCAAAGTGACATGCTGATATTAACAAGATCCGACACAGCATTGGGATGAATCACACCAAGGAAATTTAAAATATATCATATGCTGGAAAACCTAGTGGAAAGACTTTGACAACACCATGAAGTCCAGTTTCCCCCTTCAGAATCAGTTGGTTCCTCTGTCCCAATGCAGAATAGAGAAACTGATATATCAAAGTGTCACTTAAATCTACAGCAATGAGATGCTGCATTTCATGGAAAGTTTCATGAGTCTTTACAAGCTTTAGCTGTCTATCTGACTGCCTGGGTTCTTCAGGCAGTCAAACAGACAGCTCAAGCTTGCAAAAACTGAATGTCTTCCATTTTGTTGCAAAATTTGGGAGGTGTTGCGTCCTTGGCGGGAAAACAGACACGAGAAGCAGCTGGAGTTCTCAGTTTCTTTTATTCAGCGTTCAGCTTACAGGAAGATGGCTTCAGCCTCGCCCAAACGCCTCGCAGCCTCTTATATAGGCAACTCCCGGGTAAATGGGTTACTTTTTCCCGCGCCAGCACCCGCGCATGCGCACGGCGCTGGCGACAGCCTGTCTGGTCCCGGCAGCTTTGCACCTGCCCGGGACTGCCTGCAAACGCCCGAGCCGTTTGCAAGGCTCGGGACATAACACCCCTTTCCCCCGGGCTAAAACTACTACCAACATACAACATTTATTTTATATAACATTTTTCTCCCCAGTGCTCCCACTGTTTACTGGCCTTTGCCTTGCCAGCAATGTTATGTAGTCTTCTAGGTACTTATGAGATTTCTTTGCTCTCTGTGACCTTCTTAGCTGTGGGTTACTGGCATAAGTCCCCTGACTGGAGGGAGGCGTGAGCCTATTCTCTCTATTGTGCCCTGGTGTCTTCCAAGGACTGTGCCCCGATGCCTGGCCTGCTTGCTTGCCCACCGGGCTCGTCAGGCCAGGGCTTCTGTTACTTTGTGACCTGGTTGACCGACCTAGCTGTAGACCCTCAGGCCCCTTGAAGTGATAGCCGCTGCTGGGCGTCTCTGTAGAACCTCCTAGGTCAGTCCAAGACCTGTCAGGAGGCTGTCCATTCCCTGAACCCCATTCTGTGTTCGGGCTCGGTGGGTTTCGTACTTTCCAAAACTCAGGTGTTCCCTGATTTGTGCTAAGGGTTGTTGTAGTCGGACAATGGGAAAAGGGGGGATGGGAGAGATGGGAGGAGTCTGTGGTTCCTCGACTAGCTTCTGTGTATGAATTGACCACCCTGTAGGATTTGGGGTAAGGTCAGGCCACACTTTGTGGATTGTTGTGCCAGCTCTCTTGCGGGGAATGATTTGTGGGGATGCCCCCGGGTATCCTCCGTGACTGGAGTGCTGTGTGATGTGTGTGGAAAGTGAGTATGCCCCCGGGGTGACTCCCTGGCTGGAGTAGGCGTGGATGCCTGTTGTGTGGGTAAGCTCCATGACTTCCTTTTCGGAGCACTTGCAGAATCTTGGGACGGGCCGTCTGTGGCTCCCTCAGTGGAGATGGGCAGTAACTCTTGCCCTTCCCTTTGCTCCACAGGGTCCCCCTCCCCCCCTGGAAAAGACCCAGGAGTCTCAGCAGAAAAATCTCGCCTAGAGCGAAGTTGTTCCGATGTGCCGACGTAGAAACACGACCGTTGTCCAGGGCAACCTCGTGAGCGAGACCTGTGATTCCTGGGACACAGAAGCGGGACCATGTATGACCAGGCCCGTAATTTGCGAGCCTCAACCGGGGCAATCCCACAGTAGTCCCGTCTAGGTGCCCTAGGATTGAGGTAGATGAAGGCAGTCCTGTCCGATGCAACCGGTCAAGCTAGTAGTAATTTTGGCCGCCCCCAACGAGTTCCGCTGGACTTTCTCCCTGTAAAGTGTCCGTGTGGTGCGATAAGAAAGGAGAAAGTCAGCCAACCTGTGATGCCAGTCCCCGTAGGTGAGTCTCTTCAAGGCGTCCTTTGCGATGCGCACCATCGTTCAGCCATACCGTTGGTGGACGGGTGGAAGGCGCAGACGTGGCATGACGAATCAGGTTTGCCTGTAAGAAAGCTTGGAATTCGGAGGAGGTGAATTGAGGGCCGTTGTCGGACACAATGACATCTGGCAGCCCGTGTGCAGCAAAAATCCCCCTCAGTACCTGAATAGTCTTTGCAGTGGTGGTGGATGAGACAGGCACAACCTCAAGCCATTTTGAATGGCTGTCAACAAGGACCAAGAAGAACTGGCCCTGAAAGGGCCCAGCGTAGTCAATGTGCACCCTAGACCATGGGGACTGTGTTTCCTCCCATCTATGCACAGGAGCTTGGGGCATCTCTGGGCGAGATCGTTGGCACAGGTGGCATGCGTGCACCTTAGCCTCAATATCTTTATCTAAACCAGGCCACCACAAGTGGCTTCGTGCAAGAGCCTTCATACGGACAATGCCAGGATGACCCTCGTGGAGGGATTCTAAGACCCTAGTCCTCATTGAGGTGGGAATGACAACTCTGTTTCCCCAAAGCAACAACCCTGAGAAAGGACAGTTCGTTTCTTTTGGACCAGAAACTCTGAAACTCAGGACTAGGGCAGTGCTCAGGCCACCCGGACAGGACCCAGGAGCGGACACGTGAAAGTGTGTGATCTGTACCCGTTTCAGCGGTAACATCCCTGGCACTAAGAGGGAGCTCGGGCAAGGCTTGGATTGATAGAATGTTGACAGCTGGCACGGGGTCAGCTTCTACTACTGGCAGAGGCAACCTACTGAGGCCATCAGCATGGCCCATTTCTTTCCCAGGCTTGTGGAGTAATGAAAAATCATATGCAGACAAAAAAATAGACCACCTAAGCATTCTAGGGGAAATGATGTGGGGAGTCTGCTTACGTGTGGTAAACAGTCCCAGCAGAGGCTTATGGTCAGTGAAGACCGTGAAATGCCTGCCATATAGAAAATCGTGGAATTTTTTAATTCCAGCAACAACAGCCAGAGCCTCCCTGTCTATCTGAGCGTAGTTGCGCTCGGCAGAAGACAGTGTTCTGGAGTAGTATGCAATAGGAACCTGAGTTCCATCAGACCTGAGGTGACTCAGGACAGCTCCAACCCCGTAGGGGATGCATCACAAGCGATGCACACAGGAAGAGACTCGTTGAAATGTGCAAGAACACTGTTAGAAGTGAGCAAGGCCTTGACTTCTTTAAAGCAAGCCTCATGTGCTTGTGACCACAGCCACACAGCTTGTTTGTCTAGTAGCCTGTGAAGAGGCTCAGCTACACTAGCTTTATGTGGAAGAAAAGAATTGTAGAAATTCAGGAGGCCTAAGAAGGCCTGAAGTTCGGCCTTAGACTTTGGCCTGGGTGCTTCTAAAATAGCAGTTAGTTTGGATTCAGCAGGATGAATCCCAGCAGCATCAATTTTGAATCCCAGAAATTCAGTAGAAGGCACCCCGATCTTGCATTTGTCTTTTCTGAGCTTGAGGCCTGATTCCCTGAATCTTAACAGGACAGCCCTAAGTCTTTCAGCTAGAATGTGTGTGGAGTCTCCTGCAATCAAGACATCGTCAAAGTAGGGGCAGACCCCTGGTATACCTCGTAGTGTGTTTTCCATTACGCTTTGGAAAATCCCAGGAGCGACATTTACTCCAAACTGTAGCCTTTTTACTTTAAAGGCTCCCCTGTGGGTCACAATGGTCTGAGCTATGGCAGCATCATCATCAACAGGCAGCTGTTGATATGCTTGAGCTAGGTCAAGCTTTGCAAAAACACGCCCCCCCCTTGAGAGAGGCCAGGATGTGACTGACCACAGGAACAGGATAGGCATGTTGCTGCAATGCCTTATTGAGTGTGCATTTGTAATCAGCACAAATGCGAATGTCCCCATTTGCCTTTAGAGGCGTGACAATGGGGGTCTCCCACGGGCTGGAATCAACAGGTTCTAGGATTCCCTGTTGGATTAGTTTGTCTAATTCAGTGTCAATCTTACTTTTTAAAGCAAAAGGGACCCTTCTTGCTTTAATCCTAATGGGAGTGACAGTGGGGTCTAGCTTTAAGGACACAGGTGGTCCTTTGAATGTGCCCAGCTGGGGGCTGAAAACATCTGCAAATTCTTTGCAGACTTCCTGTAGGTCGAGTGTTTGTAAGCTATTGAGTCCTGTGACGTGTATCCCCAGGGCCTCAAACCAATCGAGTCCTATGAGACTCGTTCGTTCACCCCCTACTACTAATAAGTCTAGTGGACCTTCAAACTCTTGTATTGCACGTTAAGGGTGGCCTCCCCCTTAACACACACTCTTGAGTTCTGAAAATCTGTTAATACAATATCAGAAGGCCTTAACTTGGCCTTAGACCCACTACTGGAACAAATCTTCCTAAATGTATGCAATGAAATGATGGACAGGGCAGACCCTGTGTCTAGTTCCATAGATAATGGAACCCCTTGTAGCTTCACGTTGAGTGACAGCTTTTTCTTCATGGGCTTGTGTGTGCCTGTTCTACAGATGCTTCTTCGCGAAGCGCAAAACCCTACCCTATTCTGGCTGGGGAATCTGGTACCTTTCAGGCGTTCTTCTTGGGGTTGTGCCTTTCGTCGGCTCAGACACACAGCTGCAATATGCCCTTGTTTGCCGCATGCCCGGCAGGTAGCGGAGCGGAACTTGCAGTCGGTTCTCCTGTGGCGACCTCCACAGCCGATGCACTTGAGCAGAGCCGAAGAGCTTCCCTTCTGGTTCTCTTCCTTCGCGGGGTGTAGACGGTCGACTTCCTCGTCCGGATCCTCCTCGGAGTTTCGTCGGACGTCTTCCTGGTGCACGGACGCACCCTCTGCACTGTTTCTGATCGGCCGCATGTTTTTGATGGCGCCGCCTGCTGCTTCTTCTGCGGTGACTTCCCTTAAGGCGTCTTGGAAGGATAATTCTTCCTTGGCAAAAAGTCTCTGTTGTAGCTCTCGATGCCTTAGCCCGCACACGAATCGGTCCCTCAGTCGTTCCTCGAGGTCCTTGAACTCGCAGGGCTTTGCGGCCTTCCGTAGCGCGGCGATGTATTCCTTGGCTGTTTCACCGGACCGTTGATCCCTCTGCTCGAAGGTGTGGCGCCATGAGATAACGGACACCTTGGGGTGGAAGTGCTCTTTCAGCAGCTTCTTCAGGTCTGCGTAGCTTACAGACTCTACTGGAACAGGTGCTACAAGATTTTCTGCGATTTTGAAGGTGTCTTGGCCGCAAACGCAAAGCAGGGTGGCGGCCTTCAAGCTATCTTCCCTCACTTGGTTTGCCTTGAAGTAGTTCTCCATTCTGGATACGTAGGACTCCCACCGCTCTGGATGTGAGACGTCGAATTCCGAAAGCCTTCCGATTTTCGCCATCTTCGGATCTTCAGGAGACGGGTCTATCAGCCAGCCTACCCCCGAATGCGCACCGGATTGGCGGGTAGCTGCCGAGTCGACGCCGTTCCTCTTCCGCCGCTCAGGACTCCTCGGGTAAGCTTACACTTCTTCCTTTCCAGGTAGTGCAAGGTATCCCACCTTCGTCGCCAGTGTTGCGTCCTTGGCGGGAAAACAGACACGAGAAGCAGCTGGAGTTCTCAGTTTCTTTTATTCAGCGTTCAGCTTACAGGAAGATGGCTTCAGCCTCGCCCAAACGCCTCGCAGCCTCTTATATAGGCAACTCCCGGGTAAATGGGTTACTTTTCCCGCGCCAGCACCCGCGCATGCGCACGGCGCTGGCGACAGCCTGTCTGGTCCCGGGCAGCTTTGCACCTGCCCGGGACTGCCTGTAAACGCCCGAGCCGTTTGCAAGGCTCGGGACATAACAGGAGGTGAGTTTTTTTTTTTTCTTTAGTTCAAGGGAAAAAACTGCAGAAAGATTTTACTTCCTTCCTTGCTTCGTTCATGTACTTTTCAGCCTAGAGTTAAGGTAAAAGTAAAAGAACATAGATTGGAGAACAGAGAGAGCTCCCAGCTCTTTAAAATTATTATTATTATTGTTGTTGTTGTTGTTGTTGTTTTAAAAATTGGCTTTCTATGGGAGGGGGGAGGGGGTTAAGTAAACGGAAGATTTTGAAAGGCTCATCCTTTGTGCAAGCACTGACTTCCCAAAGCCAGGCAAAAGGCAGGAGAACTTTGCAGCTTCCCAATGGCCAGCTGAATGGCAGACAGCTGATCACTGCAGAAAACTTTGAAAGCAGCTGCCATTTTTGGAAGGAATTGTCAGGGCCCCCAAAATGGCAGCTGCTTCTAGGAGGCATGAAGAGCAAGCAATCTTATTAGGGTGGGATGGGGGTGAAGAGAGGTGGGGATGCTGCAGTATCTCCATGGTCTGTTGCAAGGGTGAATGATCACAGTGACACAGCAGCTGTCAAAACTCTGAAACAGAGTCATTCAAAGTTTTGGGATGTCAGTTGTAACTTTTGAATTGTCATTATGTGGCCTGTTGTTTCTCAAGAAGTACCTGTATCTAAACCTCACTATCACTTGCTCCTCTGGAATGCAACCTTTCCCTCCTGTGAATCTAGACTACCTTTCACCACACAAAGTAAACAAAACGACCACAATAAAGTATAAGGTATGAGTAGAGAATCCATGGGTGCAGGTGTCAACAAATTCAAAATGGCCTTGATGACTAAACAATAGAAGAACTGCCTCTTTTTAATATGTGTTCATCACCCACACCAAAGAGGTTGTAACACTTATTTGGGTATCATTGATTTATATCAGGGGTGTCAAACTGCCGGCCCACGGGCCGGACACATCACACGGAAGCCGTGCCCACTTCATTGCAAAACTGTCCCGATACATTGCCTGACATCACGTGATGTCACAAGTTTGACATGTCCGATTTATACTGTATACAGACACAAACCACGGGTGCTTCTGAATATGTATAAATAGTTTGTACCATAAAGAGGTAGTTACCCTGACCATCCTTAGGTCATCCCCAGGGTTCTTCATCAGCCTATTAGGAAATCACTATTACACTGGAAAGTATACCAGACTAGTTATAAGACTGGTTCCCCAAACTGCTAAAGATTCAGGAGACCATTACATATAATCACCTAATTACAAGCTTCTCTGTTAACACTGGAAAAAAAATCTGCCTGTAAAGTTTACTGCAGATGGGAATTGAGGAGATGGTGTAAAAAGAGGAACCAAATGTGGAGAAGGGAACATTTCAAAGAGTCCTTAGCTGGTTCACTTTAAGTCTGCCTAGGGATTTAGTCTTACAGCTTTCAAGATCTTGTTTTCATCCCAATGAGCATTACAGACTAAAGCCTTTCTGACTTTCACTCCTTGGGATTGACATAGGTTATATACAGCACTGCTTCTAAATGGGAAACAATTTAAGATGCTGGAATTTTGGCCCCCACTTCTTCTTTTCTCAATAAATCTTGCTGAAAAGACTCTGTGTGAATCATGCTTTGGGGGAAAAAAATCACTTTCAGGTTTAGACTGCTGCCAAAGATTTTAATGTTAGGCATCTGCTACAAAGCACGAGGATGGAAGAAGGATAGAATGAGATCTAAAACATCATTCAGCAAAACCTGAATTTTCATATTTATATCACAGGGTTGGTTGAAAGTGGATAAGTAATGTCATGAAGCATATTTTGTCACTTGCTGAAATCTTTCAAGGAAGGCTCGGTCAAGTAAATAGATATCACAAGAACTATTCAAATTATATTGTTATAGGTCGGATACAACTTCGCAATTAACAGCAACAACAAAAAGGGCATAATAATAGAATCTGGAAAACCTGACCTTTGTCTCCTTTGTCCACCAGTTTAGCCAGAACTATGTTCCATGTTTTGTGATTACATTAGTATTAAGTCCATGGAGGGAAAAAAAGGCTTTGGACATTATTATTTTTTAATTTGTTTATAGTAAAACTGGAAGTGAGAAGGCACCCTAAAGGGGTTTAACAGATACTGTAACTCCTTGACTTACAACCACAACTGAGCCCAAAATTTTGGTTGTCAGTTGTTGCAGTCCTACATCAAGCCACCATTCAATTTTAAAACCATTTTTACTACAGTAGTTAAGTGAATCACCATGGTTGTTAAGCAAACCACATGATTGTAAATCCAAAGCCAGCTTATCCAATGGTGTTGTTGTTGGCAAAATGGCAAAAAAAGTCCACAAAACATGATCACAGGTCTGCAGAACATCACAATCAACTGATAATGTATGCCCAAAATGCTATTACAAGACTATGGGGAGTGGTACATCACTCATAACTTAGAGGACAATTCATAAATAACTTTTTTTGACTCTCTGTAACTTCAAACGATCGCTCAATGGACAGTTGTAAGTTGAGAACTAGCAGTAGTCCTGGTTTTGAAATCACAACTATCATGGTTATTCCATAGGATGATATAGTGAGAGAGGAGAATATGATCATTTTGTTTCTCCAGTCTGTCAATGGCTTTCAAGACATTGCCCATGGTATAGTTATTTAAATTGGGATTCTTCTATAGTTAAGTGAAGGCTATTAGTTGCTAATTTACTAGAAGCGCATTGAATGACTCTCGGTTGGAAACTCTCAGCCAAACATATCTCACAGAGTTGTTGTGGGCCAAAATTGGTTGTGCTCTACTCCTTGAGAAAAGTCTGAATATAAATCTGACACAGAAACAATAAATCAAATGCTACTGCTAGGCATCAAAGACACAGCAGTGTCTGAAAGCTAGAAGACTGGGTGGATAATTTCTCAGAATTCCTGCAGGAGATGGAGATCTTATCCAGCAGTTCTCAAATACACCATAACACACACATATATAAAAAGATTGTAGGAGGAATTTCCTCATGAAGTTTTCTCTTCATATGTGGGAAGTCCTGGAGGCTATATCTCACTAATGCATTATTTCAGGAAAAAAAGGGGGGTGCACATTGGCACATCTTGGCTATAAGGGAAAAAAAAATCTGTCCTGAAAGAATATCTAAGCTATTCTCTTCCATGAACTAGAATAGCATTTTTCAACTTTGGCAACTTTCAGATGTGTGGACTTCAATTCCCAGAATTCCCCAGCCAGCAAGTTGATTGGGGAATTCTAAGAGTTGAAGTCCACATATCTTAAAGTTGCCTTGGTTGAGAAACACTGAACTAGAATAAGAACTGATAGAGTCAAAGCAGAACTATTTATCTATTTGTTTATTTACATGGCACAAGTTATTATTTTGCTCAGTGTCAATTTATCTCACAGTACAAACGGAGACCCCCTATTTCTTGGGATCCCCATACAATATTTCTGGGAGACATTATTTGAAATGTAATTGAGGTTGATCATAAACATAGATGATACCAAGTTCTCTTTTTTTCCCCTTTCCATTCCCCTAGGAGAGTCAGCTGAGGTTGTAAAACAAGTCCTGAGCAGGTTAATAGCTTGCCTGAAGTCCAATAAATTGAAACTGAACCCAGGCAAGATGAAGGTACTGCATGTACAAGATTTGTTAATCTGTTGAAGTAGTTTTCATTGTGTTTTAGAGGCGACTGTTGCATAGTTGCTCTCTGCCTCTGAAGACACGGGCGAGTCTCCATATCTCAGAATGTCTTTTAGTAGGTCAAGTTGATCTATCAGCTACAAGCTTACCTGGAAGAGATAGTCTTGTGATAGATACCGATAGTGATTCATTGTCCAATAGTTTCCTATTTGAATGATTGTAAAATGTAAATCATTCCACTGTCTTTGAAAACACCTGGGAACAAGGAAGCTGTTGTAGATAGGTGACTGAGACTGGCTGATATGATCTGATTATGGCATTGATCTGCAACTTTGTTCCTGGAATCCATTCAAAATGCTGCTGTTTTTCATCATTAAACCTCTAAATGGGTTGGGCCATTGGACTCAAAGGGATACTACTTCCTACTATATAACTGGATCTTTTATGCTCCCAGATCTCTGTGAATAGATTATTTTTTGTTATATGTTCTATTCATTTTTCTTTAAAAAAATCTTCAATTTAATATTGCTTTTATTATGTGCGGTTGTTATCATTTTTATTGATTTGTATTGTATTGTATGCCTTTATTTATGTATTGCCCAGAAAACGTTGATTATTGAGTCACTGAAAAATGTAATTAATAAATACATCTTTTTTTAATAAAATGTTAGATGTTTTGTGCATACTTAAGGACTTTTAAGCATGCAGAATGTTTAAGTGACATATATTCTAGCTAATGAAATTTAACTAAATAATGAGCAATTTGCTACTCTGAAGATTTTGCATGAGATTTCTTGTTCTGCACATCCCTAAGAATAATTATTTGCATGAAGTTAATTATGCAATATGAAATTTTATTTATATATAGAAACAATGGGATTATTTTTTAAAAATGATGACATACAATATTTAATGAAACAGTATAGCAGTGCAGAGGGTATGAATGTTATTGCTTTGTCTTTCAAACCATTGCTTGAAGGGCAAGTTGTAGAATCTCATTGAGCTGAAGATGTTTTATGATTTCTGCTCTGGCTTTGCGTTCTCAGGAAGTATTCAATCACAGGCAGAAGGTTGAGGTTTCTTTACAGCAGGGCTGTGAGACCAACACACGCATAAGTGGCCATCTCAACTTAATTGGAACTTGAAAAGGAGAGGCTGACCTGAATGTTATCATCTGTAATCCGAAACACTTTAGAAAGGAATTGTAAAAGAGCCTCTTCAATTTATAAACCTGCAATCTGAATTTGAAATATAGGACTTCAACTGTGATGACATATATTCATGATTTCACCTTAGCAGATATAAAAGATGGGAACCCCAGTGTAGAACAAAAAAGGAGAAAGGTATTTATTGAGGCATTTTCTTTTCCAAGGAATGCAGAATATCCATTATTTTCTTCTTTATGTCTAAGAAATCTGGTTTATTCTATTTTTTTTTTTTTTTTGCAATGATGATGTAAGAATAAGTAAAACCAAACATTTAAGCAGTCCACTCATTAAAGGCTTATTTTAGCCACTAGAAAGTTAGCTTCCAGGATCATCTCTGAGTTTTTATTTATACATTTAATCAATTTGTAGAGGCACCCATTTCAACAAAGTGACACTGGGCAATGAACAATATTAAGTAACAATAATAAAAAAACAATTGCACCATAAATATTAGAAGGCAGAGAATTGGAGGTAAATATCACACTCATCAGCACTAATATAGCCAGGTGATGGCTCCTTTTGCACAGTCAGGGCACCAAGCCTCGTGACCCTTCACCCTAGCATAAAATTGCCACATTTTTTTTTCTCTGATGTCCTCATGATATTGCTTTCATTTCCTCGCCAGCCCTAACCCATACAATATATAATCTGCCTTAACTGTTCAAGCAGTCTTTTCCATCTTCTCAAAACACAATTTTGCTATGCTAAGAGCCGAGGTGGCGCAGCAGTTAGAGTGCAGTACTGCAGGCCACTTTAGCTGACTGTGTTCAGCAGGTCAGCGGTTCAAATCTCACCGGCTCAAGGTTGACTCAGCCTTCCATCCTTCTGGGGTAGGTAAAATGAGGACCCAGATTGTTGGGGGCAATGTAAATATATATATATACATTGCTTACTGGTGTACACCGCTTAGAGAGTGCTTGTACTTAAAGCGGTATATAAGTTTCATAAATAAATAAATAAATTGTGAACTGGCATGCCACATCAACTATTTTGTGGCCATTGTTGTTAGAAGCAAATTTCTGGGTTAGAATCCAGACAGCTCATCAGAAGAACACACCAGAGAAGTTGCATGGAGCAGAGACAAAGTTTATTTTGGCAGCATAACGTGCAGTATAGCAATCAAAAGGTAGGTTAAGAAATCAGAATGCTGAGGGTTGTGATACGTATGGTGGGCTTTGATGGTGAGGCATGCTGGATGTGTAAATTGAGGTGTTCTTGCTTTGTCATTTTCATCCTACATAGGATGAAAAGGTTTCAAGTGGTTTTGTCTACAGAATGGATGGGGAGAGAAGTATTTTCTTCCAACAATGCAATTAAGAGTTGAATCTACCCCTCTAGGAATCATTTAAATCAACACAGCTGACTGGAGAATTCTGGGAGTTGAAGTCCACAAGTCTCACAGTTGCCAAGATTGGATCCCCCTGGTTTAAACAGTGTGGGCATGCTCTCTCCCTCCAGTTGTGGGCGTCAGGAGTATTCACAGGGTGGGCCAAAAGATTCAAGATAGTGGCTATAATAGTACAGTCAAAGCTGTACTTGTTTTTTATGTGCATCATATCCGTGTTTTCCCAAAAATAAGGCATATCCCAAAAATAAGCCCTAGTTTTGGGGCAAGGCACACACCTAAAAATCAAGCTAGTGGGAGGGGGTGAAGCTGCCCCACATGCTCTGCACCCACTTACCTTGCAGCCAGGCCTCTCCCCTCCGGTCCACTTCTTCTGCAGCATCTTCTGCAGCCAGGCCTGTGTTTCTCAGTCACAGGCCTTTCCAGAAGGCCACTGCAGCCGAGTTCCGAGCTATGAATTCAATCCATAGCTCCGTTCTGCAAGATCTATGCAGCTACGGACCGAGCTATGGATTGAATCCTTAGCTTGGAACTCGGCTGCAGTGGCCTTCCGGAAAGGTCTGGTGCCTCTTTTGAAGACAAAAAAAGAAAAAGAAAAAAAGAAAAAGAAAAGACCCGGTCCTATTTTCAGGGAAACATGATAGTTACCATGTGGACATTTTTAATCACATCCTGAGGAGATATAGCTCCTGGGCCATGTCCTCCTTGGTCACGTTGGTTCTTTTTGCAAGAAAGACCAGATATTAGGCTACTGCTCTACCCCAATTCTGCCTCATACTTGCTAGGTTTAGCAAAGCTTATAAACACTCTCTTATGTCTTATTTTTGAAACATGGCTTCAGTGCTTTCTCAAAAGAGGACTAGTCCCGAGCTACACAAAAGGTCAGTTTAAACTGGGAAAGATGGCGTATTGGTCACTCTGTCACCATTGGGAACATTATAGGTCTTCTAATATTTTTGTACTAGTAGCTGCAGTTCCTATGACTGCCTATGAAGCCTACTCCATTTTGCCTATCCCATTCTAGTTTTGGTGGCCCAAAGTGCCATGCTAATCACCACTGTGATTGTGTCTGAATCAATCACAACTGTTTGTTCCCCACAGCCAGCCACTGGCCACAACTGGTCAGAATTGGATTCTTTGGTCATTTGCTACCAGCATTGTCATTTCCTTGCAGCATAACTCAAGGACAGAGTTTGTTATCATTAGTCATTCTCCCTTACTTCAAGTCATAGCCCTTTCTCACCTAATCCCTATCAATTAGGGAGATTTTTTTATCATTTTTTTCTCACTTGAGTTCTATTGAACAACCAGAAATATAACCTGACAAATTATAGTGCTGAGGCATGGATATAGGGAGCATTTGGAAATCTTCCTGTCACATTACCACAGACCCTTTGTAGGACCTTCTACCTGATAGTCAGACAACTTGACAGGGGACTACATGTACCATTCTATCCATCAATCAAAATTTACTCTATCTTATCCTATGTAAGGGAGAAGAATTGATGGTTGTTTCCCTGTCAATAGATCATGCTTGGTGGAGTGAGGAAACTAAGCCAGTCCTCTTCTTTAATTTGTGGGAAAGGGATTGGCAGATACTTTTTACGCACGGATGCGCACACACCCAAATGTAGCTGCACGTGTGAATGGGGCCGTGAGCATGCGAATTCCGCAAATGGGGCTGCTAGCTGAGGGTAGTGCCGGTGTGAGGGAGAGTGAGCATGCACGCACGGACACACTGGCCAGCCACTTATGCGGCCTGGTGGCCAAACGTCCATGGCCTGCTAGTGGGTCTTGGCCTATAGGTTGGGGATCTCTGGTCTATCTGATCAGGCTAACATTAGGCCAGAGAAGAAAGAATAAATTCATACAAATGATCAGAAAACAGTTACAGATTCTGCTTAGAATTCAGATTTCAGAATTCCTAAACCTTAACAAATTATACTTTTATGCACAAACCGTTTGGCCTCGTTCTCATTAAAACTGATTGGGGCCTGCTCCTGAATAAATCCTCATAGCACAATATTGTAGATTATCTATAACACAAGTAGGAATAGTTTACTTTGAAATGCTAGTCATTCCCCTATTCAATTCTCTCACATATAATCTCCTTTCAAGCTCTAACTGCCCATCCCGAAAAATAACTGTGCATTTCTGCAAACTTTGGCATTCCCCCAATCTTATATATTTCAATCTTTTGCTGGTGAAGAAAGGATGCTACTTTGGCCTCATAAGACCTGGCACTTGAACAATTATTTTTTAAAGGATGCAAAATAGAATTTAAACATGCTTCCCTCTCTCTTCTTTGTACACAATACCTTCTGCCAGCAGCAACTATCAATATTTGGAAGAAATCTAAGGCAGAGAGCCATGATTCAGTCCAGAATACTTCATCCATCCCAAGAAGACAAATTCCATTCTGTCTAAGCCAGAATTTCTCAATTTTGGGACTTCTCAGATGTGTGGACTTCAATTTACACAATTCCCCAGTCAGCTGGCCTATCTGAGCAACAGCCATCACCTATGCCTTGATTATATTATATCTCACATGTGATTCATGTAATTCCAGAATCTGAGAGTGTAATGTGTGGGGAAAATCAGTTCTTAGATGAATGGAATGGATTAAATCAAGTAGATATATATATATGTTTTCTGAGGTTTTCGCGGGTATTTGTATGTAGGTCTTTGGTTGTTCAGGTTTTCTCCCATGTAAAATTGGAAGTGTCTTGGCGACGTTTCAATGAAGTCCCATTCGTCATCTTCAGGCTGGTGTTTTCAGCTTCGTGCTTTGAGCAGCAATGTGTGGTCTTAGCTGTTTCTTCCTTTTAACTGCCAGTGGGGGTATGAACTGATTGGGTGGGAGCTTGGCTGTGTTCTGATTGGGTGGAGGTGTGTTCTGAATGGTTAGGGGCTTGGCTGTGCTCTGATTGGCTGGGGGAGTGTTCTGTTTGGTTGTGCTCAGGTTAGTCTGAGTTGCAGAGGGGTTTGAGATTTTGGGCTGCCTTGCTATTTTTTGGCTTCACGTTCGTGGTCATGCTTCCTCTTCATGGAGGGTGTCATGTATATTGGTGCCTGGCATTCCCAAACTGCCCCTTTCTCTTAATTTATGAGAGATGTTTTCCTCCCTGTTTATTGTTTTATTGCCTTAGTTACCCCCCCATTACTTATAGTAACTTGAGATCCTTTACCTTTGAATATGTATGCTTACATCATCTGTTACTTATGCATTAGTCTCGTTCACCTTTCTGAAAGGTACAAATAGGAAGGCATTTCTTTGTTGAGTCGGAGCCATCTCTCAATATTCTTTGGAGGGAGTCCCACTAGCATGTGCTGTCTAGTAAATAGTGAAGTAAGCTTTGATTATTTGCTTTGAGTCCTGCATTTGATTCCGCCAAGGTAGGAGTGGGCCACCGATGGCCTTAAAACTGCGGGAAGCTGTCCATCTAATTTCAGCAGATCTCTTCTTTTACAGGTCTATAAAAATCATTTAAAACTGTAAATATCCCACAACAGCATTGCAGAAATATCAACCTGGCAGTCGCACAATTGAAATCTCACCCTTTTTTTGTATGCGTGGTTACTTTTGTCAGCTTTACTTTTTCACCACCATCCCTACCTGATGTTTCTGAATGTAAGGTTCAAAATTGGATTTTGTAAAACACGAATGCATTTTTATTTATTATTTATTCATATTAGATGTTTATTCCATCTTTGCTATAGTATAAGTAACTCATGCCAGCAAACATATCTAATACCCTTTTCTTCTCCTATTTTCCCAACAACAACAATCCTGTGAGGTGGATTGGGCTGAGATTGGATACCCAATTTATTTTTTCTGTTGTGTGTGTGTGTGAATGTATGGATGTACCAGTATGTATACACACACATACACATATGATAATGCAACATTTCTTAATATCAGCAAACATACCTAATGCTCCTTCCTCCTCCTATTTCCTCTAAAACAACAACCATTTGTGAGGTGGGTCAGGCTTAGATTGGATATGCAACAGATTTCTTTTTGTGGTTTATAAGCATATAAAGACAATACAACATGTCTTAATATCAGATGAATACAGTACTACAATAGCTATAAAAATGGGCATTAACATAAAAATCAAGACTAGCCCCTTAATATTGGCCTATCTAACAAATTGAACATATGTTGCTTCAATGATTTTTAATCCTCAGCACTTTACAGCTCAAAAGTGAGGGAAGGTGCACACTGCACAACTTACCAGCCATTGAGAGTGCAGCAAAAAGATTTCAGATTCATGCACTGTGGTCCAAGTGACCCCAATGGGTCGGATTGCCTTACTTTGCTTTTGTAATGAGAATCTACTGACACATTTTCATTATTAGATCAAAGGAGCAAGGCATTACACAGAGCTACTTGCAAATGAAAATATCAAAATTGGCTGGGGTATACACTTTCTTCTAATCAAATCTCTCTCTCTCTCCCTCTCTCTCTCTCTCTCTCTCTCTCCCCCCCCCCAAGAATCAATGAAAGAACCAAAGAAAGGAGACAGAGTGTCTGAAATTAATCCAGCAAGTGAAATCACAAAAGTCAGTTCATTTAGGCAGAGTTGACTGGAATAACTGAACAGGGATTTTTATAATTAGAAAACCTTTTGCTAGTCGTGTGTATGTGTATGTGTATGTATCTGTTTACATTTGTCTCTATATATGTTTGTCTGTCCATATACTGTGTATGAATCTATATATCTGTCTCTCTTATATATACATACATACACACACACACACACACACATATACATATATATACAATTACAAATAACTTTATTACCAGTAGCCATCACTTTTTACAATATATTAAATAATAATAATAATAATAATAATAATAATAATAATAATAATAATAATCTTACCAACAACCTTCAAATTACTAACTGGTGTGGTAGCTGATGCAGTACAACAGCATCTAGTTGAAAACAATCTCTTTCCACCTGAGCAGAAAGGAAACCGCCCCAATAGCAGAGGAACAAAAGATCAACTCCTAATAGACAAAATGATCTTGGAAAACTGCAAGAGAAGGAAGACCAACCTGAATGTGGCATGGATTGACTACAAAAAGGCATTTGACTCTCTGCCACATGATTGGATAATAAAGTGCCTAGAAATAACAGGAGTCAGTAGAAACATCAGAAAATTTGTGCAAAGATCGATGGCACAATGGAAGACACAGTTGCAGATCAATGGTGAGAAGCTGGGAGAGGTTAATATCAAGAGAGGAATATTTCAAGGAGATTCATTATCACCATTACTATTTGTTATTGCACTATTTCCTCTGTCAACAATACTGAATAACTCAGGACATGGCTATCAAACATCAAAAACATCTACCAGACTATCCCATCTCCTTTACATGGATGATCTGAAGCTGTATGGAAAAACATCATCTGAAATAGAATCGCTGCTCAACACTGTCCATATATAAGGCCAACATATTGTTATGGAGTTTGGCTTGGACAAATGTGCCACACTTACTATCAAACAAGGAAAAATAGTGAAAACTGAAGGAATCAAGATGCCCCACGAAAATAACATTAAGAGTCTGGATGAGGACGATTACTACAAATACTTGGGTATCTTCAAGCTGACAACATCAAGCACACTGAAGTCAAGAAAAAGATTAGAGGTGAATACATCAAGAGAGTGAAGAAGATCTTAAAGTCGAAACTCAATGGAGGAAATACCATAAAGGCAATCAACACCTGGGCAATCCCAGTCATTAGGTACACAGCTGGAATAGTGGACTGGACTCAAGCAGAACTAAAAGCAATGGATAGGAAGACCAGAAAAATAATGACAATGAATCATGCCCTTCATCCACGCAGTGACATTGATAGACTTTATCTACCAAGGCAAATAGGTGGGCGTGGAATGCTACAAGTACATCAGATGGTTGAAGAAGAAAAAATGGCTTTGGAAGAATATCTGAAGAACAATGATGAAGATGCACTGAAATTAGTATATCAGGAAGGCTTACTGACTACTGGAGAGACCAAACTGGCCTACAAGAAAGACCAAATGAAGAACAGAATAGAGGCATGGGAAGACAAAGCACTACATGGCCAATACATTAAAAAAATAGCTGGGAAAGCAGATAATAACAAGACCTGGCAATGGCTAAGAGCAGGAAAATTGAAGAAAGAGACCGAGGGACTAATTCTGGCTGCACAAGACCAAGCCTTAAGGACAAATGCATATAAAGTCAAAATTGAGAAGACAGCAACAGACAGTAAGTGCCGCCTATGCAAAGAAGCTGAAGAAACAGTGGACCACCTGGTAAGCTGTTGCAAGAAGATTGCACAGACTGACTACAAGCAGCGGCATGACAAAGTAGCAACAATGGTGCATTGGAAGATCTGCAAAAAATATCATTTGCTTGTAAAGAAAAACTGGTCGGATCATAAAATAGTCATAGCAAATGATAAAATTAAACTGCTCTGGGACTTCAGAATTCAAACAGACAAGCACCTGCAACATAACACCCCAGATGTAACAATTGTCGATAAGAAAGACAAAAAAGTCTGGATAGTGGACGTGGCAGTGCCTGGAGACAGCAGAATAGACGAGAAAGAACTGGAGAAGATAACAAAATACAAAGACCTACAAATAGAAATAGAAAGACTGTGGCAAAAGCAAGCAAGGGTAGTACCAATAGTCATAGGCTCCTTGGGTGCAATCCCAAAACAACTGGAGCACCACTTGAACACCATTGGCATTGACAAATTTGCTACTAGTCAATTGCAAAAGGCGGCCTTATTAGGAACTGCTTCCATCCTGCGACGATATCTGTAATACCATCAAACATCCACATCTGCCTATCCCAGGTCCTGGGTAAGGACTCGATAGGTAGACAAAATGCCAAATCCAGTCTGAACATCTGGCTGACTGTGCGATGATCCATAATAATAATAATAAATAGTACTAACTTTAATAGTAAATAATAACATCCCTGTTAAGAAAATATATGTCCACAAAATGTTAGGTTCACTCCCTAGTTTACGTGAGTGGATAGCCGATTAGTGTGTGAGTAAATATAATGTTCCAAACATTATTAGAGATATCTCCAAAAAATTGGCACAAGTTGACGGCTATAGATCTGTAACCAATTTTTTTCTTATGGACATTGCCACAACACAGTATTTTGCCACTGCATGCGTGATAGAAGGGTTTGAGTCCTGGAGGAGAAAGCCTACATAAAAATTGTCTGCCCTCCCTGGCAATCTCTCTAATAAGGGGAGAATATATACTGTCCTATAAACTCAGTATAACTCTCTCTCTCTCTCTCCCAAGAATCAATGAAAGAACCAAAGAAAGGAGACAGAGTGTCTGAAATTACTCCAGCAAGTGAAATCACACTTAAAAGTCAGTTCATTTAGGCACAGTTGACTTGAATAACTGAACAGGGATTTTTATAATTAGAAAGCCTTTTGCTAGTCATATGTATGTATGTATAGTGTATGTATGTATCTGTTTACATTTGTCTATATGTATGTTTGTCTGATTGTCCATATACTGTGTATGAATCTATATATCTGTCTCTCTCTGTCTTTCTCTGTCTCTCTCATACACACACACACACACACACACACACACACACACACATACACATATATATATAACATTGCTGCTCAAAGCACGAAGCTGAAAGCACCAGCCTGAAGATGACGAATGGGACTTCGTTGAAACGTCGCCAAGACACTTCCAATTTTACGTGGGAGAAAACCCGAACAACCAAAG
Source organism: Crotalus tigris (assembly GCF_016545835.1). Lineage (NCBI taxonomy): Eukaryota > Metazoa > Chordata > Lepidosauria > Squamata > Viperidae > Crotalus > Crotalus tigris. Next base: position 84,548 of record NW_024097483.1, on the reverse strand, counting down.
ACCTACATACAAATCCTGGGCATTATGCTAAGAAATAAAAGAAAAAACGAACACCAGGATATAATAAACCAGCCTGTTTAATATAAACAAGCCTGTGGTTAAGAAGAGTCACTAAGCTTTCGTCCAGCCCAAAAACTGCCCGCGTCAGTTTGCCTGATGTGGAACAACTCTGTGCAATATGGATTAACACAATCAACGGGCCGATGACGCGCTCAAGGAGCCAGGCACAGAGGCAGGAGGCTATAAGAACTGCCTTCCCGATCTCCTGCTATTCTAACTCTGATGAGGCTGGCAGTTTTTTGGCTGGATGAAAGCTTAGTGACTCTTCTTAACCACAGGCTTGTTTATATTAAACAGACTGGTTTATTATATCTGGTGTTCGTTTTTATTTTATTTGTTTATATATATGTATATATATTTGTGTGTGTGTGTGTGTGTGTGTGTGTGTGTGTGTGTGTGTATATATATATATGTTTTCTGAGGTTTTCGCGGGTATTTGTATGTAGGTCTTTGGTTGTTCGGGTTTTCTCCCACGTAAAATTGGAAGTGTCTTGGCGACGTTTCGACGAAGTCCCATTCGTCATCTTCAGGCTGGTGCTTTCAGCTAGCACGAAGCTGAAAGCACCAGCCTGAAGATGACGAATGGGACTTCGTCGAAACGTCGCCAAGACATTTCCAATTTTACGTGGGAGAAAACCCGAACAACCAAAGACCTACATATATATATATATATATATATATATATATATATATATATATATTTATATATATATATATATGTTACAAATTCAGATTTCTTTTTATTGACAAAGAGTTAAAGAATTAAGTGGGAGACTAGAATAGCTATTTCAAGTAGAACGGCAGTATAGCAGTCAAAATGCCAAGATGCATATATGCAGGTCTTGGCATATTCGGGTCTTTTCCCGTGTTAGATTGAGAGTATCTTGGTGACATTTTGACAAGGTCCCACTCGTCATCTTCAGGCTGGGATCTTTGGCTTTCTGCTTGTGCGAGCAAAGTGTGATCGGAGCTGCCGTCTCTTTATAAATATCTGTGGGGGTGTGTAGAGTGCTGGTTTAGTTGCTGTAGGAGGGTTGGTTGGCTGTGTTGGAGTTATTGTTTGTGGATTGTTCGGATGTTTTGTAACATCCTGAGTAGCTGAGGTGCTGGCTGTGTGCCCATTAGTTTTTTGTGTTGTAACGACCTGGGTAATGGATTGTGTGATGACATCCTGAGATCTAGTGTAGTGATATCCTGAGTTCTGTTTTTCACCTTCCTGGGTGGTTGGCTGTGTTGTAACATCCTGAGCTTTAGCATTGTAATCTCCTGAGTTCTGTGGTGTGATGTCCAGAGCAGAAGGCTATGAAGTAACATACCGGGCTTTGGTTTGGCTCCGAGTTTGCGGTCTAGCTCTGTGTTCATGACGTGTGTCTGTTTGCTTTGTGTGGGGGTTGGAGGGAGGTGCAGCAGCTGGTGATGTTGTCGTGGTTTAGCTTCTGGCTGGTGGTTGCATTTCGTCTGAGGGACGGGTTTGGGCTTGGGTTTGGGTCTTGTGAGGGTGAATGGTGGTGGCGTACTGTGTTGTTCTGGGTCCGATGTCAGTTTTCATGGCTAGGATTCATTTGTTGATTAGGGCTAGTTTCCAGATGTCTGGTAGGTGGGAGGTATCATCACGTTTATTCATGTTGTGGGGGTGTTTTTCTATTTCAATTGCTTCCATAATTATTCTCTTGTTGTGGTGTTCAGTTTTGGAGATTAGTTTGGTTCCTTCAAAGTCAATTTCATGTCCTTTGGCTTTAAGGTGCTAGAAGAGGGAGGAAGTTTTTTCTTCTTTTCTGACTACGTTCTTGTGTTCTGCGATGCGTGCATTTATTCTCCTATTAGTTTGCCAATGTATATGGCTGGGCAGATTTTGCATGGTATTTCATAGACTCCTTGGTTTTCTAGCTGGATCATGTCTTTGGGGTTTCTTAAGATGTTGGCTATTTTTTGGTTGGTGCCGAAGGCTGTCTTGATATTGTGTTTGTGGAGAATTTTGCTGATTTTATCTGTGTTGCCTTTGATGTAGGGGATATCACTACACTAGACCTCAGGATGTCATCACACAACCCATTACCCAGGTCGTTACAACACAAAAAACTAATGGGCACACAGCCAGCACCTCAGCTACTCAAGATGTTACGAAACATCCGAACAATCCACAAACAATAACTCCAAGACAGCCAACCAACCCTCCTACAGCAACTAAGCTAGCACTCTACACACCCCCACAGATATTTATAGAGAGACGGCAGCTCCGATCACACTTTGCTTGCATAAGCACGAAGCCGAAGACCCCAGCCTGAAGATGATGAGTGGGACCTCGTCGAAACGTCGCCAAGATACTCTCAATCTTACACAGGAAAAGACCCGAATATGCCAAGACCTGCATACCTATACCCATGAAAATCTACAAAAACAAATATTTATTTGTCGACAAAAAAAGAAATTTGGATTTATAATGTATCGCAGTAGCGACTTGAGCCTGCTTAATGCCCCTAGCTTGGAGGCTGCAAGGCAAAAGTGATTATAAGTAGAACTGCAGTATAGCAGTCAAAATACCAAGGAGCATTAATCAGACCGGTCTCTCCGGAAAAAACTTTCTATATATACACACACACATATATATACATACACAAACAGACAGACACATACACAAATACATATAATATATATAAATACAATCTCAGGGTAGAATAAATCTACATATTTAATTCACTGCCCTTTTCCTGAAAATAACATTAGACTCCTGCGTAGCCTGAATGAATTAGTAGTTGAGGTTTAGTCTATTGGGAACGATGGAAGCATTTCCCCCAATATTTTTGTTGCCCCCCCATTAAAAAAAAACTTTTCAGCTGAATTTTTTAGATGGCAGTCTTTAAGGGTAGCCTGATACAAAGTCTATGGGGGGCATACAATTAGATTAGCCCTATTACCATCATCACAGCTGTGGCACATCTCATGAACTTCTCATTAGTAAGTGGCAAGAAGTAAATTGGTGAGTTCACCGATGTCGCTAAGACTTAATCAGTCTTCATGTATTCATCTGCCAAAGCTTCTCCTATATTTTCTTTCCACATTTGCCAAAATGAAATTCTTAGCCAACTAATAAAAGTCAAATATTGATTTGCAAGCCTGGGTTAAAGTTTAAATGCAAAGTCTTTATTATCTTCTTGGAAGGAGAATCTACAAATCAGTCTTTTCCAGCTTAGTGCCCTGGAGGTATGTTTGGATTTCAGATCCCATAATTCCTCTAATTATTCCCTTAATTCCTAGACAGCATGCTATGTTGCCTGAGAAATGGAGTGAGCTCAAGGGTACCGCACTGGAAAGTTTGCTGTAAATATTCAGACACATAAAGAATTTTTTATACGCCTCACTGAAATAGACCCCAGCTTACCTGAGCCATTGAGATTTTTTTTTAAGAAAGTCATTTCCATACCCTTGCTTACTATAGCAATGTTAGCTGGTATAAATAACATACAATGGTTTCAGGATAAATAGCATTAAGCAAAAAAGTGCTCACCCCCCCCCAAGTATATATTCTGCTGACAGCATAAAGTACTAAAAAAATGCCAGCTTAAAATCCTCCAGAATAATAAGGGGGAAAAATGAACTGCCACTGTTTGTCCTAGAATATCCTCATTCTTTTTACTGTTCCCATTTTTCTAGGATTTCTCTTAAAAGGAAGGACCAAAAAATGTCAGGCCACTTTGAATTGGGAGGTCAAAATGGCTCATCATTTTTGGTTTATCACTAGAAGTTAAAGCCCAAATAGCACCTTTTTCCCCTTGCAGAATGCCTCTTGTCATATTAGTGTAAGGTGGCCTTTCTATATGGGGACATTTTTTGTTACAAGAACAGGAGATAATTGTCTTGCCTAGTGATGCTTTGGGGAACAAAAGGGATGAATTATATGAACATGAAGTTGGCAACAGCAGTGAACAATTTTAATGGTGCAAAGTGGATGTGTATAGTTAAGATGCCCATTGAGTGATGGGTATCCGCTGTTAAGGGTGCTGATCCACTGCTGAGTTTTTGAATCCATAACCAAGATTTGCTGGCTGGCATAAGAGAAAATATGAATAAATGACTATTTGGATTAATGCTAATCAGATATTGCAGAAAAGAGAACAATGAAAACAACAAGTAATAGAAAGAAGAAGGCCTGTTTCAATCTGAAACCTTCAAGATGCTTTTCCTAAATTCCAGGCCAAAGTTGAACTTTGTCAAAACTAAGTCTTGGAATCATAGTTTGGACTCATCTGAAGAGAATCACTTTAGTATTATCAGATAATTATAGACATTAGAGCCTGTTTGGAACGGAACAGAACAGAACAGAATAACAGAGTTGGAAGGGACCTTGGAGGTCTTCTAGTCCAACCCCCTGCTTAGGCAGGAAACCCTATACCATTTCAGACAAATGGTTGTCCAATCTCTTCTTAAAAACTTCCAGTGTTGGAGCATTCATAACTTTACTGATTAATTATTCTGTCAGGAAATTTCTCCTTAGTTCTAGGTTGCTTCTCTCCTTGATTAATTTCTATCCATTGCTTCTTGTCCTGCTCTCAGGTGCTTTGGAGAATAGTTTGATTCCCTCTTCTTGTGGCAGCCCCTGAGATATTGGAACACTGCTATCAAGTCACCCCTAGTCCTTCTCTTCATTAAACTAGACATACCCAATTCCAGCAACCGTTCCTTATATGTTTTAGCCTTCAGTTCCCTGATCATTTTTGTTGCTCTTCTCTGTACTCTTTTTAGAGTCTCAACATCTTTTTTCACATTGTGGTGACCAAAACTGGATGCAGTATTCCAAGTGTAGTCTTACCAAGGCATTATAAAGTGGTATTAACACTTCACGTGATCTTGATTCTATCCCTCTGTTAATGCAGCCCGGGACTGTGTTGGCTTTTCTGGCAGCTGGCTCATATTTAAGTGATTGTCCACTAGGACTCTGAGATCCCTCTCACAGTTACTACTATTGAGCAAGGTACCACCTATACTGTACCTGTGTATTTGGTTTTTCTTGCCTAAATGTAGATCCTTACTTTTTTCACCATTGGATTTCATTTTGTTAGATAATATAAGCTAGAGCCATATAGGCACAAGGCACGGGATGCCAAATTTTAAGCGGCATACATTGAAAAGACTTCCAAAAAAACCAATTCAAAACCTTTCACGTCTTTCATGGCATGAGATCAAGTTATCTGATGGACTTACTTTCCCTGATGATATCTGCCTGTCCCATCAGATCTGACAGAGATGGCATGCTGCAAATCTGACCTACTATGTGCTTATATTTAGCGGGTTCTTCTGCTCAGATGCCCATCTCCTGAGACCCACTAAATATAAAATTCCTCTCCCCCCCTTGAGTGAGGTTAACTCCATCCCTGCTATTGTTTCAAAAGTCCATAAAGTCCTATCTTGGTCATCAGGCCTGGGGTGTGCGTGTGTCCCCAGGGACTTATGACATTTCAACATGGCTCCATCATTGTAGTTCACATTTGCTCTCTCCTGTGCCTTGTTATATTTTAATAATGATTGTTTTATATTTTAATAATCACTTTTTATATAGTAATTGTTTTGCCTATTGTTCTACGCTATCCAGAGTCACTTTTTGTGAGATGAGTGGCCATAGAAATTTGATAAAAAGCAGGAACAGTACACTCTCGGAGCTAGCACACCCACCTGAGTGTTAAATATGATTTTGCAGTGTAAAATGTCTGAGAAATAAAAATGTCCAGGGTTAAAAAATCATAAGTGTAAAACTCAAAAACTTAAAGGGAAAAAAGGAATAAAATAGGCACCTTTTTGAAATTACTAACAAAATTGGAATATAAGCCAAACCGGGGGGGAGGGACCAGAATATGTCTTTGCCTAGGGTGCCAAAATATCTATTATTATTTAATATTGCTAGTTATTTAATTTATAGGCCACCCATCTCATTGTCACTGTAGAGTAGCCCTGAGTTCAACACCTACTTACAAACGTTGAATGTCTTTGAGATTTATACTGCTACATTATATGTTTATTACTATTATTATGACTTACTCTATTTAATATTATACTGTACTACTCACAACACTTTGTAGTATAAATGAATCTCTGCATGTGTTCTTGAATACATCTATTACATTCATTTTGTTGTCTTATACTCAATCATGTCCAATTTTTGAAGTCTGTCTGGAGAGGTCCCTGCACTTTTGTTGGCAAGATTTTTCAGAAGTGGTTTACCATTGTCTCCTTCCTAGGTCTGAATAAAAGTGACTGGCCCAAGGTCACCCAGCTGGCTTTTGCATAAGGTAGGTCTCCCAATTTTTAGCCTGATGCCATACGAAACTGGTTCTCATTACATTCAAATAAACAATAAAAAATAAAAGATCACCACCCTTCTCCCACACCAATCTCAGGAGCATTTATTTAACTAGGAAGTGTTTGATCTTTTCTAAAATCAGAGCAAAAGAACCAAGGATAATCTCCAGGGGCAATGAGTACCATAGAATTGAAGATATATCTGAGAAGGCTTTTCTTCTCCCTCACAGCTTTTTTTTCCATGTTGTGGTAGCACAGTAAGTTGGCTTTCCCTTGTTCACCTAACAAAACAGGCAGAATTATTTAAATGCATTCTCTGTACTTAAAATCAGTAACCAAGGTAGCTAATATCTGAAACGTCAAAAGAAGACAACATAAAAATGAAAAATTATACTAAGCTGTAGATGTTTAATATATTAATTGTTAAAGGGCTGCAAAGAAAACTATTGTTACAGGAAAAGTAGTATTTTCCCTGCATGAAAGTGGCAGAAGCAGAAGGCTCTCTACTACATATCTAGAAGTTACTGCCCAGACAAATTTCTAATCAGACTTTAAGCTATTTAGGATTTTAACAGCTAACCCCAAAACTTTAAATTGTGTCTGGAAAACAACCAGGGCAAATCATTAAAAATTGCATGATGTGATCCTGAGACTTTGGCAGCAGTTAACGCTGCTAATTTTACATCATTTGGAGCTTCTAGACAGTTTTTAAAGATAGTCCTCATAGACAAGTCACTACATAATACATACCCCAGAATGTTGTAAGGTTGCCCTGATAGGAAGATGGATGCAATCAATGTCCAAAAATGAGATTTTTTGGGTAACTGTATATAGCAAAGAAAATGAAATTAAAAAGTAAGGAAAAAGCAATGATGTTAATTAAAACCAAAACTTATAGACATATGCTTATCCCCTGCCTTTCTGCCTGTCTGCATATCTCTCTATCTCTCCATCTTTTATATATCTATTTATCATCTGTCTGTCTGCCTGCCTGTCAGTATCTATCTATCTATCTATCTATCTATCTATCTATCTATCTATCTATCTATCTATCTATCTATCTATCTATCTATCTATCTCACAGGATTTAGTTATCTCATATATTTAATAAATTAAATATTCTCCATGGGTGTATGGTTACAGTGTCTTCTACCCAACCCTGCTGCTTTATTCAACTGGTCTCTTGTACATCTCTATAAAAATCACTTATATAACTATCATATAAAAGTCCCACAACAGCATTGCAAAAATGCTGGCCTGAAATATAATATAAAAGAACATTTACCCTGTGGGGGAGCGTTAAAAACTAAAGAAGATAATAACTGCTCAGCGACTCTGAAATAATTTACTCATACAAGGATCTTCATTAAAATAACATTAAGGGGGTATTTTCAATGCCATGTGCTGGGATTTAGCTGCTTGATTCCTAGTAATATTAACAGTGAGGTGCAAAAGCAAACAAATTCACAGTTAAAGTATCACTTTGTTCTGCCCAGTTACTTCTATTAATATGTGTGATCAGCGCATGAAAATCGGGTGTATACAAAGTGCTCTTTGGCTACTAATGTCTCAAAAGCACAGAGTATAGTTTTTGGCTGTGATCCTCTCTAAGAGTCTGGTGCTATCTACTGTGCCACATTAAATGCAGATTGAAATAAAAATTGAAATTACGTGGAAAGATTAATGTTTGTGAACTGCACTTTGTACTCCACATAACATGTTTCTCACTCTTCATTTAAATGCACTTTAAAATGCATTCAGAATCAGGGAGCACTATTAGAGCATCCAGTGGACAAAGCCTATTGTGCAACAAACTAAAGTATAATAAGGCTATAATAAAAAGTATAAGTTTTGATCTTGATATTGTTTTGGCTGTAGCTAGAACTTTCCAAGACATGAAGAACCATCATGCTACCCACCTTTTTTCTTTTCCCCTTCCCAAAGTGCACAAGTTGACAGTCACGGAACAGTCACACATTAAGAAAAGGCATCAAAACCCAGAAACAGTGTGGATAAATTTGCATGTGCAAAATGTTATTATGTATGCATCCGCCACCTTCTGTAATCTGTGTTATTCACATATTTATTTATTTATTTGCATCTAAAGGCCACTGGACTAAGAAAAAGAATTGAGGAAATGAATAAGAAACCCTCAGCAAAAAAGTTATTAAGAAGAGCAAAAATATCCAAGTCTCACACTGGTGTTTCAGGCTCTCCATAGAGAAAAGGAGGGAATTTGTGTTTCAATTTGTAGAAGAGACAGAGTGAAGTATTGAGAAATTAATACGAATAGGTGAATAATATCCTATAAATTATTTTTTTTAAAAAAACAGCCCTTATGAAGAAAATTTGGGAATTTTAGTACATTCTCAGTAACAAAGTCACTAGAGCAGTGGTTCTCAACCTTATTAATGCCGCGACCCCCAACCGGTCGTAAGTCGAGGACTACTCAACCAGTCGTAAGTCGAGGACTACTCAACGGGTGCAGCACCGTTTGCAGACTGGGGCTTTTGGTGGGCTCAGCAGGGCAGAGGCAGCCTGGACAATTCCTATTGGCTTTTGAAAGCCAATAGAATTAGACTCTATTCAAGAGAGTCTATTCTATTGGCTTTCAAAAGCCAACAGAATAAAAGGGAGAAGCACAGCTAAGGAAAAGAGGGGGGGGGAAATGGCGGACTGCGTTGTTTGGCGACCCCCGTGAAATGGTCATTCGACCCCAAATGGGGTCCCGACCCACATGTTGAGAACCACTGCACTAGAGCATCCTGCACCCAAAGATGAAATTCCTACTCACTTTTGGCTTTCAGAAAAGGTATGAAGACCTGGCTCTGCCAATAGGTGTAGGGTCCCGATAGTGTTGTGTCACACTAGAAGTTGGACTAGATAACGTCCAAGGTCCTTTCCAACTTTATCATCATTATTAAGTGGTTAATGGATTGAGATAACCATGTGCATAAGTTAAATTCAGTGTTAATATTTATTATTTTAATGTTTTACTTTATTTTACTGTTTTACTTTGTTGCCATTCATAGTCACCTATAGGCAAAATGGGCAGCATATAAATTCACTAAGTAAGAACATAAAATAAATACACCAAGTCCCATATCTAGAATGCTATTTTCTAGAGAAGAGAGCTATATGCTTGCAAACTAAGGCCTTCAGTTGCAGTAAAGGAGGATCCAGCTTCAAATCCAGCCCCGATGACACCAGAGCCAGATCAACTAAGGCTGTAAGCACAGCCTCACAATGGTGCCCCCTAGCCCTTCCATTGCTTATCTGGCAAGACAATAAATGCTCAAAGTGCTGCAGGAAAAGAGTTAAAGGAGAAAAAAAAAAAATCTACGGTGCCCCTTTCTCTTGGTGCACTAAACATGTGAATGAATACTCACACTACTGAATTAAATTCTTACTTATCTGAAAGTCTGTATGAAGGATAACTCCAGGTATGTATTTGAACACGGAGTATTGTATGGCCTGCCCTGGAGTTCTTGAAGATAAGCAGCCAATCTGAAAAAAAGGAGGTGTTGATGTTAATTCAGCACAGCAAATGTGACTGAACACATCAGGGTATAGACTAACTAAGCACTCTAAAGAGCTCTAACCCACCATAACTATCTATTCTGTTCTCTCTTACATTCAGATGGTTTCACTTTTGTGTTATTTTTGTCTCATTTATGAAGAACTTTGCAAGTGTTGAAAGGCTCCTGCCAAACCAGGGGCCCATTTCTCATCCATGTCATTCAGATTTTGACCGCAACAGAAACCTGAACAGTTATTTATTTATCTGCAATGATTTTATACCATCCCAAACTGGCTCCATCCTTGAAATTGTCCAATAGCCTTTGCCACCATCCTGGGCAGGATATCACCCACTTTTTTACAGAGGAAATTTCTCTCTGCAACTTTACTCAGTGGGAAGAAAGTGGGGAAGCCTTCTATTATCTTTAAAAAAAAAAAAAAACCTTTTCTGTAACTAGCAGAGGGGCCAAAATATTTGGCAGGCATGGGTGCCCATAGAAGGAGGAAAAGGGAGAAAGCAAATAGCAAAAATATTTCACCCTCTTTTTCTTTCGTTTTACTTGCACTGTCATATTGCATGCAAGTAGCTATAAGGCAGAGATGGAATCAGTATGTCAAAACAGATGCGTCCTCGCTTTAATGAAATCTCCCCTTGTTCCCTGGTAGTATGCTAAATGCTGTGTCAGAATGAGAATTACAGTATTGATTTCAGAAGAAATAACAAATCGTTCATTATGCAGATTAAAGTTAAGGAGCTAACTGAGAGTTGACGACAATGGGACAAAGGGGAAAAAAAGAAATTGCAGTATTATAATGACATCTTAGGAATCAGCAAACTAAAATGGACAGGAATGGGTGAATTTAATTCAGAGGACCATCAGGTATACTACTGCGGGCAAGAATCCCTCAGAAGAAATGGAGTAGCCTTCATAGTCAATAAAAGAGTAGGAAAAGCAATACTGGGATACAATCCCAAAATGACAGAATGATCTCAGTGTGAATCCAAGGCAAACCATTCAATATCACAGTAGTCCAAGTCTATGCCCCAACCACTGGTGCTGAAGAGGATGAAATTGACAGGTTCTATGAAGCTCTACAGTACCTTATAGAATTAACACCAAAAAATGATGTCCTTATCATCATGGGGGATTGGAATGCTAAAGTAGGAAGCCAAAAGATAACTGGAATAACAGGCAAGTTTGGCCTTGGAGTACAAAATGAAGCAGGGCACAGGCTAATAGAATTTTGTCAGGAGAATACGATGGTCATAACAAACACTCTTTTCCAACAACCCAAGAGACGGCTCTACACGTGGACATCACCAGATGGTCAACATAGAAATCAGATTGACTATGTGCTCTGCAGCCAAAGATGGAGAAGCTCTATACAGTCAGTAAAAACAAGACCAGGAGCTGACTGTGGCTCAAGTCATGAGCTTCTTGTTGCAAAATTTAGGCTTAAATGGAAGAAAGTAGGAAAAACACTAGACTACTCAGGTATGAACTAAATCATATCCCTGATGAATATACAGTAGAGGTGACAAATAGTTTTAAGGAATTAGATCTGTTAGACGGAGTGCCTGAAGAACTATGGACGGATGTTCGCAACATTGTACAAGAGGTAGCAACTAAAACCATCCCAAAGAAAAAGAAATGCAAGAAAGCAAAATGGCTGTCTGGGGAAGCTTTGCAAATAGCTGAGGAAAGAAGGGAAGTGAAAGGGAAGGGAGAAAGAGAAAGATACACCCAATTGAATGCAGAATTCCAGAGAATAGCTAGAAGAGATAAGAATGCCCTCTTAAATGAACAGTGCAAAGAATAGAAGAAAACAATAGAATAGGGAAAACCAGAGATCTCTTCAAGAAAATTGGAGATATGAAGGGAACGTTTCATGCAAAAATAGGCATGATAAAGGACCAAACTGGCAGGGACCTAACAGAGGCAGAAGAGATTAAGAAGAGGTGACAAAATTACACAGAAGAACTATACAAGAACGAGCTTAGCATCCCTGATAACCACGATGGGGTGGTCACTGACCTCGAGCCAGACATCCTAGAATGTGAAGTGAAATGGGCCTTAGGAAAGCTGAGCAACACAAAGCTAGTGGAGGTGACAGTATTCCAGCTGAGCTATTCAAAATCTTAAAAGATGATGCAGTAAAAGTGCTACACTCAATTTGCCAGCAAATTTGGAAAACTCAACAGTGGCCATAGGATTGGAAAAGGTCAGTTTACATTCCAATTCCAAAGAAAGGCAATGCCAAAGAATGTTCAAACTATCGCACCATTGCACTCATTTCAGATGCAAGTAAAGTTATGCTTACTACAAGCTAGACTCCAGCAGTGTGTGGATTGAGAACTTCCAGAAGTACAGGCAGAGGAAACTAGAGATCAAATTGCCAACATATGCTGGATCATGGAGAAAGCTAGGGAGTTCCAGAAAAACATCTACTTCTGCTTCATTGACTATGCTAAAGCTTTGATTGTGTGGATCACAACAAATTGTTCTTAAAGAGATGGGAGTACCAGACCATGTTATTTATCTCTTGAGAAACCTATATGCAGGTCAAGAAGCAACAGTGAGAACTGGACACAGAACCACTGATTGGTTCAAAATGGGGAAAGAGGTCTGGCAAGGCTGTATTCTGTCGCCCTGCCTATTTAACTTATATGCAGAGCACATCATGAGAAAGGTAGGGATAGATGAATCAAAAGTTGGAATTAAGGTTGCCGGGAGAAATATCAACAACCTAAGATATGCAGATGATACCACTCTAATGGCAGAAAGTGAAGAGGAACTAAAGAGCCTCTTCATGCGGGTGAAGAAGAAGAGTGCAAAAGTTGGCTTGAAACTCAACATTAAGAAAACCAAGATCATGGCATCCGGCCCTCTTAATTCCTGACAAATAGATGGCGAAGAAATGGAGGTAGTGACAGATTTTATCTTCCTGGGCTCCAAGATCACCACAGATGGGGACTGCAGCTAAGAAATTACAAGATGCTTGCTCCTGGGGAGGAAAGCTATGGCAAATCTAGACAGCAAACTAAAAAGCAGAGACATCACCCTGCCAACAAAAGTACATATAGTCAAGGCCATGGTTTTCCCAGTTGCAATGTATGGCTGTGAAATTTGGACCATAAGAAAGGCTGAGCGCAAAAGAACTGAGGCTTTTGAATTATGGTGCTGGAGAAGACTCTTGCGAGTCCCCTGGACTGCAAGGCAATCAAACCGGTCAGTCCTAGAGGAGATTAACCCTGACTGCTCTTTAGAAGGCCAGATCCTGAAATTGAAACTCAAGTACTTTGGCCACCTAATGAGAAGGAAGGACTCATTGGAGAAGAGCCTAATGCTGGGAAAGATTGAGGGCAATAGAAGAAGGGGACGACAGAGAATGAGGTGGCTGGATGGAATCACTGAAGCAGTAGGAGTGAGCTTAAATGGACTCCAGAAGATGCTAGAGGACAGGAAGGCCTGGAGGAACGTTGTCCATGGGGTCACAATGGGTCGGACACGACTTTGCAACTAACAACAACAAATGAATCTCCAGGTAGGAAGAAACCCACTCACACGTACATTTCAAGTAGAATGGAATAGGACAAAGGCTTTAAGGACACCATTCAGATTAATCCATTTGAGCCTAATTCATATCTAGCTCAACATTTCCCTAGATTGCTATTTTCTTCTGATTTTCCAACCTCCTTCTGGGTTTTCTTTATCTCATAGGAGCCCTCCTGAAAGAGATTTCTTCTCCTGTATAGATGGAAGATACAAGAATAAAGACAAAACATTTCCATCTTTATTGGAAAGCCCACTTGAAAATATAGGGGGGGGGACTTTCTTCCACCTGACTGATTACTCTAAGTAACAATGCCTTTCCTAGGCTTTGTTTGTCTTTAAGAATGAGGCCTACATGATGATAATGTTCATTCATTCAGAATACATAAGAATTCTGTATGAAATGGTTGCAGATAGTATGATGTACAGTTATTTCTGCCCCAAATCTGTGCTCGTGTTTGAAGGAAAATGAAATGAAATTTGGAATTAGTTTCCAAAAAGTGAAAAAGTATTATGTTCAGCGAATATGTTTTCCCCACCCCCAACTTACAGTCTACAATCTATATGAACCACTGATCTAGATAAAGTCAATGGCTTTGAAAATTATTTTTAAAAGAAAGCAATTTCTGTGTTTCTCAACAGGAGCAGCCTTTTGAAAGAATGTGAATGAGCTGGACTTTCTAAGAACATCTACTGTTAATGAAGATTTGCGTGTCATCCTTAGAAATCCTTAAAATCTCTTTCAAAACATGGCACTCAAGGCCAGGTAGCCTTGTTTTCATTCTTCCTTAATGATTTTGATCCAGAGAAATACAAAAGGATTTAACTGGATCAAAAGTTTTTAAAAAAGGGAAGGAAATCAAAAAATATGTAGGCAAACAAAAGAAAATAGACAGCATGAGAAGTGTAAGAAGTGAGAAAAATTATGAGATTAAAGCCTGTTTTTCATGCGATATAATAGTACTTTCAGAAACAAAATGTTTTGAATTCTTCACATGTTACTTTAGCATTTAATAAAAGCTGTCATTTCTGAAAATATAAAGAACCTCTACCACTCTTCCCTTTTTAGCCATATAAAACGAATTTATTTTATTTGTTGGGATAACACACAAATCATGATTTAAACTTTGTTGTTATTGATAGGCCATTAAGAATTAAACTTTTCATCTTTATTTCTTTTTTTTCCTTTTAGCATCTTCAGTTTGGAAACTAATAACAGTGGATCATCTGTCTGCACTGGGGATATCTAACCTGTATGGAACATCACAGATGATCACAATAATATTATTGCAAAAAGACGGACTTCATTTCAACAATTACAAGTGAACTGACAGATCAGCTTTTTCTTGACTGACTTTTTTTAAAAAAAAAATCAACCAATGTTTAAATATTTTCCTTCTTGAACTGCATTGTTCACTGCTGAGATGCAATTCAGAAAGCCCCTGAAGGAATGACTAAGTATAATAAAAAAACTGCTGTATTATTTCCTCTCCAGTCTTTCTACTACATGGAATTACTGTACAACAGAAAGAAGCAGCCACTGAGATGTTGTTTTTTTTATGTAGCTCAAGACAAAAACACCTTGCAAAGCAACCATTTTGAAAACAAGCAATTTATGTGAAGTCTTATGCAGTTTTAAGCTGTGATATCAGCAGGCAGCACTTTTAGGCTTGGGTAAGTTTTCAAATATGAAAGCTATTTTTTTCAACTATATAATATTTCACTTTCATAATTCTCATCTTAACCTGATGGTGCACTTTTCTTATTTAAAAAGCAAACAATTGAAAATGTATTAATTAAGGAAAAAGTGCATTTGAATTGGAATCTCCACTGCTACAGCACAGATGTACCTAAGAATCTAATTATTAGGCATTGGGGCATAATATTCCAACAATGTAAATACAATAGTCTGCCACGCACAAAATTTTGGTCTTATTTTTCAATTTTAAAAAGGAAAGAGATATGTATATTGTGTGTATACATATAAATGTGTGTTCATCCTCTAGGAAAGGGGAAACTTTGTGAAGGTCTTGGTCTTAAGTTGACATTGAAGTAGAAATTTGGGTTACAATAAAAAGCTCATAATCCAAATGTATTTTCCAAAGAAAAGGAAAGTACTAGCTCAGTTATAAATCAATTAGATTTTTTTTAAAAGCACTCAAGCACAAGAATATTGTAAGCGGTAGCAAGATATTGAAAGTATTAACTGCACAGAATCTTAACTAGAGTGAATAGAAAAATAACAAATAGCGCTGGGAATTCAAGGCTTTTATTTTAAATAGCAGTTAAAGGAATGTAACAACTTCAAACATGGTTTGTTCAATCCTTTATTTTACATAAAGGATGTTATTCTGTTCAAACCCATTACCTCACCAGTCTCACTTTATAGAGTCAGTTTTGTGTACTGATTAAGGCACCAAGCTAGAAACTGGAAGACCATGAATTCTAGTCCTGCCTTAGCCACGAAAGCCAGCTGGGTGACCTTGGGTCAGTTACTCTCTCTCAATCCAATCCATCTCACATGGTTGTTGTTGTTGTTGTGGGGAAAATAGGAGGAGGAGAACATGTGCTGGATATGTTCACTGCCTGGAATTATTTGTGAAAATAAAGGTGGCATATGCATATGTACATACCTACATACCATACCATACCATACATATTAACACACCTATGGTATAACCCAGGCAAAAAATTGGAAGGCAATTAAATGTATATTGTATATTTCAGGTTTTTTTTAAATCTAAGGTACTGTTAAATAAACCAATTTGTGCTTCAGTGAATTTGTGCTGGTCTCTGGTTTTTAAACTAAAAAATTCTCCAAAAATATTCTTATACAGCCACACACATTTTTCAATAAAGATCTTTTTTCTTTAAAAAGCAAAACAAAAATGGCTTAGAAATAAAAGCTGGTAATCAAAGAAACAAAATACCTCAGTCCGCTATTGAAGTCAATGGCATCTGAAGCATGAAATGAAATATAACCAGCCAAATTTCTATTGTATTCCTGGTTATAGACCAAACTTCAATACCAGCAGACAAATATATTAAAAGGAAGCACTGAACATAAAACATTTATTATACTTTCTTTCCTGTTTTAAAGCAACCTGAAAGATACCACCTGATTGACACAATAAATGTCCCATTTTAATTGGCTGTTCTGTGATTTATCGTAATATCCTGTTGGGAACACCCCACCAGGCCATTTGTGTGTGAATAGCAGGCCCTGGCACATTGACAATACTTGTGGATTTTAAATGATAGCTTTGCACAAGAGAGAAGGACTTTTGCAAAAATAAAAAATAAAAAAAATCTGTATTGCCATTTGATTCAATTAATGAATTCAGTTAAGTTGTGTCATTTCCTTTGATAAGGAACGTAGATGCAGTGTTGCAAAATGGCCCCAGGTACTATTATGCTGTCATATCTCCTTGTTCCAAAATGGTGTGAACAATAGCATATTAGAGACTAAACTAAGAAAAGAATCAGGCACTTTTGTGCCATCAAAAATAATTGCCTGGCCATTTCAGCGTGTTACTTTCAATATAACCAGAAAAGACTACATCATGTATACTACAATGATCATAACACAGGTAGACAAGGGGCCATTCACCACCTAATTGAAAGCTGGAGTCTGAAAAATCTTTATTACAATCTTCCTACTGTCATAAGAAGTTCCTTTAAAAAAAAAGCACACACATACAAATCTGAAAATAAGATTTACTCAAAATTACTTCAGCACAGAGCTGGAGGTGGAGGTGGAAACATAATGCAGTCCTATTTTCCAGTTACTGACACAACCCAGTGTTCTCACGCCTCTTAATTTATACATCACGTTAAGTGGGTAACTCATCAAAAATACTCAGCCCCAGGTAAACAGCTTTAAATTTAAAGTTCTGGAGAGGAAAAAAAAGTAGTGCACCTTTGTTAAGAACGTTATATAAAGCTAGAAAAAGCAAACAGCCATTTATCTTCCGGATTTGTGAGCCATACATTTTTAACTTGGCATTTTGATCTGGCCCAGATGTAATCTTTTCAACTCCTACGCTGCATATTGCATGTTTTACATTAGCAGTTTTAAGTCGCTGTGCCGTCTGTCTTTAATCAACACCTAGTTACATCTTGTTCATAAGAAAATCACTGTTAACCTTTAATCTACCTCTCAATCCTATAAATAACATTCATATAAATATCGATCAAATGATGCTTATTTTTGTTTATTTGCATGTCTGTTTTCCCTGTTGTGTCATTTTAAGAAACTTCATGGTGAAAGTAGTAAATCAGTATCGGACTCAACATTGCAATATTATTTGTATGTCTCTGTGTGTATTTTGAAAGGAATGAACTGTATAAAATTATCCATGACCTGCAAGGAAAGCCTGAAATAACTTAAAATGCTGCTGACAATGTTGTTAGAACTGAGGACATATGAATGGAATTGATTTTTCTTGAATATTCCTTTTGTTTTTGTTTTTTTTATTAGTAAGCCATTCTGTCAAGAATCAGAGATTTAATGAAAAAATAAACCTTCAATATGGAGTCTTGCCAAGGTAGACGATATAAAAAGCTCTTAGAATAGAAATATATTTTATCAATATACCTTCTTTCCCTTCTCCTTTCCCAGAAAATATGTAGCAATCTGAGTGCACATGTGCTAAACGACTAGGCTATTAAAACTGTAAGAATTTTAGAGATGAGTATAACCCTGGCTGGGCAATCAGATACATAGGGACAAATTTGCAGCACCAGACCTATCACAACAGATAATTAGCAGGCCAGCTACAGTATATCAATGCCATAATGAAATAGGACTGGATCTAGTTGTCCAAAAGATGTTTTTTTTTTCATGAGGCAACTAGATTTTCTTGTTTTCCTTTGAAGTCATTTCACTTCTCAGCCAAGAAGCTTCTTCAGCTCTGAATGATAGTGTGGAATGGAAGGATTTACACTCCTTGCAGACAGCTGATCATTTGCATTCTTTTAGAGAGTCATTGAGGCAACCTGGAGATTTATTTGTGTCATCAGGGTCACCTGAGTAGTATAAATGGGCCTTCTTGGAACTGCTGTATTGTAAACTGCAGATAGATAATAATAATGATAAAGTTGGAAAGGACCTTGGAGGTCATCTAGTCCAACCCCCTGCTCAGGCAGGAAACCCTACACCATTTTGGACAAATGGCTGTCTAGTTTCTTCTTAAAAACTTCCAGTGTTGGCGCATTCACCGCTTCTGGAGGCAGGCTGTTCCACTGGTTAATTTTTCTAACTGTCAGGAAGTTTCTCCTTAGTTCTAGGTTGCTTCTCTCTTTGGTTAGTTTCCACCCATTGCTTCTTGTCCTGCCTTCAGGCGCTTTGGAGAATAGCTTGACTCCCTCTTCTTTGTGGCAACGCCTGAGATATTGGAACATTGCTATCATGTCCCCCTTCATCCTTCTCTTTCTTAAACTAGACATACCCAATTCTTGTATGTTTTAGCCTCCAGTCCCCTAATCATCTTTGTTGCTCTTCTCTGTACTCTTTCTAGAGTCTCAACATCTTTTTTACATCGTGGTGACCAAAACTGGATGCAGTATTCCAAGTGTGGCCTTACCAAGGCATTGTAAAGTGGTATTAATACTTCACATGATCTTGATTCTGTCCCTCTGTTAATGCAGCCTAGCACTGTGTTGGCTTTTTTGGCAGCTGCAGCACACTGCTGGCTCATATTTAAATGATTGTCCACTAGGACTCCCAGATCCCTCTCACAGTTACTACTATTGAGCAAGGTACCTCCTATACTATACCTGTACATTTGGTTTTTCTTGCCTAAATGTAGAACCTTATTTTTTTCACCATTGAATTTCATTTTGTTAGATAGCGCCCAGTGTTCAAGTCTGTCCAGATCCTCCTGTATCCTAAGCCTGTCTTCTGGAGTGTTGGCTATTCCTGCCAGCTTGGTGTTGTCTGCAAATTTGATGAGTTCCCCATCTATCCCCTTGTCCAGATCGTTGATGAAGATGTTGAAGAGAACTGGGCCAAGAACAGAGCCCTGGGGCACCCCATTACACACTTCCCTCCATGTATATGCAGTTCCATTGAGAACCACACGTTGAGTATGGCCGGTCAGCCCGCTACGGATCCATCTGGTGGTGATGCTGTCTAACCCACATTTTTCTATCTTATCAAGTAGTAGGCTGTGGTCTACTTTGTCAAATGCCTTACTGAAGTCCAAGTAAATTATATCCACAGCATTCCTCTGGTCTACTAATTTTGTCACTTGGTCAAAGAATGCAATAAGTTTTGTCTGGCATGATCTGTTTTTGACAAACCCGTGTTGGCTTTTAGTAATGAATCTGTTTGCCTGTAGGTGTTCACTGATTCATTGTTTGATTATCTTTTCCAGAGTCTTCCCAGGTATTGAGGTCAGGCTGATAGGTCTGTAATTTCCTGGGTCCTTTTTTTTCCCCCTTTTTTGAAGATGGGAACTATATCAGCTCTTTTCGAGCCCTGTGGTAGTTCCCCCGTGCTCCAGGATCTTTGAAAAATATAGTTCAGTGGTTCTGAGATCACATCTGCCAGTTCCTTAAGAACCTTGGGGTGTAATCCATCTGGTCCTGGTGATTTGAACTCGTCTAGACTGGACAGGTGTTCACTTACCATTTTCTTGCCTATCTTAACTTGTATTTCTATTTTGTTTTTTATGGTATTGTTTTTGATAGGTTGGTCTGTTTTTTCCCTTTGTATAAAGACAGATGCGAAAAACGAGTTAAATAGTTCTGCTTTCTCTCTGTTGCTTGTCACCTTCTTGCCACTTTCACCCACTAATGGACCAATCGTTTCCTTCACTTTTTTCTTGTTTTTTACATGTTGAAAGAAGCTTTTTTTGTTATTTTTCACTTTGGTTGCAAGCCTTAGTTCATTTTGAGCCTTGGCTTTCCTCACTTCGTCTTTGCAGGCTTGAGCTATTTGCTGATATTCTGACTTAGTTATGTGTCCCTCTTTCCACTTTCTATACTTGTCCTTTTTATCTTTCAATTGATCAGAGAGTTCTTTATGCAGCCTTGCTGGTTTCTTTTGAGAGCTGTTATTTTTCCTCTTTATTGGTATTGTGCTAGACTGGCCCTTTATTATCTCACTTTTCAAAATTTCCCAAGCCTCTTGATTTGTTTTCCCCTGGAGGATTCTCATCCATGGAATCCTTCCCAAACCCTCTCTAAGTTTATTGAAATTAGCTCTTTCGAAGTCCAAGACTCTAGTTTGACTGTGTTCTATTGCTTGTGCTTCCATAATGTTGAATTCCAATATTGCATGATCACTTCCTCCCAGGGTTCCTATGGCTTCAACATCTTCTATCATTTCATCTCTTAGTGAGAATTAGGTCCAAAATGGCTAATCCCCTAGTTCCCTTCTCTATTTTTTGGGAGACAAAGTTGTCTGCTAGGTTTGTCAGGAATCTGTTTGATCTTCCACTTGGTGCAGAGTTTGTCTCCCAGTTGATGTCAGGGTAGTTAAAGTCCCCCATTATCATTGTGATGTGCTTCCTACATACCTTAGTTAACTGACTAGCAAAAAGTTCATCTATTTCCTGTGTTTGGTTGGGTGGCCTATAGTATACACCTATGGCAATATCATTTTCCCCTCTTTTATATTGAGGGGAAATGCATTCAGGACAGTTTTCATCATTGTTGTGCTCTATTTCGGTGGACATGTAGCTATTTCTTATATAGAGAGCAAGTCCACCTCCTTTTTTATTTGGTCTGTTTCTTTTAAATTATTTAAATCCCTCTAGCTGTGTGTTCCATTTGTGGGTTTCACCCCACCATGTTTCCTTAAGGGCAACAATATCATATCTGCCCTCATTAACCTAAATTTCTAGTTCACCCTGTTTGCTGTTCATACTCTGTGCATTGGTGTATAGACATTTGAGACCTTTGTGAACAACCCTGTGTTTACTTCCTACATAACCTGTGTGGTGCTGAGTTCCCCTAATGTCTTACCACCTATTTTGTTATGGCAATGTTGTTTTCCTCCCCTGTGTGTGTCACTCGCTATTAAGAGCTTGATTTTGCTTGACAGCAAGGTTGATGTTCTTGTCCACTAAGAAATCTATGTTACATGCACTGATAGCCCTATAATTTTTAGATTGCCAGGGACAGGGATGTTCTGTATCAGTTAGCTCACTGTCCCCACTGTTTAGTTTAAATATTCCTCCAGATAATCTGTGAATTTATAGCCAAGTAACTCAGTCCCTTTCTTTGATGGAAGCAAACCATCTCTTTCGTATATTTTTTCATTGGAACAGCTGCTGACATCGTGACTAATATATCCAAAGCCTTCCCCTTTACTCTACTCCTTTAGCCACATATTGAATTGTGCTGTATGCTGGCCTTTTCCATTTTGGTCCTTATACACTGGTAAAACCTCTGAGAAAAGAAGCCTACAGCTTATTCTGCTAAGTTCCTGCCCCAGGCTCTGGAAGTCATTCTGCACAGTGAGTACATCTTTTTGGGATGTAGTACCAAGATCGTTAGTGCCAAGATGTACAATAGCCTCCACATCACAGTCCTTGTTGGCATTCTTGATTATTTTACAAATACACTTCTTGTCCCTACTGGCAGTAGCACCTGCAAGACACCTGATCTCATTCGACACCTCTGTGTCCTTTCCTAAATTTACATCCCTTATAATTGAATCACCAACCAGAAGGTGGCTTCTCTTTTTGGGTGCCTTTCGGTTCTTGCATGACTGATGTGTAATACCTGATTCGCACTTCTCCCTGTCAAAAACAAGTTCTTCATCTTGGACCAATATCCCCTGCTTATTTGAGTTGTCATCACAAATACCTTTACTTGTCTCCTTAATTTTCCTATTAAGGTTAGCAAGAGCACTGTATCTGTTGTGGTGGGACACAGCAAAAGCTTTGTGTTTATGGTTCACCCTGCCAGATCCCACAGTTCTCCATACTGCCCTTCTCCTGCATGATCTTTGTGGTAGAGGGGGCTGATAGCTTGGAGGATCATTGGAGTAGACACCTAATTTCTGCCTGAAGAGCAGAAATCACAGACCCTAGATAAGTAATCTGTCCTTGTAGACTAGTGATCTGTTTACAGATAGGACAGTTTACATGATTGAAAAGGGTACTGCGAAAGTCAGCTGCAAAACAAGTGTTGCACTGAACTATGCCTGACATTCTTAGATACAAGGAATCACAGACGCACTTGCCCTGAATGTACTGCTGCTATTTGATTTTTGGTTATATAATTCACGCGCCATTAGGCCCGTGGGCCACTGCTTTTAGAGCTGAATCCCCTCCTTACTCACAGTTACAGCAAGCACTGGGAAGTTTAAATGCAATAGATCCAATCAGCAAGGCCGCAGCTGCCTTTAGAGCTGAATCCCCTGGGCGTTCTGTCCCAACCTACGTATGTCCTTGTTACTTCATAAAAACAACCCCTCTTTGAACAGTAGACTGGAAAATAAACCCTTTTTATTTGAGTTACAGACCTGATAATTGTCCCAGAAAACCAAAGCAACAGAACACTTTTCCAATGGAGACCTTGTCCAAAAGCAAAAACAGAGCACGAGTCAAACAGGAAATAACTCACAGACAAAATAAACAGACCACAATCTCTTGACTCTGAAGTTCTTTGCAAATGGTTGCCTCCAGCAACCAGCTCTGCCCACACATTCCCTTTTTGTTATGCAACGCCCAAGGCATGGCTTCTCACTGCTTCCTCCTCTTCCCCTGGAATTGCCTCATTGCCTCTCTCTGTCTTACTTGTGTGACCTGCCTATGTTTATGAGCATCTCTGAGATCTTCCAGGTCTGCTTCCTCCGAGTCCGACTCATCTTCCCAGCACAGCTGGCTCTCAGCTCAATCACAAGTGGAAGGACCAGCCTCCTCATCAGTTTGTAAGTCCTGCAGCTCATCAGAGCCTTTCTCTGACTCTGATGGCTCTCCAGTCCCCTCCTCCTCCTCTTCCTCTGATTCCCCAGACTCAATTATTGGGATCACAGGCTGGCACGGAATCACAACACTGGGGTGGGTGTGGCCTGCACGTGATGCATCCAGCCTGTGGCCTGCCAGTTTGACACACCTGGTTTAAAGCATCAGGCTAATAACCGGGAAACCATGAATTCTAATCCTGCCTTAGGCACAAAGCCTAAGGTGAATGATATTGGGCCAGTCAGCCCCCTGACTGGTGAACCACTTTCAAAAAACTGCAGGATCTTGTCCAGAATAAAATTGAGGGGGGGGGGAGAGAGAAAGAGAGAGAGAGAGAGAGAGAGAGAGAGTGTTTAGCAAAAGCCACATTGAAGGGAATTACTTCAGTGTATTTCTCTTTAAAGTATTACTGTTTGTTGGACCACCCAGAATCTGTTGATTGAGGCAGTTTATAAAAATGGAAACTCAATAAATCATTTTTCTTTTTATGAGAAAGCATGCATGCAACTGTAAGATTGTCAACGCCCGATGCAATATGATTGTAGATGAAAAAAAAAAAATTCCTGGAATAAGAATAGCAGTACTGGAGAAACCTTGGAATCAAGTGATGAAACTCTTACTGGCCATCAGATTTCCACAAAATGTCACTTTCTGAGCTTATAAATTGCAGGATTCTCTAGGGCAATGGTTCTTAACCTGGGCGATATTGCCCCCCAGGGGGTGATTTTGTTTTTCAGGGCGTGATGGAACAAAAAGGGGCGACATGGGGGCAATATGGAGGCAATGGAGTGAGACGTTTTGGGGACACTTTTGAGACTTTTTCATACAGTGAATCACTGTATATCTGTCGTACAAAAATATCAGATCACTCGCTATTAGTGGATTGAATTGTGTTTTCAAATGTTCCTCCATCTAGCTTCAGTACAGAATGCTGTACATATGCGAATACGCACAGCTTATCTTCATGCGCATTGCGCAGCAGCCTCTACCCATACAGTGGCGCGCCATTGGCCAGAATGGGCAGTGATGGAGGGGAGAGTGCTTCTTTCGAAACATTGCATGCTGAGTGGCTCTATAAAACATTTTGTGTGTCTCTTTGTATTGTACTTTTTTAGTATGCACTCCAGTTTGATATTATATTTTCTTTGTGTCTTTATAATCCTTTTTACAGTATGCATGACTATATATTCATTCCTCAAATCTTAATTTAGTTTCAGAGTTTTCGTCTTGAAATTCTTAGTTCTTGCATTGCAGTTTGTTCTTATGCCCTTTTTATATTTCTTTTTGTGTCTTAAATTTCACTTGTAATTTAATCATTAAATGTTACTGTTTTTCTTTTTGGGCATTTCACTTTCTTGCAATTGAATTTTGTTTTCAGTGGTCGTTACATTTAAGTGTCTTGAATAAATAAGATAATAATGAAATACATGTATCACGAAGTTTGGGAATAAAGTGACAGGTGGCACCAAAATTTTTCACACAGTTGAGATATGGGAAAAAGACTGGAAATAAATTATTTGCATTGATATGTCCTGATGACAATTTTAAAGAAAACAAAAAAAGTGTTTGGATAAATTGAAGAATTATTTCCTATCTTGTGATTGAGAGTTTATGTTGGGGGAGGGGGGCGATGACAACTCCCTCATTGGCTCAAGGCGGCGATTCGTTCAAAAAGGTTAAGAACCACTGCTCTAGGGTACAGGTGTCAAACTCACCATGTCACGTGATGTGTCATGATGCACCGTGACTTGTTTCGCATTGCCAAAGCTGGGGTGGGCGCGGCCTTCACATGATGCAACCTGCCCGCCAGCCAGCAGTTTTGTACCCCTCCTCTTGGGAAGTTTTTCTCAACATTACCAAATTAAGATGTTTGGACTTCAACTCCCAGAATTCCCCAGCCATTATTGCCAGACATTTTAACTTTGCTAAAATTGAGAAACAGTGCTCTAGGAGTTATTTTCTGGTGATAGAAAAACAGATGATAATAACAATAATAATAACAATAACAATTCTACTTTGTGGGAAAGATTTTTTTCTATGAGGAATGATGCTTGTGGATCATATGCATTCATATTCCAAAGCTCTGCAATTATATTATAAAACATTGTGATACAAGCAAAGCAGTTTCAAGGTTATCACTCTGTACATAAACCAATTAGATTGATAAAGATTTCATATCTTCAGCTGCAATGATCATTTGAGGTAAAGCTGTCCCTCTAGTGCAGTGGTTCTCAACCTGTGGGTCGGGACCCCATTTGGGGTCGAACGACCATTTCACAGGGGTCGCCAAACAATGCAGTCCGCCATTTTTCCCCCTTTTCCTTAGCTGAGGAAGTTGTCCAGTTTTTTTCCCCATGTGGCCAGATTATGAAGGTGTCATCTACGTATCTGAGCCAGAGTTTGGGTTGGTGTTCAGATTTTTCTAGAGCTTGGGTTTCAAAGTGTTCCATGTACTTCCTCATACACCTCAACAGCCTACACCCCAAAATACAGTTCACCATGGAAACAGAAGCTAATAACCAACTTCCCTTCCTAGATGTCTTAGTCTACAAGAAATCCAATGGCTCCCTAGGACACACCATCTACCAGAAGAAAACACACACAAACCGCTATCTGCATGCTCTCTCACACCACCACCCAGCACAGATCAACTCCGTAGCCAAGACACTCATCTCTAGAACAAAACACTTAGCTGATGAACAACACCTAAAAACTGAACTACACACTCTCACTAATGTACTTACATCCAATGGATTCCAACGAAATAAGATTACCAAACTAATCCAAAAAGAAACCCCCACTAAAACCTAAGACAGAGAACAAGAAAACAGCAAAGCCCTCCTTCCTTACATAAAAGGCACCATAGACAGAATCAGTAAGATCCTCCACAAACACAACATTAAGACAGCACTCTGCCCAAACAGAAAAATATCCACCATCCTAAGAAACCCCAAAGATAAAATTGAATTAGAAAATCAAGGAGTATACGAAATCCCATGCACCACTTGTCCCACCACATACATCGGACAAACCAATAGAAGAATAAGTGCACGCATTGAAGAACATAAGAACTCAGTCAAAAAAGAGGAACCAACTTCTTCCCTGGTCCAACACCTCACAGGACATGAAATTGACTTTAAAAAGACCAGAACTATCGCCAAAACTGAACATTTTAATAACAGAATAATCAGAGAAGCCATCGAGATAGAAAAACGTCCACATAGCATGAACAAATGAGATGATACCTCCCACCTACCAGCCATTTGGAAACCCGCCCTTATTGACAAACGACTCCCTAACACAAAAAATGACACCAGACCCATACTCACAAAAACCACACAGGATGTCACCACCACACATCCACGCAAAAAGCAAACCCAAAGCCACACCGATGATGAGGCACGACCACAAACCAGAAGCCAGACCACAGCTGCATCATTAGCCACTTTAAACCACTCCAATCAATACATGAAGCAAACTGACACCCACCATGAAGATTTGGCATGACCACGAATGCAAAGCCAAAAAATAGCAATGCAGTTCACCATTTTAAATCCCCCTGCAACTCAGACTAACCTGAGCACAACAAAGACCCCACCCAAACAGAACACTCCCCCAGCCAATCAGAGCACAGCCAACCCCCCAGCCAATCAGAGCAGAGCCAACCCCCCAGCCAATCAGAGCACAGCCAAGCTCCTAACCAATCAGAACACACCTCCATCCAATCAGAACACAGCCAAGCTCTCATCCAATCAGTTCATACCCCCACTGGCAGTTAAAAGGAGGAAACAGCTACAATCACACATTGCTCCTAGAAGCACGAAGCCGAAAGCACCAGCCTGAAGATGACGAATGAGACTTCATCGAAACATCGCCAAGACACTTCCAATTTTACGTGGGAGAAAACCCGAATAACCAAAGACCTACATACAAACACCCGCGAAAACCTCAGAATATATATATATATATATATATATATATATATATATATATATATATATATATATATATATAGTGAGAAATAAAATGATCACCAGGGTAATAAAACTATAAAATTTATTAAAAAGCGCCTAGCTTTCGCCGTCACCTGCCGGCATCCTCAGGGCTAGTGCGCCAGGGAGTGAGAGAGTCACTTTTATAGGTGCAGTGAAGTCTGCGCACGACTCCTTGACCTCGTCATCGGGCCTAAATAGGGTGACTGCGCACGATTGGTCTGTTCCTTTCTATTCATTTCAACTGCACGTTCATCCTCCTTTCAACGTGCAGTTGAAATGAATAGAAAGGAACAGACCAATCGTGCGCAGTCACCCTATTTAGGCCCGATGACGAGGTCGAGGAGTCGTGCGCAGACTTCACTGCACCTATAAAAGTGACTCTCTCACTCCCTGGCGCACTAGCCCTGAGGATGCCGGCAGGTGACGGCGAAAGCTAGGCGCTTTTTAATAAATTTTATAGTTTTATTACCCTGGTGATCATTTTATTTCTCACCATGAACATTCCCAGGGTTCACGTTTTTAATTTTCTTAAACGCATATATATATATATATATATATATATATATATATATATATATATATATAGTAAAGAATAACATGAACACCAGGGTAATAAAAAACTATAAAAGTTTAATTAAAAAGCGCCAAGCTTTTGCCGTCACCTGCCGGCATCTTCAGGACTAGTGCGCCAGAGAGTGAGGGACTTTTATAGGCATGTCAAAGTCTGTGCCCGGCTCCTCGATCTCGTCATCGAGAAAGAAACCGCCCCCTCCCACGGTTAAACAACCCACCTCCCAGCCTCAGACTACCACCATGTTGCATCTAACTCTGAACAGCTCACAAGATCATCCGGACGACAATCGTACAGAAAGCGAAAGTATTAAAATCAAAAGAGAAAGTTACTATAAAAAGAACAACTGGACAAAGGACGATTGTGAAAGGAACGTGAAATGTACATTGCCACCTGAACCCGGTGGGGAGGAGCCAAAACATAAGGACAGCCGAAATAACCAGGATTTTTACCCATCCACCCCAGGATTAAGGGAAGGAAGGATGGATGAGGATGGACACGTAACCAAAAGGAGTAAGAAAGAACAAACTAGCCGCATGCAATTGAACCAATTAGGCCCGATGACGAGATCGAGGAGCCGGGCGCAGACTTTGACATGCCTATAAAAGTCTCTCACTCTCTGGCGCACTAGCCCTGAAGATGCCGGCAGGTGACGGCGAAAGCTTGGCGCTTTTTAATTAAACTTTTATAGTTTTTTATTACCCTGGTGTTCATTTTATTCTTTACCATGAATACCCCCAGGGTTCATATTTTTAACTTTCTTAATCATATATATATATATATATATATATATATATATATATATATATATATATATTAGTCTTTATATATATATCTATTAGTCTTTATATATATATATACACAAACAGAGATAACAACCATAGAAAGGGAGGGGAGAATGGAGAATGTGGTACGGGATAGAACGCCTAAGCTGCAATCGCACATACCGAGGAGATCAGATAACCCCCCAATGAATGGAATGAACAACTGTGCGAGGACAATTGAGCCAGGCTATAAAAGAGAGAACAGCCCTGTGCTGACTGATCCGATAAGGGAACAGAGAATCACAAATAGGGTATTCTCGACGACACAATGGAGAGATCTCCCAGTGAAAGATGAGGACGGAAGACCCAGACACAATGAACAGAAGACCGACCAATCACGAACTAAACAACGACAGACCGGCACATGTACACTTCAAAACGGTTGCTCCCAGGAACATGGGGGGGGGGAAAATGGCGATGGATGTAAGGAAGTACAAATTGAGACAACAGACGGGAGGGAGAATAGCATAAAATGGGATGGAACATGTGAATTACGATCACAGAAAACGGGGGGATCGGACCGTAACTCGATTAAGACAATTGGAGGAACTAGGAGGAAACAGGAGACAACATACATACCCCCAGCAAACAGAACCATGGGCTGGTGGGAGGGAAATAACCTCCACTCATAAGGGAAGTGAAAGTATTCCAGCCAACTTTAAGATTAGCGAAGGAGATATACGCGATGGAGCAGTTGGATCAGCAAGGGGATAAAAAGAACTTTCCCACCCCCTAAGCCCCACTCTGAGGATGCTGGCAGAGGACCAGCGAAAGCTAAGTTGTTTTAACCTTGTATATAACTGTTTTTATTGTTTTTAAATGTTGTTTTAACAATAAATAACTGGAGTATACTCTTCCCGGAGATCGAAGATTGCATCATTGAACAAATATGCCCAGGGTTCTTTTCAACCAGACATACTCCTCAGAAGAGTATGTCTGGTTGAAAAGAACTAAAGAGTTCGAAATAGCTATTCCAAATTTTAGAAATGTAAATGTTGTGACCGCTGCCTGTGGATGGCTCTAGTTTGAGCTGATACAAGGCAAAAGATTTCTTTCTCCCATATTTGGGTCAACAGGGTGTAACATACAGCATTATATATATATATATATATATATATATATATATATATATATATATATATATATATATATATATATGTATTAGCTAAGGCTTAAATAAGGAAAAACACCAGGTATGGTTTCTATTACTCCTGAACTAATTAAAAATAATGCAGCATACTGGGCCCCTATTATGGCACCATCTTCACAATGATTGACAATTCTGGCCACATGCCCAAAGATTGGAGCCTAGCAATTATTGTGCCAATACATAAGAAAGGGATTTATTGAGCTATAAGTCTCCTTAATATTATAAGTAAACTGTCTGCAGGACATCTTTGGGGAAGCTTAGAGATTGGATGGAACAGGAAGAGAGTCTCTATTGGCAGAAGAACTGTATGAGGGAAGATCATTCAACAACTGACAAATGTTTTATACTTCAACATCTTATTAAGAAATGCAAGTCTCGGAATCCTGCTTCACTTTATGAGAACTTTGTTGATCATAAGCCAGCATTTCATTTTATACCTTGGATTAAGTTTACAAGTGTATAAACAAGTATGAATTATGAATCACCAACTGTTTCTTTTTTTTTTTTATGCATTGCATGAAAGCTCAATGCTTGGGCTTAGACAGCACCCATTCCAGCTATATGTAAAACAAGGCTGCATGTTGGCACTTCTCTTATCAAATTTTTCTATAAATTATGCGCTAGATAAACTGAAGAATCCAAATTTCCATCTACCCAAAGTAGCAGAGAGACATATTGTTATACTGCTATATGCAGATACTACAGTAATTCTCTTGGGGGTACCCATTTGACTGAGGGAACCTTGATACCCTTTGAGCGTGGTTGTTTTCTTGAAGACAGCATAGATGATGTTACCTAGTTTGGTTAATGAAATGTCTGTAAGAAAACAATCAAGCTCGGAGAGCACCAAGGACCCTTCATTTCAACCCTGAGCTATAAATATCCTCCTTTATTGTTACCCATTAGGCTCAAGAGAGGTTTGAATGCTTTCATATCTCCTTGCAAAGCTGAGCAATGAGCTACTCTAAAACTAAAATATTGGCATTCTCAAATCAGCCCAAACAGCAACAGCTGTACTTCAAAGTAATCCCAGCTACCGGTATATCCTGATCACATTATTCAGATCACCCACTAATCTTGAGAAAAGGCAACAGGACTGAGTGGTTGTGAATGTTCCCAACCTGGGGAATGTTCATATCCTGAAATCTCTTGCTGTGTCTCACCTGCCCTTCCAACCTCTCCATTCTGTGGCCTTGTACTTTCTCCAGCTTCTTTCCACCTTTACAGCTGTTTGCTGCAGGCTTGGCTCATGCCCAGCCTCATCCTGGCAACCTCTTGCCTGCCCCCCCCCAGGTGTTTATTATCGTCATTTTGATCTCTCTACAATATTGTCATTATTACAGGCCACTCAAGTGGCATTTAGAGGCCTTTCAAAAAGCAATTACCATACGGAGATTATTGTTACCATTCTTGGGCTTCTGAGCACTTCTCTTAATCTCTCAGCTCTGCTCTTTACAGAATGGAGAATGGGTCCCCGCCTTTGTATTTATTTCACTCCCCCCCCCAGTTTTCATTAGCATTGTGAAATGGTAATACACAAAAGAGAAAGGCTAGCACTTCTCTTCCATAAAATCTAGCCAAATAGTTAAGGACAGTGCATGAGTCTAGTTTTGTGTTGTGATTGTACTAAGTTGTTAGTATCCAGATTCCTAGCTAGTACAACAATCTATCATCATCCCTCACTAGAGAAGTAAAAATGCTTGCTCCTTGTTGCTGTTTGTCTTTTTTCACTTTCAACAACTTTCCATCATCTTCCAAGAAGTATTTGGTGATTCTTTCTGCTTTCTTCCTTGTGATAAGTCTAAATCAGTGGTTCTCAACCTGTGGGTCGGGACCCCATTTGGGGTCGAACGACCATTTCACGGGGTCGCCAAACAATGCAATCCGCCATTTGTTTCCCCTTTTCTTTAGCTGTGCTACTCCCTTTTATTCTCTTGGCTTTTGAAAGCCAATAGAATAGACTCTCTTGAATAGAGTCTAATTCTATTGGCTTTCAAAAGCCAATAGGAATTGTCCAGGCTGTCTCTGCCCTGCTGAGTCTGCCAAAAGTCCCATTTTGCAAACGGTGCTGCACCAGTTGAGCAGTCCTCGACTTACGACCAGTTGAATAGTTCTCCACTTATGACCGGTTGGGGGTCGCGGCATTAAAAAGGTTGAGAACCACTGGTCTAATTATTTGCAAGTGTATGTCCCAAACTTATTTCTGAACACCATAATTTTGGGTGCATAGGCTTGTCCCTTCTTTCCTTTCTGCCTGCCTACTGGCTCCAAATATACTTTGGCCTGAGATTTTATCACTGACAATATTTATAACATAAATAATAAACAATAAACATGTTTTCCACCTTGTACTGGATTATCGAAAGAGTCCCTCAATGTATATAGAAAGTGACTTTAATGGCAGAGAATGCTCTTCTCCTGGAACCTGCCAAACAAAATTCCTTGACTGACCTCTTCTGGCATTGATGGAGTGGGCCAGTCTCATTGGGATGAGATGATTTCTCAAGAAACCTGGAGTCATGTCAGGCAGTAACCTGGACCCATGCCATTATTGGTAATGCAGATACACTTTTATGCAAAACAAGAAAAAAAAAGAGATAACATGGGTACATAAATGTAATAATGATTTTTCATTCAATTTTAAGAATTAAAGCTAGAAAGATTCTTAGAAGAGGCAAAGGCATTGGATTTTAAATTTAAAAGTATGGAATGTAATATTTATAGTTTACACTTTGGGATATATCTGAATGCTTGTGTAGTTAGGTAATGTTGCTCATGAGTTTCTCTTGCATCTGGGAACTATATTATATGACCAAATAAAACATATGAACTTAAAGTAATTGAAGTACTTCATGCAAGACAGAGCACATATTATTTAGTAAATAAATTCTTGGGGAGCTGAAAATAAGTCATTCTTTATCCTTGGCTGTTCTTACTAAGTTCAGAAGTTGTAGTTAGCTACTAGGCTATGTTTAACAAAATGGTTAGATCAGGGATGCATTACACATATGAACATTTGGGGGATCTTTTTGAGGAACCCAGGGAATGTCTGTTCTGCTAGAATCCTCAGATGTTTGGTAAGCCTACAATAATTCATGAAACTATACACAAAGTCATGCAGGATAAACAAATACGGAACAGGTTGAAATCCTATATAACACACTTTATTTAATTCAGTAGATGCCAATAGACCGGTGGAGAATAAATATACCAGGCAGTAGAGGTCAAGAAAAGCAGACTATTTAAAAGCATGAATGCATCTTCTCATTACTATCACCTAGAATTCTTTCCAGCTTATGAAGAACTTACATTATAGCTTCTTCCACTAAGAATGTTCTGATGCTGTATCCTTCTTCACAAACTTTACAAACTGTTAACAATACATATGTTTATACTGTTCAATCACCAATGTCAAGATATTGGACAATCTAAATACAAGCTCACAGAATTATCCTCTTATCATTTCTGTAGCTTGACTGGAGGGAAAAATCAGAGCAAAGAGTATGATGTTTGATTGCTGTTATAAACATTCAACTAATATAACTTGGCTCAAGACAGCAAGTTTTGTTGCCAACATCACAAGTGATACATGGGTTAAATCAGGAGCATCCAACCTTGGCACCTTTAAGACCTGAGGACTTCAACTCCCAGAATTCCCCGCCAGCCATGCTGGCTAGGGAATTCTGAGAATTGAAGTTCACAGGTCTTCAAGCTTTCAAGGTTGGACCTCTCTGGCTTAAATAATTCAGTGAATAAGTAATTCTACAGATTTCCACTTTTACAAGAAAGATGTCTGTGCAGCACAGTACATGTAAACAATATGCAGCATGTGCATGGAAATCAGCACAGTGTGTGTGTTTGTGTGTGTGTGTGTGTGTGTGTGTGTGTGTGTAGCTGTTATATAGTTACCCATTATTTTGAGATAAGATTAGGTCCAAACTTTCTGACACAATGTACAGAATTAAAGTCTGTATTAAGATTTAAAAAAAAAAAGATAACAGTCTGGTATTCATGATCCAGATATCGTTCTTAAACTATATCCAGGTGGAAAAAAATAGCCTTAAGAATTTCTGTAGTTCACCAAAGATAGCAGCATCCCAATTCTTTAATTACCAATCTGAATCTGTAATATTTTTTCCACCATTGGAGATATCTTTCAATCTTGTTTTTTTTTTTAAAAAAAACTTGCACAATTTAGTATGCTGATTTTGTACAATACACTATCTTTCTCCAACAAAAAAGTGTTTCATTAAAATAGAGAATGCATTCGTTGAAGAATTATATTCATTACTCATTACTAATAGTGTGCCCCTTCAAGTTTAACGTAATTTTTCAGTTATTACAAAAGGAATTGCTTTGGATTTATTTTATTTTATTTTTTGCAAAATCCAAAAGCACTTAAATGTAAATGGTAGGAGGTGCGTTTGGTTTTTTTTTTTTTGTTCCTTTACCTTAGTTACCAAAGAGCCCAAATATATACAGTATGTTAATATTCTTATTCTGTCCCATAATCCTCAGCCTCCTTGGTGGCTCATGCAAGCAATCCAGAGAAAATAAGACTATATTTTATATATATTCAATTCAATTTATTGCAGTCAGAGACCGGTACAGCATTTTACATATAAAAAGTTTCTGCTAAGAAACATGCATAAGCTTTCAGAAGATAGAAAAAGAAAAAAAATGATTTTTTCCCCCTTTTCTCTATGGTAAGCTTTCTTTTCTCTGCCAGCCCCTAATAGGTGGTTATTTCAGAAGTGGCTGAAATCCAGAGCACTCATGTCAGAAGCTGGGGATCTGCTTAATTCTGTTCCAAAACACCCTATCTGCCATTAGGGAGGTTGTGAAGCAATAACACATCAAATATCGAAAAGAAGAGGAGACACCAGCACCTTTTAGATCACACACTAATTAAATATTCCTAAAAGCCTTGCAAAAGGCAGTCTAGACAAAATCTGAAGCACCCAGAGAATAAGATGAAAAACAAAAACCTACTTTGCAGGAGAAGAAAACCATCGGGAAACTAGAAGACTGATTTAACACAGTACTATTAAATACTATCAGCAACAAGAAGATTATTTAGAGCAGTGAGGTCCAAGCTTGGCAACTTTTAAGACTTGTGGACTTCAACTCCCAGAATTGCCTAGAAATGGCAATTCTAGGAGTTGAAGTTGCCAAGTTGGATACCCCTGATTTAGAGCAGGCATGATCTAAATCAGTGTTTCTCAAACTTGACAATTTTAGGCATGTGGACTTCAACTCCCAGAATTCCACAGCCAGCATTGCTGGTTGTGGAATTCTGGGAGCTGAAGTCCACATGCCTTAAAATTGTCAAGGTTGAGAAACACTGATCTAAATAATCAATGCCAGTTAAAATACCAGAAAGCAACCACTTTAAACAGTAGCTACAGTTTTACCTGAACTAGTCCTTGCAGTTTTCTTGGCAAGGATTTCAGAAGTAATTTGCCATTGCCAGCTTTGTAGGAATGGGGGATAATAACTAACCCAAGATTGCTCACCAGGCTTTGAATTTAAGGTGGGATTAGAACTCATGTCACTCAATTTGTAGCCTGGTGCCTTAACCCACTGGACCAAGCTGGCTCTCTCCAAACTGATGAAAAACACTGTACTAATCTTGAGCAGCTAATTGGAAGCTGCATCAGGTTACAGAATGCAGCGGTGCTCTAGGGTTGCACATTTAACACCATTATTGTGTGAGCTGCATTGGATGCCAGTTTGTTTCTGGATCCAATTCAAGGCGTTGGTTTTTACCTTGAAAGCTCTCTATGGTTTGAGTCCAAGATATCTGAAGGCTGTTCCTTGCTGATGAGACAAGCCTGCCCCGCTCGTGCCAGCAGAAGAGACCTGCTATGGATCAGGTCTGCTAAGGTGTTGAAGCAGCTGGGATCAAGCAGAAGAGCCTTTTCTACTGTGGCCCCATTCCTGTGGAACATTCTTCCACCAGAGGTGACCACTTCCCCCTCCCTTTTGGCTCTCCGGAAGAGTATCAAAACTTGGCGTTGCCAGTTGGATTGGGGCTCTGAGGGGGGCACTCACTGCTGGAGGTGGTTGACAGGGTAGAAGATCTCATCCCTGTCCCATCCATCTCTTGGCTCTTGCAGGCATGATTTTAGTACAGATTTTAATAATGTTTTGATGGGTTCCTTTTAATTTTTTAATTATTTTTCACCTGCTTCAATAATTTGTAGTCGTAGGGGAGGAAAGGTGGCATAAGGGTTTAATAAATTTTATTATTAATTTTTAACTATTAAAATATTATAAACATTATACATTTTATCATAATATTATAAATATTATAAACGTTGTTAACAAACAAACAAATACTTTATTCCTGTTTTAACATAGGATGGAAACCAAACAGCTGAATCATATACACTGTACATGAGAAATTCCCTCTGCATCCAGGGACCTGTCTCAAGTAAGTATATCCTTATACAGTAATATACTGTAGTCTTGCAATGTTTTCTGTTTGGGCTTCTTTGGTTACTGCTACTCTTTGAGTGGTTTGTAGGGTTTCCCACAGCTTGTATATCTAATGTGAGAAAATGCATTGCTTTCTGCGGTATTGACTATTTTCATTTATTGCTTTTCACAGTTTTTTGTGGTTGTTTTTTTTTTTTTTTTTTTTTGCTTGTTGGCCCACTTACTGAACCATATTAAAAAAAAAAAAAAAAAAACAACAAGCTTCTCTGCATTGCTTCTTAGTTGTCTTGGGAACTCATTCTGCTTTTGAATCAACTTCCAACATCATCCCCTTTAATTTTTAAAAGTTCTCTCCATTAGGACTCTTCCTGAAAGTGACTCTGTTAACAGCTTTCAGCAGCCCAGAGCAGACATTTAAAAATGATTCCATTTTACCAATGTTATGATAAGTTTTATCATCTTTGAAAAATCAATGGAATTGTTTTTAAGGGTCTGTTTTGGGCAGCTGAAAGCTGCTAATAGTTTTATTTTCAGGTGGATTCCTAATAAAGATATAAAAGCAAGGCTGGATCCAAGATAACTTGGTGTGAACACAACAAAATTAATGCCATACTAAATGGATAAAATTTGAATGAAAAGTAAAAATCTTTAAGTTCCCCTACAAATGCACATGGGAACCCAAGTCCCAGCTTATACATGCTACTATTTAAGGATAAAAATCTATCATTTGTATTTCACTTCTGGGCTGCAAGAAAAACCATACTCCAGTGTATTATAAAGTGTGGGTCATACCTGGCCTGACTTGGTCTTTTAGGAAAGAAAGACCCTTGATTCCATTCATAGTGAAAAGTATACTTTTATTAAAAGCCAAGTGGATTACAGTAAAGCAAAGCCAGAATTGAAATTTAGCCACCAAAGTTCCCCACTTAATTTTTTGTCCGTTCCATTCCTCCCCTTGCAATCTCCATTGTCCAGTTAAGTTTGAATGAATTGTTTTGGGAACAGTCTCTACTATGGTGGGCTAGTTGGTGAGCCATTCCATTCCATTCTCAGGCTTTGACCTTGGGCTGGTGTGGTGATGTCTCTGGAAGGTACAATGAGCAATCAGTGTTTTCCCCTTCCCACAGTTCCCTTCCCCCCCATACTTTATGGCAGGCTGGCAGCAAGCAAGGCGAAGCTGAAGTGTACGGTGGCAGCTCTGACAGTTTTTATGTATACAAGTTGAGGTAACCTTTGGAAGCCTTGCTTTTGTACTCCTTTCCAAGCCCTTTACCAGCAGTAGTCATGGAAGCCATCTGCATTTTCTTCCTTGTTTGTTTCATCTCTGTGTATTTCTGCTTTCCCGGGTTTCATGTTTGGGTGAATTTGTGAGTATATTTGCACTGGGGAGCACTAGGCAAGCTCTGCTTTGGGTCAGTGACAATGGGATAATCACTAGCATTCTTAGCTGCGTCTCCCAAAGGGATGCGCTGGGGGATGGCTTTGGATTTCTTTTTCTCTGTAGCCTCTCACAAGATCAGTCCCATTTTTGAACTGAATCGTTCTTTCACAAACTCCCCACGCGCACGCACACACACACAAACACTAAATCTTGTCCTTGTTCTGTTCTGTTTTGGGAGAATTATCCTGCTGATGGAAAAAAGGAAGTTCTGCATCCCTTTCTCTAATTCATTTCCAAATTCCATTGGGTTGGAATCAGTGGTGGGATTCAGCTGGTTCACACCACTTTGGCAGAACCGGTAGATATTTTTTTGTTGCCCAGGCCCAGAATGGACTTCCGGAAGCAGCATCCATGCAGAGAACTGGTTGTTCATGTATTTGAATCCCACCACTGGTTGAAAAGGATAAAAAGGTGCTGATAAAGGAGAATATTTGTAGCTCAGGATTGACATGAGGAATCCTTGGTGCTCTCTGAGTTGTTTGGTTTCTTGCAGACGTTTCATTACTCAAACTAGGTAACATCATCAGGATAATTCATCTAACTTGTCCTGAACTTTGTTCCTATTTTTTTCCCTTAAAAAAAATAAATAACTAAAGCTAATATGTAAGCCAAATAAGCAAGGCAAAAATAAGCAATGGAGTCAAGAGAGTTTCAGTGGGCTAAAAATGGCATGTTTGAATAGCTTACTTGCCGTTTTCATTGTTGGCTGGTCCTGAGGCAACATAATGCATAATGCACTGCACTGATAGCCCTAGTGTAAATAGAGAACTCAGCCTGTTAAATAACTGAAACAAAATAACCATGATAAATGCAGCAGACTGTTTGCATGGGAACTGTCAGTGGTAAGTATGTGGCCTCTGTGGGCTCTTTCACCTCAAGGTAAATAACATGCAAAAGCAGAATCTATGCTTTAATATCCTGACTAAACCCATAGCTTGAAACACACATAAAAAGAGAGAAAGAAAAAAGAGTGAGTAAGTGAAAGAGGGAGGAAGAGAGAGAGTTTATTAAATGAAGTATATCTCCTCTTAACTGTGCAGTGAAAACATTATTGTATAAATATTAGGAACTTGGTTTATTTGAAAAAAAAAAGAATGGTAAATGGAATGAAGGCAAAATATCTATAGTCATGCTACTGTGGCCATTCTGAATCCTACAGGACGTTAGGGAATTAACCCTTCTTTCCATGAGCATAATTCATGATAAATGAAACTAATAATATATTTTAAAAAAAGAAAGTCACAAAACTGTATTTCACGTCTCAAAGGTGCTTTTTTCTTCAAAAGGCAACTGGACTGTTTTTTTTTTTTTTTCTGGAAGAAGAAGAAGAAAATGTTTCACTTCTTATCCAAGAAGCTTCATCAGTTCTGATGGCAGAAGGATAAAAGGATATGTACTGACAGTTGAGACAGGATGATGGGGGGATGGAAGTATATCTCCCTTATTTTGGCCATGTCATGTGGGGAAATACATTGGAGAAAGCATTGCCTTCTTCCACTGCAAAGAGGCAATGTGGGGAAAACATTTTTCAAGGTATTAAATTAAAAATAACCCCAATACTTTAAAAAAAATGTAATCAAATTGTATTTCATTTTGAGGATAAAGAACTAAAATATTCACTAAAACACTAGATTCATAAATCAGAAAGATGGTCTGTATAAAACGAGCTTGTATAAAAAGGTGGGTAGATTAACTTTCATTTTGACAATGGTTACACAAAGCAGCCTGAACCAGAAAGAAAAAAACTGAACTCCAGGGTAAATAGGTATTTCAAGATGATGGCATGCTTATTATTTGCATGCAGAAACCCATACCTTTTCCACATATCATTTCATTATGCTAGTGATCAAGAATCTTTTTAAAGAGAAATACATAATTGACAGAAGTTAGATAGAATAAAAGCAGTAGCCAAGAGAAGAAATAGGACTCAACTATGTCATTGTAGCTTCACATTTCCCTGATGTAAATAATGCAAGATGCCCCGACAATTAATCCTATACAAAGTTGGTTTTCTAAAAACTCCATAGGAAGAAATCCATCTTTATAATTACTGTTCTCCTTTTTAAATTCTGGTGATAACTTCTTTTTTCCCAGAAATTTGAAGACAACCCATCATTGTCTGAGGCCCAGTACTCTTCAGCATCTTCATAAATGATTTAGATGAGGCCATATAAGGAGAAGTGGTCAAATTTACAGATGACACCAAGCTGGAGGAAATAGCTAACACTTTTGGAAGACAGGCTCAAGATTCAGAAGCATCTTGACAGATGAATACTGGATCCTAACCTATAAAATGCAATTCAATGGTGAGAAAAGTTAGGTCCTACACTTAGGTAAGAAAAACCAAATGTACTGGTATGGAAAAGGGGGTATTGGCTCAACAGTAGTAACTGTCAGAGGGATCTACATTTAAGTATGAGCCAGCAATGTGCTGCAGTTGCCAAAAAAAGTTCTAGGCTGCATCAATAGAGGGATAGCATCAAGGTCACATTATGTGACAGTACTGCTTTATAC
This sequence comes from Crotalus tigris, assembly GCF_016545835.1. Lineage (NCBI taxonomy): Eukaryota > Metazoa > Chordata > Lepidosauria > Squamata > Viperidae > Crotalus > Crotalus tigris. The sequence goes on along the minus strand of NW_024097483.1, from coordinate 44,268 downwards.
TTCGCTATGAGACCACACTTAGAATACTACATCCAGTTCTTCTCACCACAATACAAAAAAGATGCTGGGATCTTAGAAAGAGTACAGATAAGAGCAACAAAGATGAAGAGGAATCTGGAAGCTAAACTGTACAATGAACAGGTGAGGGAACTGGGTATGTCTAGTCTAACAAAGAGAAGGACGAGGGTTGACATGATAACAGTCTTCCAGTACTTGAGGAACTATCACAAAAGAGGGGGTGTCAACCCTATTCTCCAAAGCATCTGAGAGAAGGACAAAAAGTAATAGGTAGAAGATCATTAAAGAGAGAGCCAACCTAGAACTAAGGAGACATTTCCTGACAGCGAAAACAATTAATTGGTGAATGGCTAGCTTACAGAAGTTGTGGATACTCCATTACTGGAGTCTTTCAAGAAGAGATTGAACAAATATTTGTCCAGAATGGAATCAGAACTCCTGCTTGATCAAGAGATTGGACTAGAAGATCTCCAAGTTCTCTTCCAAACCTGTTGTTCTATGTTCTAGGCATCCTCTCTTCTTATCCTTCTCTATACCCCTCCCATTTCCGAGGAAATGTTTACAGTTATGGCGATTTGTTTAACTTCTTAGTTAAAAAAAACTGTTTGCTGGAAATCTCTGCTCTTGTTTCTCTTTCTTTTCTATAAAGGTTTTTCAAGGGCACATTATCACCTTGTCTAAAAATCAATGCAAAGTTACACATGCTGTGCTTCTTTGTATTTGGAAAACATATTGGTTGTTGGCCCACTTCTATTGGGTAAACAGTTGCTGCTCTCCAGAGAATAAAACCAGGATCACTACAGGAAACAGTTTGTATTTTACACCTTTAAAATTACACCCGTCCTCAAAGCCTGCATGGACTATTATTTAGCCTCTATAATAGCCCAAGAAAGAAGTGCCTGAACTTTGATTTTATATTTTAAGGAGCAAAAAAAAAAAACAGTGAGAAGAGAAACTAGGATGTCTCTAACTTTCCAACCATTTCTCTGAATATTTGTTTTGCACTGTCATGAAAAGCGCAGCATGCTCTTCCGTGTCTTCTTTTGCAACAGGAAAGTGACGCATGTGACACCCCAAATTTGCTATAGGCTGGCTAATTCAGGTTTGCTTCTCTTTTCACAGCAATTTCTGTGAAGATCGATAGCTCCAGACTGCAGCCGAAGCCTCCACCATTCATCTAACTAAAGTGCAGTGTCATATGTACCTTTGACCTTAACCAATAAGGAGTTGTCTCCTGTGGACAGCTGCAAGTTTTCAATAGAAACAATGATTTCCAATTACCAGTCCCCAATGCAACCCGGAAAACATCAGCTCACAAGACAACGTGCATCATCGCTGGGTGTTTGCAATGTGCCACATCTGGATTTGTGTAGATAAATCCACACATCACTGCCACTTTGGAAATCTTATGGAGCTTATAATTGAAATTTGCTAGTGTGAAGCAAGTCCCTGCCTGCATGAAAAACTGCATTTCTTCATATGTAATAAGGAAAATAAAGAAACCCTCAAGCTGAGTTTGAGTCCTGGTGACTGTATTCATGCAGCTTTCTTTGCAGGGTAAGAGAACTGGTTTGCCTCAGCCTTCCTCCGGGAAATTATTGCAATGTAATATAATAGTATAAATATGATTTGTGGGAAGGGCAAGATTTTCAGCATTCCTCAAAGAACTATCTGAAGCTGTAGGTCACAAATTTCTTAACCTAGAAATAAAGTTGTACTTTTTCCCTTGGCCTAACATCATGACAGCAATGGTATATAGGTTAGTCCTTGATTTATGACCATAATTGAGCCCAAGATTTCCAATGCTAAGCAAGACATGAGGTTAAATGAGGTTAGCCCAATTTTATGACCTTTCTTGTCACAGTTGTTAAATGAATCACTGCAGTTGTTAAGTTAGTAACATGGTTATTAAGTGTATCTGACTTCCCCATTGACTTTGCTTGTCAGAAGGTGACAAAAGGAGATCACTTGACCCCAGGACACGGCAAGCATTATAAATACATGCCAGTTGCCAAGAGTCCAAATTCTGATCACATGACCATGGAGATGTTACAGAGGTTGTAGATGTGAAAACTGTTCATAGTCACTTTTCTCAGTGCCATGGTAACTTCGAACAGTCACTAAGCAAATGGTTATAAGTCAAGGACTACTGGTATAGTAAAATGTCACTGAATTCTGCCTTATTGAAAACCAATATTGAATCCAGAAGCTTGAGTGCGAGACTTTGAAATGGTAAGACTGTTCCAGTCAATAGAAATGGCGAAGTGGTTTCCTGCCACCCCTTAATTTTTCTGCAGAATACTTTTTATCACTTTGGGTGGTTGATGTAGGAGAAGGAGTGGCAGAACCTAGGGGTGGAGTTAAAAGAGGGATCAGCCTAGAATCCCCACATAGCCACAAACAAACCAAGTCCAACCTACCTTGAATTCCATTGATTCTTGTCTAATTCCAAGCAGGTATTAACTGTTAATTGAGAATATTCCAGTGCATAGGCAAGAATAGCAATAAATCAGTTTAACTGGACCTTTACATGTAGACCTAATTGTTCGCACCTGACAAGTATACATTTCTCACCAAAACATTGGGCTTCTCACATTCACTAGTTTTAGCTTATTGTTATTTTCAAAATGCCAGTTAGGACTTGGTAGATGTAAAGGACAGTGGGAATGGCATTGAAGGACAGGAACAAAATCCATTATCAAGGCAATGGTCCAATAACATAAACCTGAGTCTGGGAAGAACTGTAACCTAATAAAACATTGTAGACATGCCCCTTTCTAGTTTATATGGCAATAAAGTAAGGGAGGGGGAAGCAATTCAGATGTACAAGATTCTGTTACTCTACTGTTACAATAAATATTGCATTGAGTTACTTGGCATTAGTTTCTTAGTCTAATCTACCTTGTAGGGCTGAGAATAGTCAATTCTATCTCTATTTTTTTTTAATTTAGAAACTTGAGAAAATACCACCAACAACAGGTAGATCGGTTATTGTCATTTCAGGAAATTGTATACCAGTTTTGGTATACTCTGGGGAGTGCAAGTATGATTGTTGCCAAAGAGAATGTGAGAGTTCTGGGGTCATGGCTACCCCATCTGAGCAAATTATTAATCCCTTACTTAGAATCTTCTAGGCCCATAGTCACCTGACAGTCAGATGGACAACATATAATAAATAAATAATGAATAAACTGCCATTTAATAGCAGTGCTTATTTTAGAGATGAATATTAATTTTTTTTAACGCAGTAGGGGCTAGTTTGTTTACTTTCACTTCTTACTGTATTTGATTTTTATTTAATGTCCTAATTAGAAAAAGAAAAACCAAACAATTTTTTTTTCTTAAACAACAACAACAAAAACTCCCTCCCTGAAAATATCTTTGCAAAGAATTGTTTTTCTATTATCCTAAAATTCCCCTCCAACTGACATCAAAAACTGCCTGAAACAAATGTGGATTATCTATATTTTTCTGAAGAGGATACAAGTCTAAATTCAATTTTTTAAACATCTTGAGTGCTTTGTCAAAACAAAACAAAATGCCAATCGATGAAACGAAGAAAATTGAACATAAAGAGTCCTGTTAAACTGATAGCACTTACACAAATCAAACAGGTTTTTTTTAACACACTCTATTTAGGTCAGGATGAAAGAAACATCTGGAGATATCTGTTTCCTCAGAAGAAATGCAGCTGGGGCATTGATAAGAAATTTCTGTATTTATTCTTCTCCCCACCCCACTTTTATTTGTTCCTGTGCCTATGTGATGAACTAAGAAAAGAAAATATCATAATGTACAGATCTGCAAGGAATAGAAAATCATTTTCTGGCTGTTCCAGTGAAATCAATAGAAGCGAATTAAATGGAGTGGAACAGATATGATAACACATGGAAATAAATATGGTGTATTTAGAGCTAGGCCAAGCAGGTAGACATTTTGGTTAGTTAGTGGAATGGTTTTGATAATGCTCATTCAGACAATGAAACAGGGAAATAGTGGACTCCTTTTTAGTTCTTTTATGTTCAGGTGTGGACTAGACAAACATATTTCTGGAATGCTTGAATTAGAAGATGTTTAACTTGCAGGTTGGTTTCAGTGGCTGAAATGGCTGCTTCCCAGGAATCCACCTCATGGATGATATTTAGATTTGGATCTGTCACTCAGTTGCAATATAACCAAGTTAAATGTGAGTGTTCAAAGCTTCATGCTTCAATGACATCTCGGTATACTCTACAGTAAGGGTGTCCAACCGTGGCAACTTTAAGATCTGCAGACTTCAGTTCCCAGAATTCCCAGCCAAATTGGGCAGTGTAGGCAAAAACAAACAATAATAAAAATAAACAGATAAGTGTTCAGTGGATTAAAGTGGAACAATAGTTCTGTGCTCCTTCACAAAAACACAGGGTACTCAAAAATTCCAAAAATGCCACCAAAATAAAGTCAAAAGAAGTGCACTTGGAGAGCTTGATAGAAAAAGACATTTTTTGCAGGGTTAAAAAACTTTCAAGAAACTGGAAAGCCACTTTCAGGACAAAATCCACATCTTTTAACATGAGGGATAAAAATAACCACAGCTTCTGATGAAAGGATGGCTTTAGGTTGGGAAAAAAAAAAATAGAGGACAACTGCATGGTTTGTGCCAAATAGCTACAAAGCTCTATGTTTTGGAGCTGTTTACATTATTTATTTGGCTTGTTTATTTGCTGGTATTCGTGTGGCTAAACCCTCTTTTCCTCAAAGGACCTTGAGGTAACTCTTACAATAAAGAGATGAAATCCAAAGCCCTACAATAAAGCATAATGAAAAATTGAGTGACCATTCCATTTTCAGAAAAAGTAAAAGAAAAAAAATCAATCCAATCCTATCATACAGAAATGTTAAAGTCATTAAATTCAAATACTGAACTCGGGTGTAAAAACAATAAAGGCAGAGATCAAAATATGGAGTTGTTATAGCAACTGGCATACCAAGAATATATCTGAATACAGCAACTCAAAATACACAAAAATAATAAATTAGGAAAAAAAAACCCTGGGGAATCAATATTGCTCGTGCCCATAGAAAGTTTAGTTAGCTGGACAAGCAAGTTTCATCAGTGTGAATTTTCGTGAAGAAGTTAATTCGCCTTTCCTTCCCTTATTTTCTACCATTGGTTTTCTTTGTGACAACAGAGGTTCTCAAAGATAACTTTTTAAAGATGGGCATCAATATAATCATTTTAGGATTAATAAAATACGTTTTAAAATAACTCATTTTTGTCCTTACAGGCTGGATTCATAAGCATGAGAGATGCATTCAGGCAATTGAATTTCTCCTGTTTGCTGCAAAATCCACATGAAAATATTTCTATTTCCTCTCTGCTTAAACGCATCTAGAAAAGGAAAGTGAACCACCTCACTGGGGAATTATTTCCATTCTCAAGCTGCTCCTACTCTTCAGAGAACTGTTATTATAATTCAATTGAAATTTGTCTTACTATAACTTAAATTCATATTCTGAATACTCACCCTAGAACACTTGTGATTTGTTTTCAAATATTTAAAGAGTGCCGACATAAATTTCTTCAGTCTTATCACAAGGTTATCACTTTCAATCTACTTCAGTCTCTCTTTGTAGGACTTATTCTAATCCTCTGATCACCCACGTTGCATAATGGACTCTGAGAATCACCTTGGAGACAGAAGGCAGAGTAGCAGCCTAGATAACTGTCATGAAAAAGACATCTCAGGCCAGAGAAGGAAAGGAAACAGGGGAAACATCTCTGAAGGGACCCTCCTTAACTTTATGGAAACTAAGAAAAAACAAGTAAAAATAAAAGAGGGGAGACGTGCTTTCAGACTTCTAAGATTATGTTACTTACTGTACTCCTTATAATAAAGATAATGTTAGTACTTACGGTTTGTGCTTCTTATCTGGACTACCTTGAAAGACTAAAACATTTTACCAATACAAAATAAAGTGCATGAATGAATGAAATTATTTTTCATTACTTGGAAATGATATATCTGTTGATTCAGCCTAAAATTTCATTTGCTATTTTTGCAGCTACATCACACTGCTGGCTAATATTCCGTTTGTGGCCAAGTACTATTCCAATATCATAAGAACTATTCTTAATAAAATACTAAGATCTGGGCAATTGATTTTAGCTTTCTGTGTAGATAATATTACATTTGTGTCTATTATAATTTATTATTTTTGCTCGATTGATTGATTTAGATTCTTTTAAATTTCATATCTGTTTTATATTATCTTACTTCTATTTCTGTCTTATAAAACAGTGCAAGGTACTTTATCTGAAAATATAATAAAGATTTGCTTCACTTTTTCATCCAAGTGTTATTAAAAATGTTGAAGAGTCTAGAACTCAGCACTAAATCTTTTAGAAATCACTTGATACATTACTCTAGTTTGATGAAGAACTATTTGTATGCACAATTTGGATTTTGAACCCCACCATGTGCACCCTGATTTGTTATGTTATCCAGTCCTCATTTAACTAGGGTGATAATCATAAGTCATGAGATGTTTCATTAACTGATTTCCAAAATAACAATATATAATGTATACAGCATTCTCCCAATCTAATAGCAAAAATATCTACTTTGAAAGAATTAAGATTTATCTGGGAATATTTGTTCTTACAAATACATACTGATTCCTTTACTAATTTTTACTAAACAAATAATTAGAATTTGAGAGTGATGGGCAGTTCAGAAATGTGAGATAGATAGATAGATAGATAGATAGATAGATAGATAGATAGATAGATAGATAGATAGATAATTTTTAAAATGTTTCAGAAGATCTATTCCATCTACTGTCCAGAATTGCTGGGAGATAGAATACATATAAATTTAATAAAGTATGGTCTGTTGAACAGTCAGCAAATGTTTAGACTGGATTTTGCATTTTTGTCCACCTATTGAGTCCTTCCAAAGAATCTTGCATAGACAGATGTTGCTTGATGTGTTAAAGGCATTATCACAGGATTTTCCAAGTAAATGTGCCTTTTGCGATTGACTGATGGTGATTTTGTCAATGCCAATGGTCTTTAGGTGGTACTCCAGTTATTATTATTATTCTAGAATCTTCCAAGTATTGATATCTTAATAACTGCTTGCAGTTTGTCTTAGAGAAGAGGGGCATTGGCTCTTTTCCAATCATCTCACAGAGAAGGGAAGGGAAGAAAAGGAAACTTTATTAAATCATTTTCTGCATAAAGTTGGCATATACATTTACATTTTCATGTGACTAATAGTAACTAAATGGTTTAAACTTTTGAAACAAGAACAAAAGGCTTTTTTTTTAATTAAAAACCCCCACAAAGTTTTATAGTTCATAAAAAGTGATAAGTAGGTCCTGCTGCTGCTCCTCTTTCTTTATTGGGCTAAATCTTCACAATGGATTTTCTTTCTTAAAAAGAAAGAGAAAGAGGAAAAATTATCCAATAAACTACAAGATTAAAATCTTCTATCATCCTTTGCAACAAGAAGGAAATACAGTAAGCCAAGTCTCCAGATGCCCCCCCCCCTTTACCACAGCCAATGTATTTGATGGTTGGGAATTATAATAATATTTATATTATTTGGGAAACTTTCAATATTCACTTTGTCTGCATGCACAACTATCAATATTCAACCAATCAATTAATCAATTTTATTTTGGTCATGGACCAGCATGGAACTAATAATACTACAATTACACTAAAATAGGAATAAAAATATAGTTATATTTCTAGAATAAAACAAGGTAGAGATAAAATTATTAAAGTAAAATTACACAGTACAGTTATTAAAATACAAAAGAACCCTATAAAAGTGGAATTAAATGTTATAATGAATAATTTAAATACTATGATATACCTACAAAAGGGCATAAGCAATATCTGAATTTTGAAAACACTATGTGTATGTAAGGTCATGCTAACTAATACTTGCTGAAGCTCTGCTAGGGTGTGGAATGGAATTAAGATTATTATGTTACAGCCAGTTATAACAAATAAATAGCAAAATAAAATATAGAGCAGTATGTGTCTATTTAAAAGGAGGAGAGGAGGGGTGTCCTCCTTTAAGACTTGTGGACTTCAACTCCCAGAATTCCCCAACTAGCATGTGTTAAGAGTTGCCTGGTCTTGTGTTAGAGCAATGATTAAATACCAACAATTCTAAGTGATGTGATGCTGAGCCTTTAGTAGGTTCCCATAACATAGTATATTTTCTCTTCCTTTCCTCCTTTTGAGTTGAAGTCCACAGGTCTTAAAGTTAAACATAAACATTGGACACCCCTGCAGTAGAGAGTAAAAGGGGAGAGGGTAGAAAAAGAAGGGGGGGTAGGAAGAGAAAATATATTGAGTTATGGAAACCTAGTTAAGGTTCAGCATCGCCTCATTTGGCGTTGTTTACATTTAATCATAGGTCTAACACAGAACCTATTGAATAACTCTCAATCCTTTCCTACCAAATGTACTTCGAGATGGCAATTACTGTTGCAAACCGTCCTTTCCAAACTGTTTTGATGGGCGGTAATAAATTTGGAGCCATTCCCAACCTGTGGCAGGTAGATCAAGTTGTGACAGTTTACCTCTTGCATTTCTTTTTCTTTCTGCACTTTTGATTTTGCTTTCTTTTTCATTCTTTCCTTTTCTCTTAATTACTTCTTGTTTGCTTTTATCTTTTTATTTTAAAATCTAGTTATTTTTTTTTAAAAAAAAAGTTCTAGCTGTCTGCATAAATAGATCCTTTTATACAACAGAGTCAGCAAATTTTCTGAATTGGGGATTTTACAGCATTTCGTGGCAGCTCTTATAAATGAGAGCATTCACCTGTTCATAAATTATGTATGCCTAAGGCCATTGTGTATGTATCTGCCACAAAACAGGTATGGTTACACTTCACCATCCTTTCTTGTCTTTCAGGATAATCTTTATCATAGGAGTTTAACTCTCTTTCTTCTGGGCAAATCATAAACAGTCTCAAAATGACTAATAATACTTTTAACATCCTGCCATTTTCCTGTCTGTCTGTCTTAATTAAAAAGGGAATAATAATAATATTTGTTTATCTGTATTTTCTTCTACAAGTGGAACAATGGCCTAGAAGTGAAAGCGCTCACCTCCCATTCGGAAGGTTGAGAGTTCAATCCTAGGCAGAGACAGATGTTTCTCTATCAGAGAAAATATCTGCTATGAAAAGAGAAAATATCTGCTATGAACTCCGCATAGGCATCAGGAAGGGCATCCAGAGAGTAAACACTCAGCTCCATTCAGTCGCCCCAACTCACCCCAAAAACAGGGATTACAGGGTCTTTTCTCCTATCTCAAATTATAGATTTGAAATTGAATTAATTTTAATCAATGCATAGCCCATAATTACTCAGATAAATCCAAGTATTTTCTGTCCAGTTTTTAAAATTATGATTAGATTAAAAATTCTAAAAGCTTAGTCAAAAAAAGTAAAAGTCTAATGAACAGGATGGCAGGAAGGAAAATGAAGACTATCAGCAAGACAAAGTACACAATCAATATCAAGCATTCAGGGTTTTTTGCTCACAAATTGTGAAATCTCTAACATTGGTCACCACGATGTAAAAAAGATGTTGAGACTCTAGAAAAAGTACAGAGAAGAGCAACAAAGATGATTAGAGGTGTGGAGGCTAAAACATATAAGGAACGGTTGCTGGAATTGGGTATGTCTAGTTTAACGAAGAGAAGGACAAGGGGGGACATGATAGTAGTGTTCCAATATCTCAGGGGTTGCCACAAAGAAGAGGGAGTCAAGCTATTTTCCAAAGCTCCCGAAGGCAGGACAAGAAGCAACGAGTGGAAACTTACCAAAGAGAGAAGTAACTTAGAACTAAGGAGAAACTTCCTGACAGTTAGAACAATTAACCAGTGGAACAATCTGCCTCCAGAAGCGGTGAATGCTCCAACACTGGAAGATTTTAAGAAGAGACTGGACAGCCATTTATCCGAAATGGAATAGGGTTTCCTGCCTGAGCAGGGGGTTGGACTAGATGACCTCGAAGGTCTCTTCCAACTTTATTATTATTATTATTATTGTTGTTGTTAATAATAATAATAATAATAACAACAACATTGTCATACTCATTTGTCATAACTTATCTTTATGATGTTCTGCCTTCATAAATTTTTGTGGAACCTTACCAGCTTTACATAGTATAAAATCTGTGGATATTGTTTTCCTAGCCTCCTGAAACGAAATTTAACTTGCGATCCTAAACTTACTTGGAAGTTAGCCTAACTGAATTCACTAGAACATATTTTTATTTGTCTCTTAGACAGGCAGTGTGATATAGTAGTTAAGATGCTAGGCTAGACCTGGAGAGACCCAGGTTCTAATCCTAGGTGTGGAAGCAGCAGGACGACTTTAAGCCAATCACATTCTCTTAGCCCTTGGAAGAAGGAAATGGCAAACCACTTCCAGAAAGTGATGACAAAATAACTATATAGAGTTGTCCAAACAATCACCAGGAGTTACGCATGATTTAAAGAGGAAAGTGAAGATGAAGGAGGAGGAAGTCCTTCATCGGCTGGCCCTAAGAAATTGCTTGAATAAACTCCCTTCACTTCACACACCATCAGAGTATGAAACAGGCACACTACAAACCAAGCAAATAATATGGATGCTCAATTAACATTAGACACAAAATCTTTTTTGTGTGCATATCTATGGGGCCATCATGAAATAATTGAAAGTTGCATTCTTCCTCTACTTTAAAACCTTTCTTAGATGTGATGGATTACAGTAATACAGCAGATTCCTGGGAAGAAGGGAGCATGTTTCAAAGGGCGGGAGGAGGGGGCAAATGAGAGACTGCATAGTCCATGGCTAGATTGTGGGAAAAGGAAGAGATTTAGGATAGCCACCCTTAGGTTAGGGCAGTGCTTCTCAAATAGTGGGGCACGCCCCCAGAGGGGGCGCAAGGCTCCATAAAGGGGGGCTCGTTTGACCTCGGCAAATACTGTCATATTGGATTTCTAGATCGGATCATCCGACTCACTCGCAAGCAGCAGCCCGACGCGGAGGACAACATGACCGCCAACGCACGTGACACATGCAAAGGACCCGATTGGATAGACATGATGCTCTATCCTGATTGGCCAAACCCGCCCGTGTGACTTTTAGACCCGAAAATCGGTCCTCTGTACAGAAAAAAAATTTTTACAGTTGCGCAGGGGGTGCGAAATGTTTTCTTCTTCCTAGGGGGGCATGACAGAAAATAATTGAGAAGCACTGGGTTAGGGTAAGATAAGTTTACACTGGCAAGATCCTAGGATGGGGAAGAGATTTAGGACAGCCACTCACTAGAATCTCTCAGGGTGTATCTGTTAGGTTAGCCTAGTATATGTTTAGTCTGACAAGATTCTCTCAATATGGTATAAACCAATAAAGAACTGAACCCTATTCTGTCATTCTTGGGCTGGGTCTGGCATTAGTGAAATAACCTCATTGGACACATTCACAGTATGACCCTGGCATCAATGGAGCAATGCAAGTAGTCCTTGACTTATGACCACAATTGAGCCCAAACTTTCTGTTGTTAAATGAGACAGTTGTTAAATGAATTTTATCCCATTTTACACCTTTTCTTGCCACCGTTGTTAGATGAATCACTGCAGTTGTTAAGTTAGTAGCACAGTTGTTATATGAATCTGGCTTTCTCATTGACTTTGCTTGTCAGAACATTACAAAAAGTAATCATGTGACCCTGGAGAGAGCAACCGTCATAAATATAAACCAGTTGCCAAGCATCCACATTGTGATCACATGATCATGGGGATGCTGCAGCAGTTGTCAGTGTGAAAAATGGCCATAAGTCACTTTTGTGCAGTGCCACTTTAACTTCAACTGGTCACTTAATGAACTGTATATAGTCTACCCTCATTACTGCTATTTCCCTGCTGGGTAATTCTAGAGCAGGAGTGTCAAACTCGCTGTGTCACCTGACATGTCACAAAGTATCGTGACTTTTTTTCTCCTTGCAGGAGCTGGGGTGGGCGTGGCTTCTGTGTGACACATCCGGCCCATGGGCCGGCAGTTTGTCACCCCTGTTCTAGAGAACATTATAGTGGGGAAATAATTTTAATCCAAGATAATTTCAATTGATTACCCCATATTGTTGTCCTATAAGGATAGTAAGGAAGTTTGTCACTCAGAGATTTACTAATGAAGGGTTATGGAAAGCTTATGAAATCTTCCCCAGAGTCCCCTGTGTGTTAGACTTGTCTGTTCTTACTTGAAGATATAATGCAAATGATGATTCCAACTCACCAGCACCAATTCTTTAGCATCATGCCATTTTATCTCCTGTTTTATGAGGGCCTTTGTGTTCCATCTTCTTAGTTCTGAATGGGAGGCATGTCATAGCTATAAATCCATCCAAATTATCTTTGATCAAATTACAAACAAAGCACTTCTTTGCATTGCCTATGATTTTAGTGCGCTCAATATCCTTACATCTTACTGAATTTAATCTTATAACAAATTGTGGATCAACTCCAAATGTCTTCTTAAGCAGGATCAAAATTAAATGTGCATCTTCTCAGTTAGGTCATCTCTATGAGGTAATGGTTGAGTTCCTACACTGGGAAAAGTAATCTATCTTGCATTGCTTAGTGCAATTATGCGCATATGTTAATGCTGCTATTGGAACTATTTTTCACTGTAACTTTTTGAGTTACATTTTCTGTGTTGAAGGAAGCATGGAGGTTTTGTCCTGCGGTTTTTAAGATGATCAATTTATCATCAAAGGAGCTGTTTAGATTTGCACAGAGGATTTTTTACTGTCATACTATATCACCAACTGCTTTCACAACTTCCCACTATTACTATATAACTCGGTTTATTCATTTACCCAGAGGACTGATATGGCTGCCTATCTCATGCAAAGACTCTAGGCAGCTCATAACAATCCATCAAACATCATTAAAAATAAAGGTATATTGTGCATCAATGTGCTGTTTAAGGAAATAGCACGCACACACACTTACACTAGTTACTTCATAGAATTTCCGGGTTGGTTCACTAAAAACAACAAACATCACAACGAATATGCCCAAAATATCTAGATAACTATGTATTTGTTAAATCTTGCTCTGATTAATGCTGGTCTTATCAGTCAAATTGGTCTCTTCTACCCATAGCTGCTAAGATAGAAAGAAGCTCTTTTAAGTGAGATACAAGTTTAAGAATATGATTTCTCAACAACAAGACAAATACCTTTATTTTGTCTTTGTAGGACTAGGCAGAGACAAACAGTGTTCCTTTCCATAATTATCTATAGTCATGCCTTTTACAATCAGGTTTTACAGAGAATTCCTGGGGATGACAGATTTTGGCAATATTCTAATCTAAGGCAAGCTTGGAGCACATGTTCTTCAGGCATCATTAAACTACAATTCCCAGGTGCCTGTTATCCTTGATTTTGTTATCTGGCACAGCTGAGAGATCTGGTATAGTGACATTTTGTAAGTCTTAAAGTTTCCCCTGTGTCTTTAAGGATTCTAGACCAACATTACAGTAAAATGCTTGTGTGGTTGTGCATTGCTGTTTAAATAACAAAATGTTAAAAGCTTTCTATAATTTCTAAAATAAAAATGTAAGGAAAATAGAAACCTTCTCACTATCATTTTCATGTATACTTCTAATGAGGTAATTTACCACATACTGTTTCTAATTTGCAATTTTATTCCATCTTTTTTAAATTTATACCTAGCTTACCCTAATATGCATATGTTGGTTGAATTTTTATAGACATTAGAGGACTTTTTGATGATGATGATGATGATTGATTGATTTCTAATCAAATAATGCCTACAACTGAACTACATAGACTGGACTGAGTAACTTAAAACAAAAACTCAAGCAGAAAATTTTGGGTTTTTTTAAATCTTTCATATGGAATCTTTGTTAATTGTATAATTTATTTAAAATTCTATAAATAGGAAAAAGAATAATCTCCATTATATATTTACATATTTTAACAGCAAACAAAGATATTCTATCCAAATCTATAGTATGTCTCCATGAAAACAGGTGGGACAGATAGCAAAGTTTAAGTGTGACGTAACAACATTATTATTATTAAAGTTATGATAAATAAGGAAGGTATAGCAAATGTAATTTGCTTTGTTGAATTACATCAGCTTATTCTTTTCAGTACATATTCAGACAAGTATAACCAATTTCTTGTTTTTAAGCAGTTCTACTTTTTGTAATAGGGTTAACAATATGAAGATTGCAGAATTTCATTTATTCCACAATTTTAATTTGACTTAATTTGCATCTATTGAACAACTATGCATATTGGAATCTAAATATCTTTCACATTCCACAACTTTGCATTTTGCAACAATATTCTCAGCTCAGATCTTGTATTAACCCCCCCCACACACATATTTTAGAGATAGTTCCATGGAAACATGCACAAGATGATTTAAGTAGCATCTGAGCTACACATTACCCAAAAATGTACACAAAAAAATGCACCTATTAGAAAAGAATGTATAAGAAATTAGTATACAGTCTGATCTTTCAGTATTATGGCAACATTATGCAAAATAGAGATATGTACAAAATATGCTAATTAGCAAGGTGGCTTATAAAAATAGATGGAAAAGATATTGCTTTTTTTTTTTAAAAAAAAAGCAGAATCAAGCAGAATTTGTATAAATGGGCTTACATCCCAAATGGAGAGGTACCATATTTAGACCTATGTTTCATTGCCAGTAATGTCTGCCCCGTATGAAATTTCTTCTAAGTAATTTTAGAACACTATGTTGTTAAGTGAGACAATTGTTAAGTGATTTTTGCCCATTTTATATCCTTTCTTGCCACAGTTGTTAAGTGAATCACGGCAGTTGTTAAATTAGTTGTTAAGTAAATTGTGTTTTCCTATTGACTTTGTTTGTCAGAAAAGGTGATTACATGACCCTGGGACACAGCGACGGTCATAAGTATGAGTCAGTTGCCAGACAGCTGAATTTTGATCACATGACCATGGGAGATGCTGCAATGGTTGCAAGTGTGAAAAACGGTCATAAGTCACTTTTTTCCATGCCTTTGTAACTTTGAATGGTCACTAAATGAACAGTTGTAAGTTGAGGACTGTACAGTCCACAACTGGGTCCAGGATTTCCATTGCTAAACAAAGTGGCTGCTAAGTGAGTTGTGCCTGATTTTATGGCCTTTTTTGCCATGGTTGTTAAACAAATCATTGCAGCTATTAAGTGAATTGCTTGGTCGTTAAACGAATTCACGTTTCCCCCATTGACTTTGCTTGTTGGAAGCTGGCAGGGGAAGTTGCAATTGGCGCTCCTTTGACCCTGGAACACTCTTGTCATTGTAAATTCATACTGTTGTCAAGTGCCTGACTTTTGATCATGTGACCTTGGGAGATGCTGAGGCAATCACAATGTGAGTACCAGTCATAAGTCACTTTTTTCAGTGCTGTTGCAGCTTTAAACAGTCACCATTGTACTGCACTGTTATCATTTAAAGGAGTATTTGTACTCCACTTTGCTTGAGGCCTTTGTCAAATCCAGGGGTCTTCAAACTTGGCAACTTTAAGACTTGTGGACTTCAACTCCCAGAATTCCTCAGCCAGCCCTGGCTGAGGAATTCTGGGAATTGAAGTCCACAAATCTTAAAGTTGCCAAGTTTGAAGACCCCTGGTCAAGTTTTTTGGGGATACCTTAAACCAAATGTCTCTTTTTCTGGAGATCATCCATCACGAGCCCATGCATGAAAGTCAGTTTGATCTAATGGTTAAGGCACCAGGCTAAAAACTGAAAAATGGTGAGTTCTAGTCCCATCTTAGCATGATAGCCTCTGAATTCTAATCCCATCTTAGCCATGATAGCCTCCGGGTGACTTCGGGTCACTCACTCTCTCTCCGCCCAACCCACCATTTTGTGGAGAAAATAGAAGGCAATAGCAGTCTTAAATATGTTCGTTGCTCTGAGTTCTTTATAAAAAAAATAATAATAAAGGTAGGATACAAATAATAATGCAACAGCTTTCTGATATTCCTGAAAAATGCTGCATGAGCATCCATGCATGCTTTGAATAATATTTTCCTCTTTAAATCCAGGCCTTTGCATACCCTATTAGAAACAGACTACTGTCTTCCAGAAAGAATACAAATGTTCTCTCTACTTCCCAGTCAGACTGACTGGCTTGAAACCTTTGGTCTCACCAGGAGCAGTATGCAATAGGAGAAAAGAAGACTCCAGCCTTTTCTGTTCCTGCAAATATTGATCATTACATTCTCTGTTCTGAAACTCTGCCACTGAAGGAATGGATATTTTTCCGATACATCTGTTCTTAAGAAAGACCAACTACGGTGATGTATTAAGCTCTAAACGTACTATTTGGAATATGGTGTGATTCTTTAATTTTGCAGTGTTGGGGTGATTTTCCTTGCATTATGAGGTGACTGGTAGACATACAAACGTATCTGCCCTGGATGGTATCGGCTTTCAAAGGATCCTAGAAGGTAAAAATGATATCAAATGGAAACTGTCTACCTCGTCTTCCCATCACCAGTTGACTGTTATTGTCCTTTACATACCCCTGGGAAGAATTTTTCAGCATCTCTTTGTACCACACGTGGATTATTCCATTATAGAAAGAACAGTGTCGTGTTATTATGTATTATGTTCAAAAGGACTGAACTAAAGTTGTGCCTGAAAGCACTTTTTCTTGTTGTCATTCTGCAGGAAGCATTTTGAAAATGTTTTGATAAATTCTAGGCTTGCCCTTACTCAACAAAGGCATCCTTTTGGAGTTTTCAATGCTTTGAAATGATGTGCTTCAACCACTATAAATAAATATAACCTACTTGTAGAAATAGAAACTTGTACTTCTCAGGGGCCTTGCAAACCCTTAAGGAGAGCAGCTTCAGCTTAGTCCAGTGGTTCTCAACCTTTCTAATGCTGCGACCCCATAATACAGTTCCCCATGTTGTGGTGATCCCCAACCACTTATACATCACCGAGTGCCAGGGGCGTGGCCAAAGAAAAGGGGGAAAAATGGTGGACAGCCTTGTTTGGCGACCCCCGTGAAATGGTCGTTCGACCCCAAATGGGGTCCCGACCCACAGGTTGAGAACCACTGGCTTAGTCACACAACACACACCGTTTTTGTCTAGATGGACTCAGATCGAGTCTGGGGTTCTTCACAGAAAAAATTCCTCTCTGGAGACTGGGAAAAATCTGCCATGGAATTGTGCAGCAGCTATCCAAATGAAGTCGGAGACACCAATACGTACTTGTACTTTTTAATATATATATAAATGTATTAAACATTTAAATTTTACAGCAGTCTTTGACTGACATCATCCATAAAGAAACAACACAAGGTAGTCAGGAACACAGGAACATCATGAGGAAATTAATCAGTATACAAAACACACAGAAGAAAAAGGTGGGGAAAAAGGGAAACTCCCCCTTTATATTTATGGCAACCAATCGTAGCATAGATTGCCTCATATACATGAGTTAGGACTTTCTAACTAATCAACTACAACTGTGTGTTCTGGCTAGTAAATCCAAAATCTTAACAAAATTTCTCTCTGGACAGGGGAGACATGCTGCTAATGTCTCTAAAGTTAACCAAGATGGCAATTAGTTTGCTCAATATAAAAGAGAAGAACTACGGGTGACATGATAGCAGTGTTCCAATATCTCAGGGGTTGCCACAAAGAAAAGGGAGTCAATTCTCCAAAGTACCTGAAGGCAGGACAAGAAGCAACAAATGGAAACTAACCAAAGAGAGAAGCAACCTAGAATAAGAAGAAATTTCCTGACAGTTAGAACAATTAATCAGTGGAACAACCTGCCCTCAGAAGCTGTGAATGCTCCAAGTTTTAAAGAAAAGATAGACAACTATTTGTCTGAAATGTTACAGGGCTTCCTGCCTGAGCAGCGAGTTGGACTAGAAGATCTCCAAAGTACATTCTATTCTATTCTATTCCATTCTATTCCATTCTATTCCATTCCATTCTTCCCTGTGTTCATTCAGTAAGTGAAAAGTATGCATTGTCCACAAAGAAGTTCAGGTTGTATGTTAAAAATATGTTAAAATATATTATCACAAGCTTCTTTTAGGTAAGTTAAATGGTATAAATGTTCACCCCTATTTTCATCAAGCTAGAAATAAGACATATAGCACGTTATCAACAGTAAGTATAAATTGTATGGCTACGTTAGTGTTGTATGGTTTAAATCCAACTTTACATTAGATACCATTTCCAGGAAGCCTGGGGAAAATCTCAAATATGTATGCCCAATATCTACCTTATGTTTCTTTCTGTCATGGAAAAGAAGTATTTCATGGTCATACTGAAGTCCATATGTAAGAAAATTCTTTGTATGTCCGTCTGAATTGCTAGTTATTGTGTAAATGATCACAGACTGGCAAGACTGTGTGCATTGATTCATACTATGCTCTAGATCTTAGGATTCAGGTTTGGAGAGGCAGATTTAGGCAGATCCCATTTTTTTCATGTTCCAACTAAATAGCATATTGCATTTTGGAACACCGTCCATCGCATATTGCATTTTGCAAGTATTAAATATTAAACCTCTCACAAAATTTTACTGCCACCACAAGTGATTTACTGCCCAATGATCCAAAATGTATATTGGCCTAAGGCAGACAACTGCCATTGCCACAGTAACACAATTGCTTGTAATACAGATAGTTCTCAACTTACAACCTCAATTGAAACCAATTTTTTTTTTGCTAAGTGAGACATTTGTTAACTGAGTCTTGCCCCCTTTTATGACCTTTTCTGCCACTGCTGTTAAGTGAAACATTACAGTTATTAAGTTAGCAACATGTTAAGTGAATCTAGCTTTCCCATTGACTCTGCTTGTCAGAAGGTCACAAAAGGTGATTGTATGACCCTGGGACACTGCAACCATCATAGGTATATGAGTCAGTTGCCAAGCATCTGAATTTTAAGCACCTTACCGTGAGCATGTTGCAATGGTTGTAAATATGAAAAATGTTCATAAGTCACATTTTCAATGACGTTGTAACTTTGAAAAGTCACTTAATGAATGTAAGTCGAGGACACCTGTATTGCATTTCATAAATGTCCTCTTGGCAATAGAAACATAAGCAACGAAACAAAAATATTTTTACTTTTTTGTTTTCAGGGACCTAAACATTTTTACTTTGCCTCCCTCAGTTTAATGATAGGATCCACATGGCTGATGTTCTGTAAAGCACTGAGAACATGATGTTAAATTAGGGAATCTGAGAAAGGAAGAAAAGTTATTAGGAAAAAAAAACTGTCTAAAACCATCTTCCAAGTATCTGAATATTTTGGCCATACTAAATAGTCAAGAAGATATAGATAGGATTATGATGAAATGCAAGGTTTTGCTTCTTGTTCTCTAAAGAGAATAGCAATAAACATTTACTGTAAGTAGTTTTCCTGCTCTGCATACTGCAGCTGTGAAGCATACTATTTGGTGCATCATCTGTTTCTATTAGTCAGTCCTGTTTTGGTTCGGGTTTGTGATTTTATTTTCAGTTCAAGAATAAACAGAATGAAGTCAAGATTCTTTGAGATTTCAGATTCTATCTGAAAAAAAAATTATCAGTTGGCTATAGCAGAAAGGCAACATAACACCTACAGCTTTGGATTTGGGGCAGCATGTGATGGAAATATCAAGGATGGTAGAGGCTTTAGAGAATCAGAAGCTTGGCAAGTTTCAGCTGGACACCTTCAAGGATTGCAAAACAAGGAAGTTTTAAAAATATCTCCTCTGCATCCTACAGAGATGAGGAAAGTGCAGAAGCTCTGGCCAGCATGTTGCCTATTACTATTACAATGTTTTCTCCATTGTATGCTCTATACCAGGGGTAGGCAACCTTGGCTCTTTTATGACTTGTGGACTTCAACTCCCTGAATTTCTGAGCCAGCATGGCTCAGCTTGGAAACCTCTCCCTGTCCCTCAGCATGGTTGGCTCAGGAATTCTGGGATTTGAAGTCCCCGAGTCATAAAAGAGCCAAGATTGCCTACCCTTGCTCTATATTATTACTCTTACCATTAGTATTTTCTGTATACTTTACTATAATTTCTATTCTATGCTCTATACCAGAGGTCCCCAACTTTTTGGCTACCAGGGACCTGTTCCGAGGAGAAAGGTTTTTTCACAGATCGGAAAGTGTGTCGTTTTGTGTGCTGCCTGCATCCCAGGATGGGGCTTTGCTTGTCTGGGTGGCCCAGTTGCTGGCATGCCGCGGCCCGGTACCAGTACTAGTCTACAGATTGGAGGTTGGAGACCCCTTCTTTATACTATTGCTATTACAGAGTCTCTTCTATTTTTCCCCCCTCTACTGTCTGGGATTTCTTCCAATTGTTTCTCCTCTGTTAATGGTCATAACATAGAGCAGTTGCAACTTTCCACATTGTACTTTCCTTTGTAGGCCTCTGAATGGTCCACTCCCTCTGAAGGGCAAAACAGCTTCTTCCTTTAGGGTGCTGCGCTTCCCTTTGCTGATGGCTGCAAACCTCCCAACCCAGGCCACGCCCCTTCTCCCATCCCAGCTCCTCCCACCTGATTTCAAGGTTGAAGTTTTGTTAGCAGCTCTGCCCTTCTGAGATTGGGGAGGAGGAGGAGGCAAAAGCTTAAGGGGGAAGGCAAAAAGGCAGCACAGGGGCCTGAAATTTGATCCAAGCAGCCTATTCTTCCACAGTTCTTTTTAAGATTCATACAGTAGAGGACTTCCTATGGTCGTTAGAAAGAATGACATGAAGCAGAATAAAATCTCAAGCACGGTAATCACAAATATGATATAAAACTAGAAAACACCACATAAGCGAGTAACATTGAAAAGGGACTGAATTTGAATAAACAGAGGCCCCTCGGTAAGTAAAACAAGTTTGCAATTCGCACTTCAGGGAGATCAAGCAACAGATCCAAGTCAGAGAAGTTGCTGTCAGTGAGCAAATGCAAATTAAGTTGCTCATGAAACAAGTGTTATCTAGGAAAAAAAAAAATGCAACCTTCACACCCTCTTCTCACAAAAGCTGAAGTTTAGCCTGCCGGAAACAAATACTACTCAGGAGTGATACATTCCCTGCCTACACACACGCACGCACGCACGCACGCACACATACACACACACACACACACGGACACACCAAGAAACCAACAGAAATCATCTTTTTTCTGCATGCCATGTTCAGAATAAACAATCATAAAAGCAGAAGTGATCTGTTGTATTATGGGAATAGACACCCCAGGGAATTTAAGATATTGCTGTGGGTATACTCATCTATGCTCACAATCAGGGACCACTGCAGCAACCCATTTTATAGGACAGCCCCTGTAAATTAATCCAAAGGTGAGTGAATCCATCATTAATTATTCTGTGGCTTTTAATAATAATAATAACATTATTATACATTAATGTATATAGTATAAAATCTGTGAATATTGTTTTCATAGCCTCCTGAAATGAAATTTAGCTTGTGATCCTAAACTTACTTGGAAGTTAGCCTAAGAATGTATTTTTATTTCTCTATTAGAGAGGCAGTGTGATATAGTAGTTAAGATAATAATAATAATAATAATAATAATAATAATAATAATAATAATAATAATAATAATAATGAAAACACCAGCCTGAAGATGACGAATGGGACTTCGTTGAAACATCGCCAAGACACTTCCAATTTTATGCGGGAGAAAACCCAAATAACCAAAGACCTACATACAAACACCCGCGAAAACCTCAGAAAACAAACAAATATATATATATATATTATTCTTTTATATATATATCTTATATATATATATATTATTCTTATATATATATATATATATATATATATATATATATATATATATATATATATATATATATATATAAAAGAATAAAACACGATTACCGGGAGGGTAAGAATACTTTACTAAAAATATACTTATACTAAAAAGTTGCCAAGCTTTCGCTGGGGGAACTCCCCAGCATCGTCAGGGCTAAAAGGCCATTACAATAAAGGTGGTTTAAGTAGGTTCAAGTAGCGTTTGCGCACGGCTCCTAGACTGTGTTACTGGCCCTGATTGGCCAGCTGATAACCAAGATGTGTCTATAACGTTATGTTCTTTTCTCTGGATGCCCTTCCCTATCCGTCCACTATTGGTCTTTGGAGGCGTTAGTAACCTTGCATCCCCTCCTCTTCCGATAATACCAACACCTGCCGTATCGGGGGGGAGGGTTCGATCTGATGTTTTCTTGTGTCTTATGATGGGAATAGGGTTCCACTAACTGTGGGTTAATATCCCTTCCCAATTGTACACCTCTCTCCTCCTTTGTTGTGTCCACAGCTCTTATCTGAGTATGGTATGCCTCAGCAATCATGTCTTTATTCCCCACCCCAGTCTTCCTTACATCCGTTCCCTCCTGTTGTTTGGCACTCAAACCACTCTCATTACTCCTCCCCTTGTTGATCGAGTGGGTTGTCATTCTATGCTTTCTCTCCCCTCTCCATGTGGGACGCTCCTCTTTGTTGCTATGGGAAACCACACACTCTGAGATTTTAGCGTTAAGTCTTTTAGGTGTTCCGGCTCCACTGATATCGCTTCCTCCCTCCTGGGGGTGTGTGAGCCTCACATGGGGTTGTTGGGCGGTGCATAGATCATCCGTATCAGGCGCCCCCTCCCTTTCTTTCTCCGTGTGCGGGGAGTCCATAGCCTCTATTCTAGCATCCACATGTTGGGGTGGGAGACTCTCTCGCCGCACGATTCAGCGCCGGTCACCTGGCAAGGGGGTATTGATGGTATAGTTATTTATGTCTGTATGCAGGCATTCCCGATGGTGTGGGGGGGTGCAGCTTCCTGTCCATAATGCCGCAAGTGTTGGTATGATCGCTTGTGATGTAATGAGTGGTAATTTGAGTCCCATTTCCGCAGCGCTTGTTGCGCTGGATGCAAGTCAATGTGACGATTAATTGAGCTGTCATTCAAAAACCAGGCCTCTTTCAGTAGCCAGCCTCCCTTCGTGGCATCACTAGCTACGATACAGGTATTAGCAAAGTCAAATTGATGGCCCTCCTGCGCCATATGCATCCAAAGTTGTGAATGCTGCTTGCCCCGTTTTATAGCCAATTGGTGTTCATGGAGATGAGTCTTCAGGCGTTTGGCTGTTTCCCCCACATAGTTGCCTTGGCAATTCTTACAATTGATCTTGTAGACAACAGATGATTTCTCCATAGGATGTAGGGGGTCCTTTGGGTGCATGACTTTAGACCGTAGAGTTTGATTTGGCTTGTGAGCCACCTCTATTCCATGGGGGGGCAGCAATCTGGCCGTGGCCTCTGACATATTGTTAATGTATGGGAGGGAGATGCGTGTTCTCTGTAAGGAGGGTTCTTCTCTACGTTGGTTGGCCCGGAGATGGGTTGTTACGCTATGCCGTCTGATGAATCTTAATGGGTAACCGTTATAACGGCATATGCGAAAGAGGTGTCTCCTCTCTTCATTCCTATACTCATCCGTACTGCAGTGGGAGTCAACGCGCTTAAATAACGTTTTAATGCAGCTGATTTTATGTGAAACTGGATGATTACTATGATAATGGAGGATCCTGTCCATGTGAGTTGGTTTATGGAACACTTTTGTATGTAAGGATCCATCCAATTGGTGATGGATAGATACATCCAAGAAGGCAAGGGTGTTATGTTTTTCCTCCTCCACAGTAAATTTTATATCGGAGTAGATGGAATTCAATATTCCCATAAATGCAGCTACATGTTGTCTTTTGACAACAGCGAACGTGTCGTCCACGTACCTCACCCAAAACTTGGGTTGGTATAAAGCCACACCTTATGTTCAAGTTGCTGAAGGACCACCTCAGCCACAATACTAGAGATGGGGGAGCCCATCGGAGTTCCCTTGATCTGTTCATAGATGGAGCCCTGAAATGTAAAATGGGTTTGGAGGCATATTTCTATAAGTTTCACGAGGTCCTCTGTCTGCAGGGAGTCCTGATGGTGCCCTCCTCCCATGCACATCAACCGTTCTCTCAGGACTGAGATGGCTAAGTCCTGGGGAATGGAGGTGAAGAGGGAGGTGATGTCGAATGACACCATTGTCTCATCATCCTCCACTCTGAGAGTCTTGATTCTCTTCCGCAGACCTGACCATCGTGCTGCTCCCATCTACGAGATGGTTGATACGGGTACTAAGCCATTTGGCTAGTCCCGAGATGGGGGTGCCCCTGAACGATACAATGGGGCGAAGGGGGATAC
Source organism: Crotalus tigris (assembly GCF_016545835.1). Classification (NCBI taxonomy): domain Eukaryota; kingdom Metazoa; phylum Chordata; class Lepidosauria; order Squamata; family Viperidae; genus Crotalus; species Crotalus tigris. Next base: position 19,958 of record NW_024097483.1, on the reverse strand, counting down.
CTCCCTTGTGAATTTTTGGTAGTCCGTAAAAACGGGCGAGAGCCATGTCACAAGGGCGTATCCTCCTCAAGATGTCATCCCCAATCTTCTTACTGCGCTTCAAGCTGTCTAGCAATTTGTTGAGCACCTGATCACACAGCAAACAAATGGAACGGTGGAGAACTGTTGACATGAAGATTGCCAGGATGGAGGAGGAGGGCATAGACCCCCAAATATGCAAAACCCGTATGAAAGTTACTCATGACAGTGGAGGAGTGAGAAGAAAGGGTGTGGAGCAGGGATTGAGAAAAGCATGTTTGTGGGGGAGCGTCTGTGAGCCCAGGGAAGCTTGTAACACTGATAGAGGAGAAACAGATGCCCCCAGGGTGGAAAATGAAAACAAAAAGGGGAGGAGAGTCAGTACTATGGAAGGAAATAAGGATAAAGGGGTGGTGGAGGAGATGAATGCCAGTAATGAGATAGTGGAAGGAATGATCTGGAAGAACCATAGAAGGAAGCGTAAGGAGAGTAATAAAGAAACATCTGGAACACTAATTAACCGGCCGGGACCGGTGACGCGGTGCATGAGCCGGGTGCAGATGCCAGCAAAACCCATTTAAGTCATCATTGTTTACTGGCTCCTTAGCCCTGATGATGTTTGGAGTTTCCAAACGAAAGCTTGGCAGCTTTTAGTGAAGTATATTTTTATATTTATACTCTCCTGTTGTTCGTATTTTATTTGTATCATAGACATGCCCAGGAGTCGTATTTTTATGCAAATTTTCCAGCATATATATATATATATATATATATATATATATATATATATATATACACACATATACATATACACACACATACACACACATGCACACACATGCACACACACGCACACCCCTATAATAAAGGTAAAAAAGGATATATGCAGTGTTATCTTCATTTTAGATCTCAAAAGAGTTTTGCGGCTCCCGGTGTTTTGTTTTCAGTGGGAAATGGGTCCAAATGGCTCTTTGAGTGTTTTGGGTTCCCTACTCCTGCCCTATACTGTTTCAGACAAATGGATGTCCAGTCTCTTCTTAAAAACTTCCAATGTTGGAGCATTCACCGCTTCTGGAGACAGATTGTTCCACTGGTTAATTGTTCTAATTGTCAGGAAGTTTCTCCTTAGTTCTAGGTTGCTTCTCTCTTTGGTTAGTTTCCATCCTTTGCTTCTTGTCCTACCTTCAGGTGCTTTGGAGAATAGTTTGACTCCCTCTTCTTTGTGGCAGGCCCTGAGGTATTGGAACACTGCAATCATGTCCCCCCCTCCTCCTTCTCTTTGTTAAACTAGACTAGTGGTCTCAACCTGTGGGTCGGGACCCCATTTGGGGTCGAACGACCATTTCACGGGGGTCGCCAAACAACACAGTCCGCCATTTCCCCCCCCCCTTTCCTTAGTTGTGCTTCTCCCTTTTATTCTGTTGGCTTTTGAAAGCCAATAGAATAGATTCTCTTGAATAGAGTCTAATTCTATTGGCTTTCAAAAGCCAATAGGAATTGTCCAGGCTGTCTCTGCCCTGCTGAGCCTGGCAAAAGTCCCATTCTGCAAACAGTGCTGCACCAGTTGAGTAGTCCTTGACTTACGACTGGTTGAGTAGTCCTCGACTTACAACCGGTTGGGGGTTGCGGCATTAAAAAGGTTGAGAACCACTGAACTAGACATACCGAATTCCAGCAACTGTTCCTTATATGTTTTAGCCTCCAGTCCCCTAATCATCTTTGTTGCTCTTCTCTGTACTCTTTCTAGAATCTCAACATCTTTTTTACATTGTGGTGACCAAAACTGGATGCAGTATTCCAAGTGTTTAGTTCTTAGTCAACTGCGCCACTGAGTTGGTGGTTCTGTTTTGGCTTTGAAATTCAAGAGATGAGTCATAATTCATGTTTTGGTTTTCTCTTATGCATAAATGTCTCTTCAAAAAAAAAAAATCTTCTAAAGCAACAAATGATATGAATTTGAACTGCCCAAATAAAAAAAAGAAATGTCAATTTTTTTGGTTCTCCTCATTTTCAAAATGACGCTTGGGAATTTATACTCATTATTTTATATATACCGCCTTTTCCTTCAAGAGTTTTCCTAGTCCCTTGCACAGGTTCAACCTTTTAAGTTTCAAACTTAGCCCCAAGAAGACTTCGCAGAATTTCAGGTCCTAATGAGGAAAATATCCTAATCGTTCTTTGCAAATCTGAAACTTCTGCAAGCAATCCAGCTCAGTATTCCAAGCGGGATGAATTGTAATTTGCCGGGTGAGACTTAAAAACTGTGTTGTTTCATCACCATTTTCTTAAATTCAGGACGCAATTTCTTTGAAATCTGATTTCTTGACCCCAATGAATTTCCAAGAGACCAGTTTTAAGTGCTACAGAATTCAAAATGAGTAACATTTTCTACTCTAGTAACATGCCACTCAGTTCAAAAAAAAAAGGAATGGTGTCATGAGTATGAATTAACTACTGCCATCCTATTAACTGGTAGGCAAAACAATTAAGTTCTTATATGAACAATGTATTAATTTTAATTGATGGTTTCATACCTACCTGAAGTGTCATTTGCACTGGGTACATAATTACATGATTATAGATGTGCCTCCTTCTAATCTGAACAATGAAATGTTCTTCAAGGAAAGATGAGGGGGGGGGAAGAATTCTCTTTTTAAAAAATATATTACTCTTACAGAAAATGTGCCTAATATAATACAGTCAAACTAGTTATTATGCCAAGGATGTAGTACATTGCTACATCTGTTGTTTTACTTTAATTAATTACAACCAGGGGGGAATTATTATTGAAATTGCAACAATAGGCCAGGTGGGTGGAAGTTATTTCTGCATTCCTGGGCTATGAAAACTGCACCTTCACTGCCAATAGGCTTAATGAAATATCCTGTTGGTGCCACTGGGAACCTTTTTATTAAACTCTTTTATTTGATGCCACTCTGTAGAGGGGGGGGGGCATTTTTTGAATGTGCTGAGCTTAGGGAAGGAAAAGATCACATGTCTTTCTAGTCACATTGATAATTATTATTTCCCAATCGTTGTAATTAAACGAAAGAACCTAACAGACATGTAACACGTTACGTATTAAGTGAAATATGTAGCTGGGCTCCAATTATCAGTAAATATGCCAGAAACAGAGTGTTGATTCACACTTCATGCTCATTATAATAAGTAAAGGCTTAAATGTGAAGGAGATGTTTTAAAGGGGAGACAATAGTTTTATAAGAATAAAAATGTCACTGAGTTAAAAAGTGTCTTCCATCTCTCCTTATTTTTTTTTAAACTCCAATGGGCTCTTCTACTCTGAATCTTTAGGGAGCTCATGACAATATTTCCTGAAAAAACAAAAAATACAACAATCAGCAATAATAAGGAGTGGCAATTTGAACAAATTGTAAACCAGGTTTACAAAGAGACAGGCATATTTGGGTAGAATCAACCTGTCTTGAAAGTCTTGACATTGAAAGACAATGAAAAGTATTTCTCAACATCACTTACTTTAGAATACATAATTTTGCACTGTTCAGACTCTTAGTTTTTCAAACAAACCAGGCATCCCAGTATTCAGAATTTTCAATACTTAAATTATTTTAAATAATCAAATTACATAAGTTCTTAATAATATTTAATAACTGAACTCCCAACTTTAATTGCTATACCTAAGTTGCAGAACCATTCCTTCCAGGGACATCCCACCACATCTGGGAGAAGAGGCAACTCCTTTCCAAGACTATCAAATTTGCCAAATGACTAAAGCTTTATAGATGTCATATTGATCAATGTGATTTCTACACACCTCTTGTCAGTTCAGAATGCAATTGTATTTGAAAGCTGATTTTTCCCCCCTTACTTTTGTTGGTGTGTGGGGATGGGTGTTGGTTCAGAGATAGTTTTATCCAAAACTAGAGCAATCTGGTTTTTACCTTTTCATCATTGCAGTTACGCAGTTTTTGAGTAGTTTATGCCCCATAAATAGGTATTCTTGCTTTATTCTACTTCCTGTACCTGAACTTTATCTCCTATTTGTCATCTGGTGTGTTGATATTGTTTAGAAAGCTTGGTTCACCCTCCCTTCTATTCCAGCTGTTGTGATAGTTTACAATACGGTTAAACCCTCTGTTTACAAAAATGCTTTTCATCTGCAGCGGACTTGAAATACAAGAAGAACATCAGCATTTATCTGGAAAGCTTCTATTCATAGCAGGCACTTTTATTTTTTCAAATAAGTAGACAAATGTATGCAGTGAGAACTTAACACAGATGAAGGAAAGCCTTTTTGATTGCATCAAGTGGGATTTATATGCCATCTCGTTATGTGTAAGTTGAGGAAATAGACTGAATGATCGCTTTTGTACTTCTTTTGGACAGGTGCAGGTGAGGACTGATGGGCTCTTGGGGTACCTTGGTGGGTTTCAATATCTGTAGGTCAGTGAAATAGATCCAGGTTGGTTTTAAATTGCTTTATAGGGATTAGAAAGTAGAAGTGTCCTAATGGACATTGCTCTAGAAGTTTTGCAATGCTAATTCATTAGTTGGTGATGTATTCAATAGAAGACAGAAGAAATCACAATGGTTATTTAACTTGTGGAATTCACTCACATATATTGTCATCAGCACATTTAGAATATCTTGAAAAATCACTAAGAAAACTGTTATCTCCTTTGCATAACATTCTACCTATTTTGAAACAATGTATGTAAGATTAGGCAATTTCCTCTTATCTGCTAAGATGCATTCACATTTCTACCATATAAAATGTTCATTGCGCTCATTTTTAATGTTCATATCTGTGTATGTGTATGGTCCACAGCTTATGGCCATTTGTTTAATGAATGTTCAAAGTTCTGGATGATGCTGAAAAAAATGAATTATGACTGATCTTTGCACTTATAACCATAATAGTATAATAGTCATAATTCAGGCACTTGGCAATGTATTTGTGATGGTTACAGTGTCCCAGGGTCACCTAATTGCTTTTTTCAAACTTCCCAGGGGAGTTCCAACAAAAAAAGTCAATGGGGGAAGCTGGATTCACTTATCACTCATGTGATTCTCTTAATGACTGCAGCAAAACAAAAGTTATAAAATTAGGCATGACACAATAATTGCACCACTTAGTGACAGAAATTCTGGTCCCAAATGTAATTGTAAATCAAGGACCACCTGTATGTGTGTGTTGCATTACTACTATTATCATTATTACTATTATTATTATTATTATTATTATTATTATTATTAATCATCATCATCGCACAGTCAGCCAGATGTTCAGACTGGATTTGGCATTTTTGTCTATCTATTGAGTCCTTCCCAAGGACCTGGGATAGGCAGATGTGGATGTTTGATGGTATTACAGATATCGTCGCAGGATGGAAGCAGTCCTTAGTAAGACCGCCTTTTGCAATTGACTAATGGTGAATTTGTCAATGCCAGTGGTGTTCAAGTGGTGCTCCAGTTGCTTTGGAATTGCACCCAAGGCGCCTATTACTATTGATACTATCTTTGCTTGCCTTTGCCACAGTCTTTCTATTTCTATTTGTAGGTCTTTGTATTTTGTTGTAGTAGTAGTAGTAGTAGTAGTAGTAATAATAATAATAATAACAACAACAACAACAACAATAATAATGTTGGAAGGACCTTGGAGGTCATCTAGTCCAACCCCCTGCTCAGGCAGGAAACCCTATACCATTTCAGACAAATGGCTGTCCAGTCTCTTCTTAAAAACTTCCAGTGTTGGAGCATTCACTGCTTCTGGAGGCAGGTCGTTCCACTGGTTAATTGTTCTATTATTGTTCTATTGTTTTTGTTGTTGTTGTTGTAAATATAATTAAACCACTATAAATATGTCTTTGGAAAACTACTTTCCATAAGAGTTAGTGCTTTATTTCCTTTGCCATCTTACTTTATTTGCAAGGGAGCAATATCCCATTTTCCTAGCAGCAGCTAACAACTGAGATGATTAGGGAATTAGGCAGATAGATCTGGCAACTATTTGGTATTGTATGGATTGTGAAATAGACATGTTTGTTCATTAATTCAATAATGGAAGTATTCTGATATGAGATGAGAGACGGATATAATGTGTTTATTGTGAAGCCTCCAACTCATTTGCAGCTAGTCTCCAATAAGCCAATAAGAGAAGGATATTGTACCAAGACTGCTTGTTCAGGTCAGACTGAGTCAGTCACAACATCAGATGTTCAGATAAAAGAAGAGGAGAACATTTGCTGATATTTGGTTTGAATGCTTTGGGGAGGGGCTCTAAAAAATCATCAGTAGTGCTTTCTATAAAGGTATCTTCATTCACTGTTGACATTACATAAGAAGGATCTATAATAAGATAAGTGCAATGAAAGAGAGGCTAGCCTAATGATGTCTAGGAACTGCTAGCAATAATTCTTAGCTTCCCTTAAACCTTTCCAATTTTAAGTTCATTCTGTCCTGTTTGTGTTAATTTCTTAAGAAATAATTGGCAAATGTTATCATGGAACTGGGGCCACATTTTCATATGTATGTGAGTATGCATGTCTATTTGTGTGTGAATGGGTACATATACATATGTATGTGTGAAACTGTGTACATGGGTGTAAATGCATTTTTAGTAAGCAGTTTTCCAAAATAAAATGCACTTCCCCAAATATTTTCATTTTTGTATACATTTTCATTGCTTGAACTACATATGTTCAGAAACAGAAGCTGGATACAACTACATTAAAAAAAAAAATCTTCTAGCCATAAAAGCACTGCACACCTAAGCAAAATACGCAATTATTGGCAAGGTGTGGGATCCTTAGCACATGTGTTATTGCTCTTTATGGAATATACAATACTTTTAAAATGTTGTGCATTTTTTATGACTTTCTCAGATGTTTGGTTGCATTTGTATCTCTTTCTATCTCAAAGCAGTATAAAAGTCTTCCAAAATGGTGACAGTCTCAGAGATGGAACAACATCAAGCTTCTGTAAAACTTCGAATCAAGTTTTTTTTTAAATTATTGATTGCATTTCACACCCTTTCACAGCAACATATTGCAGCCTATTTTCCAATTTGAGTCTTCTCGTTAGACCTAGTTGGCAAGGTTTTTCTTTTCCAATGCTGCGCCAGATTTGTCTTCATATTTCTTAGTAAATTATTGCATTTTTCATGCCTATTTTCCTTATATAGTACCTAATAAAATATCTATATGGTATCAATTCAAATTTTATTTTTAGGATTTTTGAATACTTTGATTCTGTTTTTTTTCCCCCAATACTTTTGAATGTGTTTTTTGCATGATCACTGGATGCGATAAAACGTTCTTTCTTTGCATTTCCAACATTTCTTGTTGCATGCTTTGTCTACCATGACAATTGTTGGTGGAGTTATAAAGAACATTTTGTACTATTTTTCCATTAAATTATAGTTTGGAGTAACTTTTATTGATTTGGTTTCCATAACTCTTCCTATTCAGTCACTGCATCCATTTTCTACAGTTTTTAATTTAGTCCATCTCTGTATCATATTTCAGTAACTATTTAGATATGTCTTTATGGTTTATCATGATTTGAAAGAAGTATAGGATAACAGAGATGGAAGGGACCTTGAAGATCTTCTAGTTCAACCCCCCGGCTCAAGCAGGAGACTCTATACTACTCACAACATTTGGTTGTCCAGTCTCTTTTTAAAAACCTCCCCTGATGGAACACCCACAACTTCTGGAGGCAAGCCAGTCCACTGATTAATTATTCTCACTCATAGAAAATTTGTACTTAATTCTAGGTTGGATCTCTCTTTAATAAGCTTCCATCTGTTGCTTCTTGTCTTACCCTTTAGAGAAAAGATTGACCCCCTCTTCTTTGTGACAGTTCCTCAAATAATGAAAGACGGCTACCATGTCACCCTCCCCAGTCCTTCTCTTCTTTTTATAAGCATTTCAAATTCTTTCAACTTTTTCAAGGTCTCATCTTCTTTGAGAGCACTTTTTATTTTTCCAGGCATTTCTAGCCCCTAACCCTAACCCACAGGTCAGCAACCTGCGGCTCCGGAGCCGCATGCGGCTCTTTGAGCCTTCCCCTGTGGCTCCCAGCCTCCTCTGCCTTTGCAGAGAGAGACAGAGACAGAGAGAGGCAATTGCGCTTCCCTGCTTCTCTCTCTCTCTCTCTCTCTCTCCCTCCCTCTCTCTCTCTCTCTCTCTCTCTGTGTGTGTGTGTAAAAGAGAGTACACTCACAGTGTTCTCGGAGGAGCTGAAAAGCTTACTGGGCGGAGCTCCTCCCTTTGCTGCGTCTCTGCAGGAAGCAGGAAGGGCAGTATAGAGCTAGCTAGGCCAGCTAGGCTGACTCAGGAATTCTGGGAGTTGAGGTCCATGAGTCATAAAAGAGACGAGGTTGCTTATCCCTGAGCTTGTTGGACAACAGTTTGAAGCTTGCCAGGTGAGCAGCAGATAGGAGGGGGGGGGAGAAAGTGAGAGAGAGAAAGAGAGAGAGAGAGAGGGGGAGAGGGAGGGAGGGAGAGAGAGAGAGAGAGGAAAGAGAGAGAGAAAGAAAGAGTGGGGAAAGAGGAGTGGCAGACCAAGGGCAGATAGAGAGGGAGAGAGACAGAGATAGAGAGACCCTTTTGACATCTAAAATGAAGATAACACTACATATATCCTTTTTTTACCTTTGTGTGTATGTAATTTTATTCTCTTAAAGCATTCTCTTGGCGATCATTGTTTTAATAGTATGGATATTCCCAAGAGTCATATTTTTACTTTTATTTTTAATGTGTGTGTGTGTGTGTGTGTGTGTGTGTATACCATTATATGTGGAGTTGAAACCAGCCTGACCAAAATCAACCCCGACGACGCTAACAGAATCAGACTCGAAATCACCAACATCCTCTGCACCAGCAAGCCACCCAAAAACAACTTACCCAAAGAGGAACAGACAGCACTACGTAACCTGAAAGAAGACACCAGCATAATAATCCTACCAGCAGACAAGGGCAACGCCACGGTGGTTATGAACACATCTGACTACCAAACCAAATTAACCAACCTACTCCAAGACTCCACATACAAAACCCTAAATACAGATCCCACCACCTACCTGGAAAAAACCACCAGATCCAAAATAAAAGCCTCCCCCATTAGCGAAGAGATCCAGCAAAGAATCATTCCCAGAGAGAAATCATCCAGATGCCCCAAACTCTATGGTCTCCCAAAGATACACAAGGAAGGAACCCCACTCAGACCTATAGTCAGCTCCATAGGCTCACCTCTACAAAACCTAGCCAAATTTCTCGCCAAACAACTACAGCCCTATGCAGAATCCATTACCTCACACGTAAAAAACTCATTCCAGTGTATAGAGATCATAAAGAAACAAAACTTACAGCCCAGCGACCTACTAGTGAGCTTCGATGTCATATCCCTCTTCACACAAGTGCCTATCAAAGAAGCCTTGACAGCTATCCAAAACAAATATAACCCCCCCAAACACATCTTAGATCTGACCAACCACTGCCTATCCAACACATACTTCTTCTATAATGGACAAAAATACAAACAAAACAGAAGGAGCAGCAACCATGGGGATCCCCTCTCACCTGTCATTGCCAACCTCTACAATGGAACACTTTGAAACCAAGACCTCTAGGAAAAATGGATCACAAACCCAAACTCGGTCAGTACGTAGACGACACCTTCATAATCTGGCCACATGGGAAAGAAAAAACTGGACAACTTCCTCACACACCTCAACAGCCTACACCCCAAAATACAGTTCACCATGGAAACAGAAACTAACAACCAACTTCCCTTCCTGGATGTCTTAGTCTACAAGAAATCCAATGGCTCCCTAGGACACACCATCTACCAGAAGAAAACACACACAAACCGCTATTTGCACGCTCTCTCACACCACCACCCAGCACAGATCAACTCTGTAGCCAAGACACTCATCTCCAGAACAAAACGCTTAGCTGACGAACAACACCTAAAACCCGAACTACACACTCTCACCAATGTACTAACATCCAATGGATTCCATAGAAATAAGATTACAAACCTAATCCAAAAAGAAACCCCCACTAAATCCAAGACAAAGAACAAGAAAACGGCAAAGCCCTCCTCCCATACATAAAAGGCACCACAGACAGAATCAGTAAGATCCTCCATAAACACAACATCAAAACAGCATTCTGCACAAACAGAAAAATATCCACCATCCTTAGAAACCCCAAAGATTAAATTGAATTAGAAAATCAAGGAGAGTATACGAAATCCCATGCACCACTTGTCCCACCACATACATTGGACAAACCACCAGAAGCAATAAAGTGCACGCATTGAAGAACATAAGAAACTCAGTCAAAAAGAGGAACCCACATCTTCCTTGGCCAACACCTTAAATCCACGGACATTTGAAATTGACTTTAAAAATACCAGAACCATTGCCAAAAAGTGGGGGGAACATTTTAATAACAGAATAATCAGAGAAGCCATCGAGATATTTTAAAAACGCCCACACAGCCACCAATGAACAAGCGAGATGATACCTCCCGCCCACCAGCCATTTGAAAACCCGCCCTTATTGACAAACGACTCCCTAATACAAAAAATGATACCAGACCCACACTCACAAAAACCACACAGGATGTCACCACCACACATCCACGCAAAACGCAAACCCAAAGCCACACCGATGATGAGGCACGACCACAAAACAGAAGCCAGACCAGAGCTGCATCATTAGCCACTTCAAAGCCCTCCAATCCATACACGAAGCAAACTGACACCCTCCATGAAAATGAGGCACGACCACAAACGCGAAGCCAAAAAATAGCAAGGCAGCCCAAAATCTTAAACCCCTCTGCCACTCAGACTAACCTGAGCACAACCAAACGAACACTCCCCCAAAACCAATAAGGAGCACAGCCAAACCCCCCAGCCAATCAGAGCACAGCCAACCCCCCAGCAATCAGAGCCAGCCACGGCCCCTAACCAATCAGAAACACACCTCCAACCCAATCAGAAAACACAGCCAAGTCCCACCCAATCAGTTCATACCCCCACTGGCAGTTAAAAGGAAGAAACAGCTAAGACCACACATTGCTGCCTCGAAGCACGGAAAGCTGAAAACACCAGCGAAGAGTACGAAAGATGGGACTTCGCGAAACGTCGCCCAAGACACTTCCAATTTTACGCGCGGAGAAAACCCGAACAACCAAGACCGATTTATATTATATTATATTATATTATTATAATATATCTATACTATATATTTATATTATATATATATACACACCACACACACATGCTTACTGGTGATACACACATAGAGAGTGCTTGCACGTAAAGCGGTATATAAGTCTCATAAATAAATAAATAAATAAATAAATAAATAAATAAATAAATAAATAAATAAATACTAGGACTCCAAGGTCCCTCTCACAGTTACTGTTTTTAAGCCAGGTCTTACCCAATCTGTATTTGTTCCTTTGGTTTTTCCTGCCTAAGTGTAAGACTTTGCTCTTCTCCACATTGAAACTCATTTTGTTAGATAGGGCCCATTGTTCAAGTTTGTCAAGATCTTTTTGGATCCTGAGTTTGTCTTCTGCAGTGTTGGCTACTCCTGACAGTTTGGTGTCATCTGTGAATTTGATGAGTTCCCCTTCAATTGCCTAAGACATTTATGAAGATGATGAAGTACTTGGCCTAAGACAGAACCTTGTGGTACCCCCACTGCTTACTTCTCTCCATGTGGATGTAGTGCCATTGAGAACTACTCGTTGAGTATGGTTTGTCAGCCAGCTACAGATCCATCTGGTGGTGATGTTGTCTATCCACCTTTTTCTAGCTTACCAAGGAGTAGGTTATGGTCCACTTTGTCAAATGTCTTACTGAAATCTAGGTATACTATGTCCACTGCATTTCTCTGGTCTATTGAAGAATGAGATGAGATTGGTTTGACATGATCTGTTTTTTACAAACCCATGCTGACTGCTAGTTATGACTTTGTTTGTTTCTAGTTGTTCACAGATTTGTTTTTCTATTATCTTTTCTAGGATCTTCCCTGATGTTAAACTGATTGGTTTGTAGTTTCCTGAGTCTGTTTTTTCCCCCTCTCTTGAAGATGGGGACCACATCAGCCCTTTTCCAATCCTCGGGTACTTCCCTGGTGCTCCAGGATTTATGAAAGATGTGGTGCAATGGTTCTGAGATAACTTCTGCCAGCTCCTTCAGAACTCTGGAATGTAATCTATCGGGTCCTGGTGATTCATATTCATCAAGGTTGGATAGGTGTTCTCTTACCATTTTCTTGCTTATTTTGATTTTGTTTCTAGTATGTCTTTTGTTGTGGGGTTTTTTTTGGTGTGTTGGGCTATGGTTTCTTTTTGTGTGAAGACTGATGCAAAGTATAAGTTAAGCAGCTCTGCTTTTTTCCTGTTGCCTGTACTTTCCTTGCTGTCTTCTCTCTTTAATGGGCCTACAGTTTCCTTGACTTTTTTCTTGTTGTTAATACGTTGGAAGAAACTTTTTTTGTTGTCCTTGATTTCTGTTGCGAGTCTTTGTTCGTTCTGGGCCTTTGCTTTCCTGACTTCTTCTTTGCATGTTCTGGCTGTCTGCTGATAATTGGCCTTGGTTATGTACCCCTCTTTCCATTTTTTGTATTTGTCCTTTTTGTCTTTTAGTTGTTAGAGAGATCTTTGTGCAGCCATGCTGGTTTCTTCTTGGATTTTTTGTTTTTCTTTCTCAATGATATTGTGCTGGTCTGGGCTTTTGTGATAGCTTTTTAAAAGAGTTTCCCAGGCTTCTTGGATTGTTTTCCCCTTTAGGATTTTCATCCATGGGATCTTTCCTAGGTTCTCTCTGAGTTTGTTGAAGTCGACTCTTTTGAAGTTTAGGTTGCTGGTTGCTGGTTGGATTGTTTTCTATTGCTAGTGTTTGCCTTATATTAAATTCTAGTATGATGTGGTCACTTTCACCCAATTTCAATTCCCTCTGCAACTTCTTCTCTATTTGTAAGGATTAAGTCCAGTATAGCTTTGTGTCTAGTTCCCTCCTCCACCTTTTGGGTGACAAAATTGTCGGCTAGGTTGGTTAGGAATCTGTTTGATCTCCCGCTCACTGCAGAGTTTGCCTCTCAGTTGATATCTGGATAGTTGAAATCTCCCATTACTACTGTGATATGCTTCGCATACATTTGTTAACTGGTTAGCAAAGAGTTCATCTATTTCTTCTGATTGGTTGGGTGGCCTGTAATATGGTGATATCACTTTTTTCTCTTTTATATTGACCCATATACATTCTGGAGAGATTTTGTCTTGGATCATGTGCACTTCTGCAGATATGTAGTGTTCTCTTACGTATAGTGCAACTCCCCCTTCTCTTTTTGTAGACCTGTTTCTTGAACAATTTGTAACCATCTATCAGTCCATTCCATTCATGGGTTTCGTCCCACCAGGTTTCTGTTATGCCAACTATGTCATACTCTCCCTCGTGTACTATTGCTTCTAGTTCGCCCTGTTTGTTCCCCAAGCTTTGAGCATTTGTATATAAACATTTAAGACTTTTGTGCCTGTCCATGGGTATGTTTCCTGCATCTCCTGATTGTTGTTTGAGTTTTTCTTTTTTGTCAACACTGCCTATCTCGTTATTTGATTTATTTTCTTGGGATTTGTGATTGGTTTTGGGTTCTAGAGATTGGCCATCCTCCCCCCTCAGTTTTAGTTTAAAGCCCTCCTGATGAGTTGGACCAGTCTTTTTCCAAGTACAATTTTTGCCTGTTTTTGTGACGTGTAGCCCATCCCTTGCTAAGAGTCCCTCATATAGGAAATTCAGTCCATGATCCAGGAAATCAAAGTTTTCTTTTTGGCACCAACCCTTTAGCCAGTGGTTTAATTCTAATTTTTTTTTACCTCAATGGGTGTTGGCCTTTGATTGGGATCACTGACAAGAACACTACTTGTGCTCCTAGCTGCTTAACTTTGTTGCCTAGTTGTTTGTAGTCCCTCACTATTGCACTCAGATTGTTTGTTGTGTCATTCATTCCAATGTGGTGGAGGAGGAAGGGGTAGTAATTTGTGGGCCTAATTTTTTGGCTAGGTTCTCAGCCACATCTTTGATTTTTGCTCCAGGAAGAAGCATACCTCCCTGGATTGTATGTCTGGTCTGCAGATGGCTGATTCTGTTCCTTTGAGGATAGAATCTCCTATTACCAACACTTTCCTTTCTTTTTCTGGGGGGGGGGGGAGTTCAGTCTGGGGTGCTTTTCTGTTTGTCTCAGATGTGTTTGTTGATGTGGCTTTTTTAGGGATATTTGAGGTGACTTTTTAAGGGATATTTGAAGTTGTTTCTTTGCTAGGTGTCTGCATGTCTTCTTTGAGGGGGAGGTTGTGGGTCTGTGTATTTTCATCTAAGGAGAGAAATTGATTGCTCAGTTTTAGTGGGGCTGCTACTGGTTAGGTAGGTTTGGGCAGAAGGGGTTTGTTTGCTGCATGCTGTTTCTTTCTTTGAATGTTGTGTTTTCTTCTGTGTGTAACATACAGAAATGCAGGTTTAATAATCCCATTCAGGAAACTGAGGCCTCATTTATGAGCAAATTCTATCAGGCAGAAGCCCATTCAAGACAAAATATTTTAAAATCCCTTGCAGCAAAACTGATAGCTAACAATAACAGAGTGATAGAATTAAAACCAACAACCCCTCAGCCCAAAATCCAACACAAGACATAGCCATCAGCCCCAGAGAAGCAGGACATGACCTTTAGGACATAATAGGATTAATCCACCACCATTAGAATACCAGAAGAGCACATTCAGGCCTGGGTCAAAGTTCATGCCACAGGAACAGGAACAACTCCAAACACAAAAGGCCAAGAAGGTATAAAAACCCACCATTCCCAGCTCCATGTGGTCAGCCACCCCAGAAACATGCTGTGTCACTGAACTTTCTGGCAACTCAATAAACAAAAACCTTCTTTCTAAAGCAGTCTCAATTTTGTTTATTTCCAGCTTGGACTGGACCCTAATGAAGATTGACACCATTTAATATTCAGATCAAGAAAAGATGTACTAGTACTTCCTGAAACACAGGAAGTGTTTCATAGTAACTTTCTGTGATACTCATGGAGACAAGTGTTGCTGATCTGAATGAACTTAGAATGCAGACCTGAGCTGAAATTTTTCCAAATACTTAAAGGTATTGTTCTTATTTTCAATCTTCTCCTCTTCTCCAGAAAAACACCTTTTTTGCACAATAGCCTGAATATTCTCTTCCCTTATTGATTGATTGGGAAGGGCATCACTTTCCTTTTAAAATCTCTATAATAATGCTATATCTGTGGAGGATACAATATATTGGCCAAGCTGCTGACATAAAAAATGCTGTTGGGGCCATTTGCTATAACAGCAGCAACAATAGCTAACTTAGGACAAAAGGAGAAGAAAATGTTCTCTTGTGATTGCTAATAGCAAGCCTCACTCTGAGAATTTGGTGGAGCAAATAATTCCCTCCTTCTTTTCTCTACTGGCAAATAAAGTAGGCAGTATTGAGGGGCCATTTCTGCATAGTTCAGCTTGCAACACTGTGGTAATAAAAGAAAAGAAATCACAATGTAATACAATAAAGGCTATATACCTACCAAGAAGGTATGGTGTCAATGTATGCACTGTGCAAATCTGTTCGTTTAAATCACATTATACAAAGTAATTAAGGAGAGCTCATTCTGCTGCTCAGCCGTGCTTCATACCTCATTTTTAAAGCAGAGCTGCAATTCTGAGCCAAGGGCTCCACTTGTGTTTGAGATACCTACTGAGGACTTTTCTCTCCAAGAGGGCTTGGCTGAAGAAAAACCCAGAACAGAGCCAGAGCCAAGCTAAATTTGATTTGAATTTAATGAAGTCCTGCCATTCCCTCCCCCCCCCCCCAAGATTTTCCCCTTCTTTATAATGAAAAATTGCAGGGCAACAGTTGTATTTGGAGGGACTCTTGATGAATGCAACCTTAGTTTTGGAGGGCATATACAGTGTTGGGGCCTCACAGTATTGAAAAAGAATAAAAAATCCTTTGAACCATAGTCAATTCCTGATGATGTCCAAGACACTGTGAACGGTATTTAGGAGTGCTAGTAGACCACCACTTAAGTATGAACCAGCAGTGCACTGCCGCTGCTAAAAATGCAGCCTTAGGTTGCATTGTTAGAGAGATAGTTTTAAGATCACATGAAGTGTTAGTACTATTTTCTACTGCACTGGTGAGACCACACTTGGAATACTGTGTCAATACAAAAAAGACGTTGAGATCCCAGAAAGCATGCAAAGAAGAGCAACAAAGATGATAAGAGGTCTGGAAGCTAAACCATATGATGGACGATTAAGGAAACTACGTATGTCTGTTTAACAAAGAGAAAGGCTACATGTGACATGGTAACAGTCTTCAATATCTAAGAGGCTGTCACAAAGAAGAGGGAGTCTGCCTATTCTCCAAAGCACCTGAAGGCAGGGCAAAAAGTAACAGGTGGAAGATCATTAAAGAGAGATGTCCAACCTACAACTAAGAAGAAATTTCCTGACAGTGAGAACAATTAATCTGTGGAACAGTTTACCTCCAGAAGTTGTGGCTGCTCCATCACTGGACATTTTTAGGAAGAGACTGGAAAGCTATTTGTCTGGAATGGTATGGTCTCTTGTCTGAGCAAGAAATTGGGCTAGAAGATCTCCAAGGTCTCTTCCAACTCTATTATTCTATGTTCTACACACACATGTCCTCTTCTTGGCAACATTGTAGAAGCCCCTTATCATGAACTCCTTTTGGAATATTCTAATCTATACCTTTGCAAAGTCTAATCTTTCCTCTTCATAGTAAGCAGGTCTGCCTCTGCCAAGCTTTTTTAGAAATTGGGCTCTAAATCCTAGTTGTGAAACTTAGTCATAATGTCTATATGCAGTAACTGAAAAGATGAGAGAAGAAGAAAATAAAAATCCTGACAAGTGTAACTAAATATATAGGAAGCTTATTGGTGAATTATCTAAATACAGCTTAGTTTTAAGTGGAAACTAGAAAGGAAGATCTTAATAACTGATATTTAATACTACATAATTGCTAACAATACAAACCACATAGCTTTCCTAGAAATCCTTTAGGATATGTATGCCAAACTAGGATCCAATAGATGCAAGTATATGCTTAATTAAATGGATCCAGAGTGATTGATAGAAATAGGAATAGAAAATCTATTTTATATTCATAAGCATAATTACAAATATATGTAAGGTGTTATGTATATATATTTATAATGAAAAAACTTTTTTGATACTTTGTACATGCATAGTTCTGTTTCTATATTATGATCAATCCAAATCAGTCAAAGTTTCTTCATTAAAAGCTATGTTTTCAACTTTCCAGATATTTTCCTATGAAGAAAAGCCCTGCTCCAATAGAACTTACTTCAGAGCAAAACCCATTTATTTCTTTCAACTATTTTTGTGCCTTCTTACTCTACCAGCTTACAATAAGATTTTCAAACTCAAGTATTAAAAATATTACATCTTAAAAAATCTGTTGCTGTCTGTGATAAAGCTTATTTCATCTCTCTCTCTCTCTCTCTCTCTCTCTCTCTCCCTCTCCCTCCCTCTCCCTCTCCCTCTCCCTCTCTCTCTCTCCATGACATTTAAATAGTGCATCATAGGGAAACAAATTTTGAACAAGCTACTTTAAATGGACTCATTTACAGAATCTTGAACCCATGACTTTCAAGAGAATGAAATTTGGGTAAGTTGTAGCTATTGGCTGTTGCTGTACTGTTAGATTGCTTCTGCTTCACATGATCTTCATTTTTAACATTCCATGACAGTTTCCCAGCCTGTCCTGCAATCCTTTGCTCCCTCTCCAACCCAGCGGCAGCTATTTACCTGATTGCTGGAAAGGGAAGGGAAGGGAGGAGAGTGGGGGAGCAAGGAAGGAAGGAAGGAAGGAAGGAAGATTTTCAGTTTGCCTCAAGAAAACTCAATAGAGAAACTGGCTGGAAATTGGAAATCATTCCTGCTCCCACTGCTTTTTTTCTTTTTTGCCCATCCTTGGTCATTTTGTTTTTCTATTCAGATAAGGAAATAACAATGACTCAGTGGACTTGGGATGTTGTGTGTGTGTGTGTATATGTGTGTAAGAAATAGATGTAAAAATAAAAGATTCCCAGACATTGAACTCAATTGCATACATACTTACAGTATATCTAACCACAGTATGTAAGTGGGTCACTTTTGCCTTGTTATGGAATGTTCTAAGCTTCCCAGGAAACAGACTTAACTATACTTAGCTTCTGAGCCCAGACAAGATGGGCCAGATGCTAAACTCCAGGTTTCATAATTCTTATAAAATACAATGCAGCTTGTGCTTGGCTGCTCTCCCTTAAATTTGGCTAAATTAGCAGTTTTAGTGAGATAAATTTTAGGCAAGCTTTCCAGAAGATTACATCTTAGCCTGAATAAGGAAAATACTAATTCTAAAGCCAATACTAATATATCAGTAACAGTACAGATATGATTAGTTTGAATTAGTAATTAAGACATTAGGCTAGAAACCATGAATTTTAGCTTCACCTTAGGCACAAAGTCAATTGGTTAACTTTGGACTAGCCATTCTCTCTCAGAGGCAAACTATGTCTGAAATCTTGCCATGAAAACGGCAAGATTTTTTTACAAGTGTCCAGACAAACACCAGGAATCCATACTGTACTGACTTGAAGGTGTTAAAAAATATATGAATATAACTATATGACTGAAAAGGCCCAACAGAAGTAGACATTCAGAGTCATTTTGCAGAATGAGATGACTGGCATATTAAATGAATGAATAAATGAATGAATGAATGAATGAATGAATAAATAAATAAATTCCATATATAAGATGCAAAAATCCAGATGACCACTATATGTCACCAAAGTTTTTATTGGATCCAGGGGCTTCATGGATATTTGCAGCCCAGACATGGGATGCCTAAAAGTAGAAAAAAGGAGGACAACCTCATAATTTGATCTATTATTTGAATAAAGTTGATCCTTTCATGTTGCTATATGCACTTTGTTGTAACTTCATGTTGCCAACTGATTTAACTTCCTAATTCTCTTCCCACAGAATACAGCACAGGTCCAATTAACATATGCCCATTTGCCTCCTCCTCCTCCTCCTCCTGCCAGGGCCTGAGGGAGGTTTCAACACTCACATCTCCCTTCATGCTGAAGATACAACAATGATTATCTTTGAACTCTCTGTGGATCTCTAGACAGCAGAAAGCAGGAAAAGGAGTTTTTTAGTGGTGCTAATAATAATAATAATAATAATAATAATAATAATAATAATAATAACAACAACTTCATCCACGCAGTGACATTGACAGACTTTATCTACCAAGGCAAATAGGTGGGCATGGAATGCTACAAGTACATCAGATGGTTGAAGAAGAAAAAATGGCTTTGAAAGAATATCTGAAGAACAATGATGAAGATGCACTGAAATTAGTATATCAGGAAGGCTTACTAACTACTGGAGAGACCAAACTGGCCTACAAGAAAGACCAAATGAAGAACAGAATAGAGGCATGGGAAGACAAAGCACTACATTGCCAATACATGAAAAAAATAGCTGGGAAAGCAGATAATAACAAGACCTGGCAATGGCTAAGAGCAGGAAAATTGAAGAAAGAGACCGAGGGACTAATTCTGGCTGCACAAGACCAAGCCTTAAGGACAAATGCATACAAAGTCAAAATTGAGAAGACAGTAACAGACAGTAAGTGCCGCCTATGCAAAGAAGCTGAAGAAACAGTGGACCACCTGGTAAGCTGTTGTAAGAAGATTGCACAGACTGACTACAAGCAGCGGCATGACAAAGTAGCAACAATGGTGCATTGGAAGATCTGCAAAAATATCATTTGCCTGTAAGCAAAAACTGGTGGGATCATAAAATAGAGAAAGTCATAGAAAA